>NW_027362762.1:531870581-532238081 GCF_046119375.1 Phyllobates terribilis | reverse complement strand
CCCACGTCTTAGGCTGGAGTCCTATTTATCTTCCTCTGCTTCCTGCAGACTAGAAGTGCCCCGAGTCCTCAATCCTTCTGTTGAGTTTCTCCGACCGGCTAACAGGACTCTTGCTCTTGCGTAGGGAGACTTACACTGGTGATCCCACTGTCTGAGGGTATGGAGCTCCCGTCTACCCTAGCAGCCACCATATAGTCAGGCTGCCCGTACAGTTCACTGTCCTATATCTTACTGAACATCACTTCCTGCTTCTGGAAACTAAGCAGGGATTTTCTTAATGTGCCCACCCTCTGTGGACCGTCATCTTGCAGCATTAACCCCATCACTGTCTGTAACACTGCTAGCAGACTCAACCTAACATCTGCACCTAGGACAGTGGCATCTTGTGGCTGATTACAGGTACTGCAGCCCACAAGGCATTATGCCAAAACCAAGTTCTATAACAGTCAGGGCTTGGTCAGGGCACTAAGTTCCCCCCTCTTCTCAACTGACTGGACCACTGATGCTAACCTCTTAGCTTGGCCTACCAACTGTCCTGAAGGGTTTAACTACGGGAACACTCCCTTTAACTACTTCAGTGCCAAGGGAAGGCTACGCCCTTTCCCACTATTACAAAGTATTGAGCATTTTCAGAGTGGAAGCCACTTAAGGCTATGTTCACATGTTGCACTTTTTGCTGCGCTTTTTTTCTGGAGGAAAAACCTGCTCTCTTGGCAGTAAAGAAGCTGCTTACAAAAAGCAGGTTTTGCTGTGTTTTTGCACACTTTCTCATTGCTTTCTATGGGGTAAAAAACGCTGAAAGAAGTGATATGCTGCAGTTTTCAAAAACAGCAGTTTTCCAATTAAGTCAGGAAAAAAATTTGCATAAATTTGCATAAAAACACGGCAAAAGAAAAAAGCAGCAAAAACGCAATGTGTGAACATAGCCTGAAGGTCAGGCAGGCACCTCTTTTTTGAAACCTGAAGCAGTTAAAAGACGCAAAGACTAAACATCTGAATAGCAAGTAATTTTTTCACATAGAGATTCATATATTCCTTAATTGAGCGTTTTCTGGGCTGTTTTTCAGGCGGGTTTTGGATTGAACCCGCATAGACCCTTAAAGTGCTGTTTGTGAAAAACACTGATAACATATGTATGTGAAAAACTAAGGCTTTGCTCTCTGTATTGAAGGATACAGTCTGTATTTAATACTGCCTATGGTTTCGGCAGCATTAGGCTTCTGACAGATCTCTTTCTGGCTTACTGCAATTTCTTTAAAGTCACAGCATCCCAAATGTCTGGTGTCAGTGGTGTCTCTTTCTGGTGTGTCAGTGGTGTCTCTTTCTGGTGGTGTCAGTGGTGTCTCTTTCTGGTGGTGTCAGTGGTGTCTCTTTCTGGTGCGTCAGTGGTGTCTCTTTCTGGTGTGCCAGTGGTGTCTCTTTCTGGTGTGCCAGTGGTGTTAATTTCTGGTGTGTCAGTGGTGTCTCTTTCTGGTGTGTCAGTGGTGTCTCTTTCTGGTGTGTCAGTGGTGTCTCTTTCTGGTGTGTCAGTGGTGTCTCTTTCTGGTGTGTCAGTGGTGTCTCTTTCTGGTGTGTCAGTGGTGTTTCTTTCTGGTGTGTCAGTGGTGTTTCTTTCTGGTGTGTCAGTGGTGTTTCTTTCTGGTGTGCCAGTGGAGTCTCTTTCTGGTGTGCCAGTGGTGTCTCTTTCTGCTGTGTCAGTGGTGTCTCTTTCTGCTGTGTCAGTGGTGTCTCTTTCTGCTGTGTCAGTGGTGTCTCTTTCTGGTGTGTCAGTGGTGTTTCTTTCTGGTGTGTCAGTGGTGTCTCTTTCTGCTGTGTCAGTGGTGTCTCTTTCTGCTGTGTCAGTGGTGTCTCTTTCTGCTGTGTCAGTGGTGTCTCTTTCTGCTGTGTCAGTGGTGTCTCTGCTGTGTCAGTGGTGTTTCTTTCTGCTGTGTCAGTGGTGTTTCTGCTGTGTCAGTGGTGTCTCTTTCTGCTGTGTCAGTGGTGTTTCTTTCTGCTGTGTCAGTGGTGTTTCTTTCTGCTGTGTCAGTGGTGTTTCTGCTGTGTCAGTGGTGTCTCTTTCTGGTGTGTCAGTGGTGTCTCTTTCTGCTGTGTCAGTGGTGTCTCTTTCTGGTGTGTCAGTGGTGTCTCTTTCTGCTGTGTCAGTGGTGTCTCTTTCTGGTGTGTCAGTGGTGTTTCTTTCTGCTGTGTCAGTGGTGTTTCTTTCTGCTGTGTCAGTGGTGTTTCTTTCTGCTGTGTCAGTGGTGTTTCTTTCTGCTGTGTCAGTGGTGTTTCTTTCTGCTGTGTCAGTGGTGTTTCTTTCTGCTGTGTCAGTGGTGTCCCTTTCTGGTGTGTCAGTGGTGTCCCTTTCTGGTGTGTCAGTGGTGTTTGTTTTTTTCACTGATGATGTCTGGGTAAAAACTGCACTATGCATGGCTTGTTCACTGTGCAGTCTTTACATACAGTGATGTGGCTTAATATTAAAAGCAGTTTTAAAAAAGTATAAGCTCCTACATAGGTACAGCAAAAATTTTAATATTTACTCACTAGCATAAATGTAATAGCAAATCATATTATACATTGTTGTTCCAATCCTTGTCAGATGAAAGAGAACTAAAATGTTTAGCTATCTTTACAAACATTTGTCCTAAAATGTTAGTAAAAAGATGAGTTGTGAATATCTTGTTTATCATGGAAATTGAAGTTTTTTTTTGTATAGCTGGAGATAGAATTTAATGTGGAATAACCGTGTAAGGACCATAGTAATATCATTGGATAGATACAGTAACTTATCTTCCCTCTTGCATTTCTTTATTATCAGATCATGCTATTTTCAAAGCCTGGTTTCAAGGGCCACATATATGAGATCTGTAGTGATGTGGGTAACATGTGTGACTGGAAGCTGCAGGGAACGATCTCTGTTCGGATTATTCGAGGAGGGTAAGTGAATCTTGTTAAAAAAATAAATAAATAAAATTTATTTGTCATGTCAGGTTTTTGTTTTTTAACCCGTGTTGGTATTTACCTTTATAGGGTAAATATCTTTATATTTTCTTAGTTTGGACAATTATACAGGTGACAAAACAAAAAATATTAACTTTTTTACTTTTTAATATTTTTTGCATTTTGCTATTTACAGTTAGAGAAAAGGGAGGTGATTTAAACTTTTATTTTTGCATATTTGTTTAAAAAATGAATTACAAGTTTTTTAAAAATATTTTTTAATGGTACTTGAACCTATGATCACCTCTTATCACACGAGCTGGGCCTTATAGGAGTTTTCACATTGCAGGCCCCTGGCTGCTATGGCGACCACTCAGCACCTCGCAATCACATGAGGGGCCGGCAGCTGTCAAAAGTGACAGCCGCCAATTTAAAACCTTTTAAAATGCTATTTTCATTCTTGAAGAGGTTTTTTTAACTATTTTAGCCTTCTCCCTGATTTCAGCAATGTGTCACTTACTTAACTACTTGCTGCTGTTATGATAAAATCACAAATTTATTTGCTGCAGTTCTCTGAATGCTGAGCTCTATATAATCCCATGCCTGTAAGCCATATGCTGGGGTGGGCTCCCCAGGATACAGCAAAGTCATGAACGAGAAAGACTACACCGATACCAGTTCAACCACTAAACAAACACTTTACTTAAATATATGAATAAATGTACCAGAGAAACGAGAAAGATTCAAAGAAGTTCACAGACTGAGTCAGCCAGGAGGCCGAGACCCTTGTGCTATACAGCGTGGCACCGTACAATATATGCCAGCTATATTCACTATTCACCACTATTCACCAGGCGTGCCTGGTTAAACCAGCCACCTATTACCTGTTAATACCTTTAAATCTTGAACAACTGAATGGGTGTGGAATTCGGGCTCACCTGCGGTACAGCACAAGAGCTTACAATAATTTAACTCTATTCCCCTACCAAAAACTTGAACAAATATCATATATCTATAATGTTCCTAAAGTCCATGCGTTCTTTAACAACACCTAGGTGTACAGTTGGTACGGAAAGTATTCAGACCCCTTCAAATTTTTCACTCTGTTTCATTGCAGCCATTTGGTAAATTCTAAAAAGTTCATTTTTTTCTCATTAAAGTACACTCTGCACCCCATCTTGACTGAAAAAAAACAGAAATGTAGAAATTTTTGCAAATTTATTAAAAAAGAAAAACTGAAATATCACATGGTCATAAGTATTCAGACCCTTTGCTCAGTATTGAGTAGAAGCACCCTTTTGAGCTAGTACAGTCATGAGTCTTCTTGGGAATGATGCAACAAGTTTTTCACACCTGGATTTGGGGATCCTCTGCCATTCTTCCTTGCAGATCCTCTCCAGTTCCACCAGGTTGGATGGTGAATGTTGGTGGACAGCCATTTTCAGGTCTCTACAGAGATGCTCAATTGAGTTTAGGTCAGGGCTCTGGCTGGGCCAGTCAAGAATGGTCACAGAGTTGTTCTGAAGAAACTCCTTTGTTATTTTAGCTGTGTGCTTAGGGTCATTGTCTTGTTGGAAGGTGAACCTTCGGCCAAGTCTGAGGTCCAGAGCACTCTGGAAGAGGTTTTCATCCAGGATATCTCTGTACTTGGCCGCATTCATGTTTCCTTCAATTGCAACCAGTCGTCCTGTCCCTGCAGCTGAAAAACACCCCCATAGCATGATGCTGCCACCACCATGTTTCACTGTTGGGATTGTATTAGGCAGGTGATGAGCAGTGCCTGGTTTTCCCCACACATACCACTTAGAATTATCACCAAAAAGTTCTATCTTCATCTCATCAGACCAGAGAATCTTATTTCTCATAGTCTGGGAGTCCTTCATGTGTTTTTGAGCAAACTGTTTGCAGGCTTTCATATCTCTTGCACTGAGGAAAGGCTTCCGTCGGGCCACTCTGCCATAAAGGCCCGACTGGTGGAGGGCTGCAGTGATGGTTGACTTTGTGGAACTTTCTCCCATCTCCCTACTGCATCTCTGGAGCTCAGCCACAGTGATCTTGGGGTTCTTCTTTACCTCTCTCACCAAGGCTCTTCTCCTACAATTGCTCTATTTGCCTGGACGGCCAGGTCCAGGAAGACTTCCATTTAAGGATTATGGAGGCCACTGTGCTCTTAGAAACCTTGAGTAATGCAGAAATTCTTTTGTAACCTTGGCCAGATCTGTGCTTTGCCATAATTTTGTCTCTGAGCTCCTTGGGCAGTTCCTTTTGAGCTCATGATTCTCATTTGGTGTGACATGCACTGTGAGCTGTGAGGTCTTATATAGACAGGTGTGTGCCTTTCCAAATCAAGTCCTACCAGTTTAATTAAACACAGCTGGACTCCACTGAAGAAGTAGAACCATCTCAAGGAGGATCACAAGGAAATGGGCAGCATGTGACTTAAATATGAGTGTCTGCGCAAAGGGTCTGAATACTTATGACCATGTGATATTTCAGTTTTTCTTTTTTAATAAATTTGCAAAAATTTCTACATTTCTGGGTTTTTTTTCAGTCAAGATGGGGTGCAGAGTGTACTTTAATGAGAAAAAAATGAACTTTTTAGAATTTACCAAATGGCTGCAATGAAGCAAAGAGTGAAAAATGTAAAGGGGTCTGAATACTTTCTGTACCCACTGTAAATTGGAGTTTTATAGTTAACACAGAGTCCTTAAGAACAAAGAAATAGGTGATATAGTAGTGAAGCTGGAAGTCCTGGACGCTGAAAAAAATACGGCCTAATACAGTCTTTCTAACTAGCTACAGGCCCTGTCTCAGTCTTGGGTATTTTGGCATCAAAATGTGATAAGGTGCCTGCACGGTTACCCACTGCGATGGTGCAGTGGGCCTTAGTTATCTTATCGACCCGGGTCTGCTCTGGACAAATATCGATGCATGCCGACAGATGGGGCTCCCCTCCAACAGATGAGCGGGACCGCTGATGACTGGCTTGACTCTTCAGCGGCGTCCATCACTACTCGCGCTAACTTCCGGCTTATTTCCGTCTTTCAGCAGTATTTCTGATGGCAGCGACAACTCCACGTCAGCGTCAACTCCACTCCGCCGCGGCTCTGGTCCTCAGTGGGATGTTTCTATGTGCTAATGTCACTGAACCTCCCTCTGGCACGTCGTCCTCTCTCTGTCCTTAGTAACTTCCAACTGCCGCCCCACTTCTTCCTGTCACGCACATTCAAGTGTCACTTTGTCTCTCACCATGCGTCTGTTGCCGGGCAGACTTGTGCTTAAGAAACAGCGGCCTCTTGTGGCCGAATAACAGCATTTCAGTCCATGTAAAGCAGTACCACGTCATTACTGACATCAAATAGGTGATAAACTTATATACAACAGGTAGAATGTGTGCACATATGTGGACAGAGATATAGCTCATCTGTACCCCGCTGGTGAGTCAGGTGCTGCACCAGATGTAAGCTGTTTCACCATCTCATACTTCCATCACTTCATAGGTAGATTTCTGTGCAAGCTGTGCATAGGCAGGGAGCTGCCAATCAGTGGAGGGGGAGGGTTATGCAGACCTCACAACTATGAAGGACTACTTGGCAGCAGGTTTACTAGTCTTCTAGTGATAATCTCATGCTGATAAAATAAAACAACGATTGTATCAATACTACATCAAGCAGAGCAGTAAGTGACACATCTCTGTAATCAGGGTCTCTGTCTCTACATCATTCTGCTCTCAGTTTAGATGTAAAAAACCTGGTTACAGTTTCATTATAATTTTTGTCAGATTCTTGGTGCCTTGGATATCTTTACTTTACAGAAAACATTGACACACAGCTGGGATCAGCAGCGCTGCCATGAATTCACTAAAGCCACGTTAAACAGGAGGATGTGGGTGGTCTCCCGTCTAGATCACGTGCTGCAGTGACGTTACAAAGAGGCAGGGCCGGGGGGACTGCACGTTGTGGTGTTCTGTGTTACTCCGGCCCTGCCTCTCCATCGCTGCTGAGGCCGCTGCCTCCCACGCCACAGTAAGCATTATAACATACTACATTCCCTGTAGTATAAGTTAAAAAAAGCACATATGGTAAAACACTGTACCACTGTGGTGAACTATAACTCCCACCATGCCATAGGAGCTTCAGGACATGCTAGGAGTTATAGTTCTCCTCAGGGCAACCACATGACATAAATGTGGAGAACTACAACTCCCAGCATGTCATAGGAGCTGCAGGACATTCCAGGAATTATAGTTCTCCTCAGAGGCAACCACATGACATAAATGGTACTTATGGGATCTTAAAGAGGACATACCATACATGGCTGAAGTCATACAGCCAGTACCTGATACACATTGCCTGTGGCTCGGGCAGCATGTATCAGGTACTGGCTGTATGACTTCGGCCACGTATGTTTTTTGGTGTTTCGAAGAAAAAATACGGTATGGTACTTTAAAAGCCACAGGGACTGAGCCGCACTGGAGACTAGGCGGATAGGTGGGTCCCCAGCGACTTCTCCCCATCTGCTCCCATTGAGTGACAGTTTTCTTCCAGAGTGTGTGTATAGTTAAAGACCAGTCAGTCATTGACAGCAGGAGAGGAGAAGCTAAAGTACGGTATGTTTTCCTCTGCCGCAGCATTTCAGACGGAAACATACCGTATCAGCCTTATGTCGTACATCCAGTGTCTGATGCATGTTGCCTGTGGATCAGGCAGGATGTATCAGCTGTCACATTCCCTATAAAGTGTTTGTTCAGCGCTGCTTACGGTACTTCTGCATTGGGAGGTGAGCAGTGTGAGGACATCACGTCTACAGATACAGACAGGACAGGTTCATTTTGGTACCTATCATGCAGGTGTCTTGGTAGGCTTGCTGGCAGGATATCAGCACCACTCACTTCCCAATCCAGAAGCAAATGGTGTCAGAAAAACCTTTTCACTCATCAAAAATATTTTACCACATTTTTTGCTTCAAAAGTCTTTTTCCCCTATTTTCCACCACTAAAACCTGGGTGCGTCTTATGGTCCGGTGCGTCTTACAGTCTAAAAAATACGGTATCTTAATTATTGAAACTTCTTTTGGATACACTTCATATACACAGTATATTGGTTTATGTATGTGGTTAAGAAATGAAAACTTGCACACCACTACTAAGGCTTAAAGAGGACCTTTCACCAAATTTTTCATGTTGATTTGGACACAGGATGTAATAGTTGCTGCAGAGCTAAATAAAACTTTTTTTTTTGTTTCACCTTTTATGTAGCAGAAATATTGGCAATCAATTTGGTATTTGGGACCTAATGAGTTAACACCCACTTGGACTAAAGTTAGCAGAGATTTTACTGGGGGGTGTATTCTTCTCCCTGTATCATGCTGATCAATGATAAACAAGAAAAAAAGAATACGCTCCACCATAGCTTAGAGTAGGTCTCTCAGTGTATAAGATGTATGACAGATGGAATTTTTTTTTATTTCACTCAGCAGCAACTATTACTTTGTGTGTCCAGTTCAGCGTAAACATTTGATGAAAGAACCTCTTAAAAGGCGTTCTTAGAGAAATGTAATAAAATAGATACAATAAGTAATAAACATTAAACATTTTTCTAAATACCTTTTATTTAGCAAAAGGTATGCTTTATCTACTGCATTCAGGCAGGATTTCAAAAATGGCAACTGCCATGTATCGCATTGTACAGTCTGTCCTAGATTTCAGAAGACTCCCAGTAGGACAGACCGCATGGAGACAAAAGCAATAAAACTGTCAGGCTGACTGATGTGGATGTTCATTCTCATTCAGCTAAAGAAAGGGGTTTATCTTCTCCTTTAGTCCACTCCGATCAGTGTCCTGTCAGGGTGACTGAGGTGGACGTTCATTCTAAAGAAAGGGGTTTATCTTCTCCTTTAGTCCACTCCTCTCAGTGTCCTGTCAAGGTGACTGAGGTGGACGTTCATTCTAAAGAAAGGGGTTTATCTACTCCTTTAGGGTATGTGCACACGATGCAGAAATGCTCAGGATTTTTTCCTGAGCGTTTCTGCATCTCTCTGGCAGGAAAAAACGCATGCGGATCGTACATGCGGTTTCCTGCCAGGGATATGCGGAAATGAAGCGGTCTTCACTTTCATTTCCGCATGCGGGTTGACAAGCGCTTCCCAAGCGATTTTAGCATCACTTGGAAAGTGCTTGTCAACTTTACACTATATAAATCCATGCAACCGGCATGGATTTATATAGTGTGTGAATGTCAAAAAATAAAAAATAAATATATACTTTACCCTCTGATGGCCCCCGGTGTCCTGCTTCGCTCGGTCCCGGCTGCCGGCAGTGAAGACTTTAGGACCTTCCGACGTCAGTGTCACGTGACCCGTCACATGACTCTGACGTCAGCGAAGGTCCTTCTTCTTCATTCAACCCCGAAGTGCCGCGAACCAAGCAGGAGCGCTGTGCAGGCCGTCAGAAGGTGAGAATATATGTATTTTTTATTTTATTCTTTTTTTTTTAATGGTACCTGGGTCTGGATGAGAGTCCTCTCATCCACACCCGGGTACCATCCGCACATTAGACCGCATGAAAAGCGCATCAACATATACAGTGATGCGGATTCCATGCGGTCTAATGCAAGTCAATGGCGGCAAAAGAGCAGCGTTTCCGCAAAATTAATTGACATGCTGCGGATTTTTGACCGCAGCATTTACACTGCGGAAAAATCCGCATCATGGGCACAGCACATGCGGATTTCAATTGGGGAACATTGCTGCCCTTCTACCATGCGTTTTTCATGCGTTTCCGCGGCGTTTACGCAACTGCAAAAACGCCGCGGAAACGCATTAAATACGCATCATGTGAACTCAGCCTAAGTCCACTCCGCTCAGTGTCCTGTCAGGGTGACTGAACAGAGAATTGTGCGCTCACAATGCCTGCCCGGACGCTGCTCTGATGTGATTCCCAGCAGATGTCCTTCACTCAGTCTGTCCTACTGCGTTTCATCTGAAGTCTAGGACGGGTTGTAATTGACTGCAGTTGCCATCTTTAAAATCCTGAAAGAGTGCAGTAGATAAAACATACCTTATTGTTAAAAAAAGATATTTAGAAAAATGTTTAATATTTAAATGTGTATTATTTATTTTATTACATTTCTCGGAGAAGCCCTTTAAGGCTTGAAACCTAAAAATACTGGGATATATTTTGTGAACGGACATTTATTGACAGTTCAAAACTAACTAATGTATGTATTTTACATAGATGGCTTTTGTATGAGAAGCCACATTTTAGAGGAAAACGTGTCATGCTTTCAGAAGGTGATACAGATCTGTCTTGTCCATGGGAAATTCAAGACAAATCAACTGAAATCCCAGAAGAAGATACTAAGAAACCCAAATCATGGATTGGATCATTGCGTCATGTGGTTCGGGTAAGTGAAAGGGAATGAAAAAAATTGCCTTGATTTGTGAAAAAGAAGTCAAGTGCACACTAAGAATAAGAAATTAATTTCACTTTGACTACTTGTCAATATGTCTGTCTGCTTTCTCCCATGTTAAGGATTTCCAGGTCCCTCGAATAAGTCTATTTATGGATGAAAATGGAGAGGGTAATAAGATTACAATTTTGGGGGCCACTCCCGATTCATGTGTTAGTGGACAACCAACCAAAACGGAATCCATCATAGTGCACAGTGGACTGTAAGTGATCAGGGATTAAGCTGGTAAATGATGGTATATGATCATTGAGGTAATTAGCTAGGTTAAGTGATTCATAGATTTACTTTGTAAGTTATACTGTTTCCCACAGCTGGCTGGTGTACAATAAACAATTTTTTGAAGGCGATCCTTATATTTTGGAACCTGGAGGATATCCTAACAGAAAAGCCTGGAATGGGCATGATTCACATTTATGCTCCTTGCAACCTGCACGCATAGTGAGTTATTTTCTTCTTTTTTGCTTTTCAACTCATTTCATATTTTATAATTTACCCTGACTATACTGTTACAATGTTTGTTTTCTGCATTTTGTAGGGAGGGCCTGCAGTGGAAAAGCCTAATGAACCCAAGGTGAGTTGGAGCGGAGGTTTAGAATACTATAATTATCTTCACAAGGATAAAGGTTGTGATACATGAAATAACTTTTCAAATGAAGATTTTCCTTTGGCAGTTAAAGCTTAATTGATAGTCAAGCATAACAATGACCTATTGCCTCTTGGGAATACTTTTGCATAAAAGACCATATATAAAACCTTTCTGATAGATATGTATGTACAGTTGGGAAAATAAGTATTTGATACACTGCCAATTTTGCAAGTTATCTCACCTACAAAGAATGGAGAGGTCTGTAATTTTTATCGTAGGTACACTTCAACTGTGAGAGACAGAATCTTAAAAAAAAATTCAGAAAATCACATTGTAGGATTTTTACATAATTAATTTGCATTTCATTGCATGAAATAAGTATTTGGTACAATAGAAAAACAGAACTTAATATTTGGTACAGAAACCTTTGTTTGTAATTACAGATATAGATGTTTGCTGTAGTTCTTGACCAAGTTTGCACACACTGCAGCAGGGGTTTTGGTTCACTCCTCCATACAGATCTTTCAAGTTTCGGGGCTGTCGCTGGGCAACATTGAGTTTCAGCTCCCTCCAAAGATTTTCTATTGGGTTCAGGTCTGGAGACTGGCTAGGCCACTCCAGGACCTTGAAATCAGCGTTAGAGGGAGATGTTATTTGGACTTGAGTTGTCTACCTGTTTCTGCTATTAGTGGATCGATGTTGAATGCAGAGATGTCAAACTCAAACCCACAGAGGGCCAAAATGAAAATCTTGGACAAAGTCACGGGCTAACCTTTATACAGTATAATGTGCCCCACATAGTCCTCCATACAGAATAATGGTTCTGGTGCACATTCCTAAACCATGAATCTGCAAAAACACTAGTGCACGCCCTCATCATCTCCCGCCTTGACTACTGCAACCTCCTGCTCTGTGGCCTCCCCTCTAACACTCTCGCACCCCTCCAATCTATCATAAACTCTGCTGCTCGACTAATCAACCTGTCCCCCCGCTATTCCCCGGCCTCTCCTCTCTGTCAATCTCTTCACTGGCTCCCCATTGCTCAGAGACTCCAGTTCAAAACCCTAACCATGACATACAAAGCCATTCACAACCTGTCTCCTCCATATATCTCCGACCTAGTCTCCCGTTACATACCTGCACGCAACCTCCGATCCTCACAAGATCTCCTGCTCTACTCCCCTCTTATCTCCTCCTCCCACAACCGTATACAAGATTTCTCCCGTGCTTCCGCCCTACTCTGGAACTCTCTACCCCAACGTATCAGACTCTCGCCTACCGTGGAAACCTTCAAAAGGAACCTGAAGACCCACCTCTTCCGACAAGCCTACAACCTGCAGTAACCACCGCTCCACCATACCGCTGCACGACCAGCTCTACCCTCACCTACTGTATCCTCACCCATCCCTCGTAGATTGTGAGCCCTCGCGGGCAGGGTCCTCGCTCCGCCTGTACCAGTCGCTGTCACATTGTGTTCAAGATTATTGAAATTGTTCTTGTATTATACCCCCTTTTTCACATGTAAAGCGCCATGGAATAAATGGCGCTATAATAATAAATAATAATAATAATAATAATGGGCCAAATATAACCACCCTGCGGGCCAGATTTGGAACACCAGACAGTCTGACATGTATGGTTTTAATGTAAGAAATTTATCTACCTTTTGAGAAACAGTAACCCCCCAAATACTTAAAATTATTAACCACTGGTACAGAAACATCTCGAGTCTGGCTCAGCGCTGTGAAATTAATGGCGCTATATAAGTAATATATAAATAAGTAAATAAAAGAACTGATTTCTGCCAAATAATGTTTAAACCAGAAAATGCCCCAGATTCATCCACCAACCTTAGGGGGAAAGTCAGGGAAGGACCAATGTCCACTAGGTATCATCTGCACATAAGGAGACTTTTTCTGTTAAGGACTCTCATATTAAACTCTTGATGTACTGAGACTGTCAGACTAGTCAGGGCCAATGGCACAATGGCCACCGTGCAGAACAGAGAAGATAAGGGGCCCCCTGTCTAGTCCCTCCTTGTAAAGGAAAAGGTTGCAATATATCCAAGTTAGTTTGAAAAATTAAGACCAAACTTGAGGTGCAACAGTAGTGAATGCAAGTATTGCCATTCAAGAGAGTTAAAGGCTTTACATATATCCAAGGACATAACAAAACTGGGAGGGGCATTATCACTGGCAGCTGCCATATTAAAGAATAACTGTTGAATGTTAATGCTCGACTCGATCTTAAAGCAAGATTTTTAGCTATAATGTTAATAGCCGTGTTAAGTAACGAAATAGGGCAATAAGAATCTGGAGACGTAGGTGACGCGCCCCCTGGGCCTGTGCTGCTTCTGCTGCGCAGGGGGATACCCGGAGCCGGATCTGCTGGGGATAGTAGTCCTCGTGGCGGTGACCCGGTCCGTGCCCAGGGTGTCAAACTAAGCGGCAGAGTTTAGTATAAGATGTTATAGTGTTCGACTACGCCACCCGTTGAATGCGTTTATGAAACCGCCGCTGCAGGGCAGACCGCTGAGGCCGGTGGTACGGTTGTGCAGCGTGGATAGTATAACCCCCAACGGGAGGGGTATGGCCTCAGGGCAGCGGACGTGGATTATGGGGATAGTAGAATTGCTCGCAGTCACCAGGAACCACTCAGAGACGGTGCGGTGTAGTTCAGGGTCTTTACTGGTGGCAAAGGTAGACCCTCCCGGGAGTACTGGCTAGCGATCGGGGCCTGGTCAGTCCGTGAGCAGATAGGATCTCCCCTGGCCAGGCGGAGTTGTAGGCCTCCCCACTAATTGTACTCTTCCTGGCTACCTTGCTAGAAGCGGGTAAAAGTAGCCCACGTCCCTGAGTGTACCGTGTGGTGCTCACCCGTATGGCCGGTGACTCGGGGCCTTCTGGTAGCCTCCGCTCCACGACAGCGGTGCTGGTCCCTTGCGTGTGACCGTGCCTTCGGGTTTCTTGGCCAGAGGACCTGAAATCCCCTGCCGGTCGGTTTCTGCTGCTGGGTATGGCTCAGTCCCCACAGCCTCGGACTCCGTGTCCGGTGAGATCTCTTCAGTCAGGACGAGCTCTACAGCTTCCAGTCTCTGACCCCTTTTATCACTGCTCCCACAGAGCTCCTGATCTTGCTCTCCCTGTATCAGCTCCACTCCAGACCAGACTGTGTCTCTGTCTGGGACTCCTCTTCTTCTCCCTAACCCCGCCTCAGCCCCAGTTTATATAGGGGAAGTTCTTCCCCTCCCAGGACTGGGCAGGAGATGTTGCATGCTTAGGATTCCTGACCAGGAGACCTCCCACCTGCTCACAGACGTAATATTGCTATTACTGTGGTAACCAGACCCCTGGGGTTCCACATAGGGTCCTCCCATGGCTTCAGTAAGACCACTACTAGCCCCTCCCTCATAGTCAGGGAGCTCCCCTCTCTTAAAAATTGTCTCATAGAGCTCAAACAAATAATGTTTAACCAAATCACAATTAGTCTGGTACAAATCCCCTACAAAACCATCGGTTTCAGAAATTTTCCCAGAAGGTAGTGCTTTAATAGCATCTTCTATCTCCTCTTCAATAATCTGGGCATCTAGTGCTTCTGATTGTTTATGGGACAAGCATCAATGGGGGATACTGGATAGAAAGGAGTTTACCACCTGGGAAACATTCACATTTGGTCCCAATGGTCACATTTAGAGGTGTTCAAATATTGATAAAAATCATGAAAAATGTCATTAATGACATGCGGGTTGTTATGCGATTCCCCAATTGGTGTCTGATACTTGGAATGGATGCAGGAGGCCTCTCAGGATGAGTCCCGTAAGCCAATAACTTAGAATTTTTATCAACAACCTCAAAAATGACAGCCTCCTTTGCCAGCATTTTCTTTTGAGTCTGCTCTTTTGTCAGAGAAGTAATTCCATCTGTGCCAGGTCAGAGACATTTCCCCATCTCTGCCCAGAAATAAACGCCCCTCTAATTGTTGCCTTATAGTCATCCCATGTGATTAACTGATTTGGGTGATCAGTATTGTGAGCCCAGAAATCAACATGTGCAGCGTGAACTGCCTCACAAACCGCTGGAGAATCTAGCTAGGCAGGATTCATATGTTAGATTTTAGAACTATTTGGGGGTTCTATCTTCACTTTAATTACTAATGCGGAATGCTTGGAAATTATCCTAGGCGTATAATTAATAATTTCAACTGAAGGTAAAAGATCAGGAGATGCATAGGCCAGATCTATCCTGGAAAAGGACTTATGTATAGCTAAATAATAAGAAAACACCAGTTTTTGGCATATTTCCATTTCCATAGTTCCGTTAATTGAAGAGCCGAACACCAGGCATTTTAAATGTATAGAAGACTTGTCCGAACCACCTGTACGGTCTATAGGTTTACCAGGAACTGCATTAAAGTCACCCATGTATAATATAGTGCTAACCAGAAATGGCGCAACCTTTTGGGAAATCAATTCCAAGGAGGCAAAGGGGCCAAAAGGTGGGGGCACAGTAAAAAAGAAAAATTATCTAGTATGGAGTGTATCATAACATGCGGTGGGGAAAATAAGTATTTGATACACTGCCAATTTTGCAAGTTTTCCAACCTATGAAGAATGGAGAGGTCTGTAATTTTTATGGTAGGTTCACTTCAGTTGTGAGAGGCAGACTCTAAAAATAAAAACCAGAAAATCACATTGTATGATTTTTACATAATTAAATTGCATTTTATTGCATGAAATAAGTATTTGATCACCTACCAACCAGCAAGAATTCTGGCTCTCACAGACCTGTTAGTTTTTCTTTAAGAAGCCCTCCTACTCTGCCCTCATTACCTGTATTAATTGCACCTGTTTAATTCGTAACTGTCTGTTTTAAAATACATCTGTCCACACACTCAATCAATCACACTCCAACCTCTCCACCATAGCCAAGTCCAAAGAGCTGTCTAAGGACACCAGGGACAAAATTGTAGACCTGCACAAGGCTGGGATGGGCTACAGGACAATATGTAAGCAGCTTGGTGAGAAGGCAACAACTGTTGGCACAATTATTAGAAAATTGAATAATCACAAGATGGCGGTCAATCTTCCTTGGTCTGGGGCTCCATGCGGGATCTCACCTTGTGGGGTAAGGGTGATTCTGAGAAAGGTCAGGAATCAGCCCAGAACTACATGGGAGAACCTGGTCAATGACCTGAAGAGAGCTGGGACCACAGTCTCAAACATTACTCTTAATAACACACTACGCCGTCATGGATTAAAATCCAGCACGGCACGCAAGGTCCCCCTGCTCATGCCAGCACATGTCCAGGCCCATTTGAAGTTCGCCAATGACCATCTGAATGATCCAGAGGAGACATGGGAGAAGATCATGCCGTCAGATGAGACCAAAATAGAACTTTTTGGTATCAACTCCACTCGCCATGTTTGGAGGAAGAAGGAGGATGAGTACAACCCCAAGAACACCGTCCCAACCTGAAGCATGGTGGGGGAAACATCATACTTTGGGGGTGCTTTTCTGCAAAGGGGACAGGACGACTGCACAGTATTGAAAGGAGGATGGGTGGGGTGATGTATCGTGATATTTTGGCCAACAACCTCCTTTCCTCAGTAAGAGCATTGAAGATGGGTCGTGGCTGGGTCTTCCAGCATGACAATGACCCGAAACACACAGCCAGGGCAACTAAGGAGTGGCTCTGTGAGAAGCATTTCAAGGTGCTGGAGTGGCCTAGCCAGTCTCCAAGCCTGAACCCAAAAGAAAATCTTTGGAGGGAGCTGAACCTCAATGTTTCCCAGCGACAGCCCTGAAACATGAAAGATCTGGAGAAGGTCTGTATGGAGGAGTGAGCCAAAATCCCTACTGAAGTGTTCAAACTTGGACAAGAACTACAAGAAGCAAAGAAACAAAAAGGTTTCTGTACCAAATATTAAGTTCTGTTTTTCTATTGCATCAAATACTTATTTCATGTAATAAAATGCAAATTATGTAAAAATCATAAAATGGGATTATCTCTCTCTCTCACAATTGAAGTGTACCTGCAATGAAAATTACAGACCTCTGTATTCTTTGTAGGTGGGAAAACTTGGAAAATCGGCTGTGTATCAAATACTTATTTTCCCCACTGTACCTTGCAAAATGATCACATGCAAGCTGTGTAATTTCCAGTTGTAGGGATTTGGTCACTAGAACAAAGACCCCATTTGAATAGTTATAATAAGTGCCATGTATCCTCTAGCAGTCCAGGCTCTTTTTAGGGCTTGAATCTCCTAGCCTGTGAGACACATCTCCTGTAAGCGAAGGATATGTGGTACTTAACAAAATCCATTACAATGGCTCTTTTAAAATTGGACTTAAGTCCTCTCACATTCCAGCTCAGCAGACTAAGAGTCATCATCTCAAAAAATCAAAAATGTATCTGTTCAAGACATTTACCACAGTCTTTGTGAAGGAAAGGAAGAAAATTTGGAGAGGACCAGAGACCAAAGCAGTCTCCATACCAACAAACGCACATCATACCATACAGAAAACCATGCATAATTATCAACAATAACATTCCCTAACAAGGAATAACATTATTCCTGCTATACCCTGTCTAACACGAAGTAGCGTAGACCTAGACCATAAGCACAAACTTTCTGAAGAGCTACAGTGTTTCAGCAAAACCTGAGAACAAATATGTACCGAAAGTCCAAAATCCGTGACCCTAGAAGTAAAGGTAAATAATAGTTAAAGCAATTAGAATTTGGTAAAATACACCCACTGGAGCTCTTTATTTATAGCGTCCAAGCGTCTACACAGTCATGGGTAAGGAAGTCGGAATGATGGGATCTTTTCCCCTCAGTCATTCTCACGTTGAGCACCAGGGGCAGCTTCAACCCACATCAGTGCATTGGTAGGAGATCTGAAGAAACAAATACATTTTCCATCCACTACTCTTAACTTTGCAGGAAATAACATAGAGTATTTATACCCCTTCTCTCGCAGCTTGACTGAGACCTCAGCAAATAGTACATTGTTTTCTGACAGCAACTGAAAAATACGGGTGAAAGGAAACCTGATTGTTGTACAGCACCACACCCTTCAGGTGGATAGCCTTGAGTATGGCATTTCTATCACAGTAATGCAACAGTGGGGCCAATAATGGCCTAGGAGGGCCACCAGGAGGATCTGGTCAAGTGCAAACTATGTGCTCACTCTATGGTAAAGAATGGTGAGAAGACTTCTGCACACAACAGATCTTTCAACCAGTTTTCAATGCCTACTATCCTGATGTTATTTCTCCTGAGCTAATTTTCAAAATCATCTGATCTCACTAGAAGCATTGATTTTTTTTTTTTTTTTAATTCTGAAATTTCAGCCGTCATAGGCCTCTGAGTATCTACATCTGAAATTCTGATGTGAGCCCTCTAATTTCCTGCAAGTCATGTTTCAGAATCACAGAGTCCTGCCGAAATTCGTCCACTTTACCAACATGACTTAACAATTGTTGACTGCTGACAAAATCTGGGCAAATTTCTGGTCAATGTTTGTTTAGGAGCAAGAGGATCTTTGAGGACAATGCAGCTGGGATGAAGTTAATAATTCATGGTCCACAGACAGAGAGAGGTCCGACATGGAACCTTGCGAGGCATGCGGGATCCTGAAGTATTGCTCCAATTCTTTAGCCACAGCAGCTCTAATATGCATCAGTGCCCTCGCTGAAGTGAAGGAGTTATTAGAATCAATATCTGATGATCAAGGCTGGTCAAATTGGAAGGACTTCCCCTTAGTTTTTTTCAGTATTTGCCATTACAATGTCCGCTGTCTTCCAGATTTAACTGTTTAAAGCAGAGAACAACTTCAGTAATATATTAACAGCTGTAAAATGTCCATCAGGAAACACAGTTTTAGTTCTCAATGAGTAGTCTGATATATAGGCTGGGTTGTCTGGCAGCTGGACGGGAGGCCCCCGAATCTCTTACCTTCCGGCGTCCCCAGCACAGCTTTTGATTAGCCAGGGCTGGAACAGCGTCATTTGTGCTTACTGCTCATCTCTAGTTGGGACGTATGGATTTATTTTTTGTTCATTCATAGTCGTAGTAGCTAGAACTTTCTCATTTTTCTGTAGTTTCACTATATGACATCTGGCTTTTTGGTGTCTGTAAGGCCTTGTTCACATATAGTGTAAATACTGTGTTTTTTTCTTTCCTGCAGGTGTCTAATAAACTACACAACAATCTTCTATGATTATTGCACCTTTGCTGCATTTTTATACCTTTTCCCAAGTACCTGATGCGTTTTTGGTACAGATATGAAGCTAGTTTTTAATGTGTTTTTTTATAGTGCAGAAAAGGTTTTTTTTTACATTACTTTTTTTAGGGTCCACATAGAAGACAAGAGAAAAAAAACACCAAAACCACACAGTTCAAAAGCGTGTTTAGCTGCACAGGGAGGCAAAGTTTTAATGAAATCACATCCACTTTGCTTGGACAGTTAAACACAAAAGAATTTCTGTGGAAAAAAAGCATCAAAAAAACCGCAGCATTTATGCTACATGTGAACACGGCTTAAATGTCCAAGCAAAGTGGATGTGATTCCATGAAATCTCTTCTCTCATCCCCTGTTTAGGTGACTTGGTGAGAAAATGGGTAAATCAACCTATTGTATTCTATGAACCAGGGACCTGACCAAACTAATTAGACTTGAATTTCACATGGCCAGAATCCATCTCCTGAATGCATAAAAAATAAAAAGGCAATTGAAGAGTCCACCCCAACTGATTTGAGAACTAAGTTTTATTTACCATTTAGATGCTGTATAGATTCAGCTGCCCCTTGACAGTTGGTATCTCAAAGAGAACAATCTCACCAAAATTTGAGCTCGCTTTAATAATGAAAAAAATAAAAATAAAATAAAATCTGCATCCCTGTATTACTGAGGAAAATCATCTGATTTTCCAATAATATCTATTTTAGAAAAGTCTTATAATTTCATCTACTGTCACTTCTCTCATTTTAACTGGAACTGATAGGTCCTCTTAACCCCTTTACCCCCGAGGGTGGTTTGCACATTAATGGCCAGGCTAATTTTTACAATTCTGACCACTGTCACTTTATGAGGTAATAACTCTAGAACGCTTCAACGGATCCCCCTGATTCTGAGACTGTTTTTTTCCACATTCAAGAAGTTTATTTACCCCTCAGGTGCTTCACAGGAATTTTTGGAATGTGGAAGAAAAAAATGAACCTTTAACTTTTTTCACAAAAATGTTACTTTAGACCCCAATTTTTTATTTTCGCAAGGGTAACCGGAAAAAAGGGACCCCAAAATTTTTTGTGCAATTTCTCCTGACCACCTCAATACCCAATATGTGGGGGAAAACCACTGTTTGGGTGCACGGCAGGGCTCGGAAGGGAAGGAGCGTCATTTGACTTTTTGAATGTAAAATTTGCTTGAATAATTAGCAGACGCCATGTTGCGTTTGGAGAGCCCCTGATGTGCCTAAACAGTGGAAACCCCCCACAAGTGACACCATTTTAGAAACTAGACCCCTCAGGGAACTTGCCTAGATGTGTGGTGAGCACCCTGAATCCCGAGGTGCTTCACAGAAGTTTATAACATGGAGCCATGAAAATAAAAAGATCAAACTTTTTCCACAAAAATTATGTTTTAGCTTCAATTTTTTTATTTTCACAACGGTAAGAGGAGAAAATGGACTCCAAATACTTTTGTGCAATATCTCCCGAGTACGCCGATACCCCATATGTGGGAAAAATGCACTGTTTGGGCGCACGGCAGGGTTCAGAACAGAAGGAGGACTGTGTGACTTTTTGAACACAAAATTGGCTGTAATTGAAAGTGGACGCCATGTCGCATTTGGAGAGCCCCTGATGCGCCTAACTAGTGGAAACCCCCCCACCATTTTGGAAACTAGACACCTCAAGGATTTTATCAAGGGGTATAGTGAACATTTTGAACCCATAGGTACGACACAGAATTTGATAACATTAGGTCATCATATTGAATAAGTTGTCATTAGTCTTGAGCACAAGTGCTCGCCACTTGAGTTTGCAACGGGTACTCGGGTATGCACCATGCATCGCGCGTGCTCGAGTGACATGCAAACTCAAGTAGCGAGCACATGCGCCATATTGTCATTATTTTTTTTCTTTACTTTTGAAAAAATCCCAACCCTAGCACAACCCTATCCCTAGAGTTTATTTTTTACGCCTTTTCTCGTGCGGTATAAGTGATTAGACGACTTTATTCTTTGTGTGAGTGCAATTACAGCGATGCCAGATTCATATCAGGTTTTTATGATTGACAGCTGTCACACACTAAAAGACACTTTTTTTTGCGAAGACTAGGTTTTGCATCGCCATATTTTGAGAGCTATCATTTTTCCATATTTCGGCTGACAGAGTCATGTGATGGCTTGTTTTTTGCAGGACAAGTTGACGTTTTTATTGGTATCATTTTCAGGAATGTGACATTTTTTGATCGCTTTCTATTCTGATTTTTGGGAGGCAGAATAAACAAAAACCAACAATTCAGGAATTGTGTTTTTTTGGGGTTTTTTTATGCCGTTCCACGTGTGGTAAAATTGATAAGGCAGCGTTATTCTTCGGGTCAGTACGTTTAGAGCGGTACCACATTTATATATTTTTTTTATATTTTGGCGCTTTTACGCAAAAATTATTTTATAGAAAAAATAATTTTTTTGTATCGCTTTATTCTGAGAGCTATAACTTTTTTATTTTTCGGCTGATGTAGCTGTATGGCGGCTTGTTTTTTGCAGGACAAAATGACATTTTCAACTGTACCATTTTTATTTACATTCGTCTATTTGATCGCGTTTTATTCCATTTTTTGTTTGGCAGTATGATGATAAAGCATCGTTTTTTGCTTTTTTTTTTTGTTTAACCGTGTTCATTAAAAGGGTTAACTAGTGGGACAGTGTTTTAGGTCAGGTTGTTCCAGATGTGGCGATGCTAAGTATGTGTACTTTTTATTGTTTTTTTTTCATAATATTTATTTATGGGTACAGTATATTTTTATTTTTTGGGGATTATTTTTTTCATTTTTTTTTTATATTTTTACAATTGATCACTTATATAGCATAGAAATGCAGAAATCTCTATGCTATATACAGCCTGTAAGCCCTGAATGCAGAAGTTACTTTGGTCACGCACTGCGCATGACCAAAGTAACTTCTTGCCTCCTGGTGACCCGGATGTTGTCATGACGACATCGGGTCACCATAACAATATCCGGGACCCGGCTCAGACAGCGCGGGACGCCGGAGAGGAGGTAAGTAACAGCGCTTACCTCCCCTTGCTCCCGGAATGCTGCGATCTACTTCAATCGCAGCATTTCGGGGGTTAATGCGCCAGCAGCGGTGCTTTACCGCTCCTGGCACATTTGTCACAGCTGACACCCGGCGGAGATCGCCCCGCACCGCTTGTGTGCGGGAGTGATCGCATTATGCGTAATAATACGTAGCTGGTCCATAAGGCCCACGGCACAGCTACGTACTATTACTGACCTCATCGTAAAGGGGTTAAAGTTGAATGTCCATATAACATTTTGGTATAGTAGTCCGTGCTCAGTTTTCTGTCTCAGACCTCCAAATTCCCTTTATAGGCATACTGTAGTTAAAGATGCCCTCCCATCAAAGTTTTTAATATATTGCAGTCATTGTGTTATATAGCAATGTGTACTTACAATTGCTCACTCTACCCAGCTAATTCTTTTCTTTTCTCTGCTCAATGTAGAAACAAGAAGTCTCTTGTCCCTGCATTTATCATTCAACTCTTGACCAAGCTGCTCTGCTAATTCCCCTGCCAGGGACTTTTGCAGTGAGCCTATGTGCCCACGATGCAGAAATGCTCCGGATTTTTTCCTGATCGTTTCTGCATCTCCCTGGCAGAAAAAATGCATGCGGATTGTACATGCGTTTTTCCTGCCAGGGACATGCGGATGTGAAGCGTTCTTCATATGCGTTTCTGCATGCGGGTTGACAAGCGCTTTCCAAGCGATTTTAGCATCACTTGGAAAAGTGCTTGACAACTTGGTCACACTACATAAATCCATGCAAACGGCATGGATTTATATAGTGTGACCTTAAAGAATGTTTAAAAATAAAAAAATAAATCTATACTTACCTTCTGATGGCCCCCGGAGTCTTGCTTCGCTCCGTCCTCCCTTGCCGGCAGCTCGCGGTACACTGAAGGACCTGCCGTCACATACATGACTAAATGACGTCAGCGCAGGTCCTTCAGTCCACCGCTATCTGCCAGCAAGGGAGGACAAGCGCAGCGGAGGCCATCAGAAGGTAAATATGATATTTATTTTTTATTGTATTCTTTTCTTTACAGGTTCTATGGTACCCGGGTCCGGAGGGGAGTCTCCTGTCCTCCGGACCCAGGTACCATCCGCACATTGAAACGCTTGGATTCCGCATTTACAGATGCAGTGATGTGGAATCCAAGCAATTCAATGCTAGTCAATGGCGACGAAAACGCAGCTCTTCCGCAAAATAATTGGTAGTGCTGCGCTTTTTTCCGCAATGATAACCCGCAGCGGAAATTTCCACAGCATGTGCACAGCACATGCGGATTATCATTGGGGAACATGGCAGGCCTTCTACCATGCGTTTTTTAAGCGTTTCTGCAGCGTTTTTGCCGCTGCGGAAACGCTTAAAAAACGCATCATGGGCACACAGCCTAACTCGTATAAGGAAAATAGACTTCCTGTTTCTACATAGAGCTTAGAAGGATTCAGCTAGTCGGTTTTTAATCATGTGATGTCATAGACCTAATGGAAGAGAGAAGAATTAGCTGAGTAGAAAGACAAAATGAGTAATTGTAAGTACACAGTGCTATATAGTATGATGACGGCAATATATTTAGAGGATAAAAATTTTGATGGGAGGAATGCTTCTTTAAAGGGGTATTACTGTCTCCAAGATCCTACCCCAATATGTAGTATGTGTAATAATAATAGCAAATACCTGCAATTAGAAATGTAATATAGTTTTTCTGATTTGCTATGTCTCTTTTGTCATGTGCAGGCATTGCAGGACCTTATGTATCCATGGTTACGTCCACTGATATAGTGGATACCTAAGGTCCTGCAATGCCTGCACATGAGGAAAAAGACGTAGCGAATTTGAAGTATGCTATTTATGCATAATACCTAATAATGCAATAAGATCCTAAGCTGATTTTTTGTTGCTGTGTATAATATATAAAATAAATAGTTTTTTTGGTCTTTTTGACCCCTTCAGCCCCGGCGATTTTATTTTTTTTATGTTCGATTTTTCCATCCCTTCTTCCAAAAGCCATAACTTTCTTGTTTTTCCATCCACATAGCTAGCTGTATGAAGGTTTGTTTTTTGCAGGATGAGTTGTACTTTTAAATGACATAATTCATTTTAAAATGTGATGCACTAGAATGTGTGGAAAAAAATGTGTTAAAAATGCAAAAAAAAGTGCAATTTCACATTTTTTTTTATTCACCATGTTGATTTTATGATAAAACTGACCCAGCAATATATTTCTCTAGGTCAGTACAATTACGCAGATAACAAACATGTATGGTTTTAAGAAAAAAAAAAACCTTTGCTTGTGTTTTCCGGGACCTGTAATGCTATCAATTTTCTTGATATGGGGCATTTTGAGAGTTTAGTTTTTGCGCCCTGAGCTGACGTTTTTATTGATACCATTTTGGGGTAGATACGAGGTCTTACTGAATTTTATTGCAATGTTGCAGTGGACAAAAAAAAAGGGTATCATATTTTTTGGACTATAAGACGCACCTAGGTTTTAGAAGAGGAAAATAGAAAAAAAATGTGGTCATGATGCACTGTTATGGGGGAGTCTGCTGCTGACACCGTTATAGGGGTACTGTCCCCCAATTTTACATTCCCAATCCTGGTATATACACAGTACAGACCAAAAGTTTGGACACACCTTCTCATTTAAAGATTTTTCTGCATTTTCATGACTATGAAAATTGTACATTCACACCTTTTTTTCTCCGGACAGTCATTCGTCCAGATGTCCCAAACAGTATGAATCGATCTTCATCAGTAAAATAACTTTACCCCAGTCCTCTGCAGTACAATAATTATACTTCCTGCAGAATTCAATATGTCCTTAATGTTTTTCATGGAGAGAACTGGCTTCTTTGTTGCCCATATTGACACCAGGTCAGTTTACAAATGCCTTCACCTCATGGTGTGCACAGATTCACTGATACCTGCCTGCTGCCATTTCTGAGCAAGCTCTGCAGTGGTATGAAACGATTGTGTCACTTGCTGGACTTTCATGCCCTTACGTCTTCTTCACAGCTGCCTCTAACAAATGGTTAATTTAGGGGCAATGTTCTTGCTTGTAAAACCCTTTTGATGTAAGGCAATGATGACTACTCTGTTTCTTTGGTGGTAATCATGGTTAGCAGAAGACAATGTTTTCAAGTACCAACCCCCTTTTAAAGCAAATAGTCTACTTTTATAATTCCATCAACATCTTGGTTAATACTTTTTCCTGTTCGAACGAGAAGATCACTGAAGTGATGCAAGCAGATCATTTTGTGGCAGGTTGAAATTCAGTGGAAATGAGGTTTTTATAATTAAGTTAATTTTCATATCAAGGAAAGACTTTGCAATTTCTTGCAAATCATCTGATCACTCTTCATAACATAAACTAGAGTTAATGCAAATTGCCTCTATAAAAAGTTAAGCAGCAAACCTTTTTAGAGCAAAATTTGTGTCTGTCTTAAAACTTTTGCCCACATCTGTAATTGGAAGGACAGATATTGCTCCTCTAATTATTCTAATACAGAACTTTTCGGATAATATTTCAAGCATAAAGGACTTAGGATTGGTTTTGCTCGAACCTTTGGAAAAAATGTTTGCTTAGAAATATATGCTTAGAATGTTTGCTAAAAGAACTTACTATTATTGCAAAAAAGTTTTATTTTCTTGTCTCTGTGAACATTCTTCTCATCACTCCAATAGAGATAATAGTCGCTAATCACATCATGAAAACACTTGCACACTGATGAAATGGAAAGAATGGCTTTCCTTGTTTGGATTTATAAGTCAATTTCTATGATAGGCTATTGTTCCATTGATATATTGTTTGTTCTGCTATTTTGCAGCTACGATTTGTCATTTAGGGGTGTATACTTGTATATCATTCAAAATGATGGTAGTGGAGACACAACTCTCAAACCAGAATTTTTGTATTCAGATTAATGATTGTACCAGCTTACATTTACGAACAATATCCATCCCTGCAGATTCTCTTATTTCAACACCCTGAGTTTAAAGGCCACCACTGGGAAGTGACCAAAGACCTACATTTACTACAAGGGGAGCCTAACCAGCAAGGAGAGCGTCTCACTAGTGTGGGCTCTATGAAAGTCTTTGGAGGATGGTAGGTATAAAGTTGTTAATACAAATAATAATATTACAAAATAATGGCATGGCTTCACAGATTAATGTCTTTTCATTTCACTCACCTTACCACTTTTATTGAATGCAGTTGGGTAGCATATGAGAAGGAAAGCTTTCATGGTCACCAATACCTTCTAGAAGAAGGGGAATATCAGAACTGGTCTCAGTGGGGAGGTTGTACTGAAGAGTTGGGATCACTCCGTCATATCCGTACGGTGAGGATACTAAAGTTGTTAGTCTATTTTTCATTTATCATTTTTAATTTTTTATGTGCAATACATTACACATTTTCTGTTCCTTCAGGATTTTTCTGAACCTGAGATAATACTATACGAGAAGCCAGGTTGCTTAGAAGGTTCATGTTTGCGTCTGAATGAAGCACTGGCAGATATAGAGGTTGCTCAATATGGAACTAGTACTTGCTCTATCCAAGTCCTCAATGGAGTGTAAGTTTTTTTTTTAAAGAGTAATTTTAATAAGCATACCTTTGAAATATTTAGACTCATTCTATTTCTTAGGTGGGTGGCGTATGAGAATGTTGACTTCTCAGGAGAGCAGTATATTCTAGAAAAGGGGATTTATCACAGCTATCAAGACTGGGGAGCTAAGGACAGCCATATCAGTTCTGTGCAGCCAGTACTACAGGTACAATGTGTTCATAACATAAAATATAATTAGGGTTTTGCTATATATGAGGTTCACAATTTCATGACATTAATTATGGCACTGCAGCAGTTTGTAAATATTTTACCAGTTTCCAATCAACAGTTTTTCTGACAGTTATTCTGATTAGTAGAATATGCAGTGTTTTCATGTTTCACACGAATATACCACATACAGTGGGGAAAATAAGTATTTGATACACTGCTGATTTTGCAAATTTTCCCGCCTACAAAGAATGGATTGGTCTGTAATTTTTGTCGTAGGTAGACTTCAACTGTAAAAGACAGAATCTTAAAAAAAATCCAGAAAAGCACATTGTATGATTTTTACATAATTCATTTTCATTTTATTGCATGAAATATGTATTTGATACAATAGAAAAACAGAACTTAATATTTGGTACAGAAACCTTTGTTTGCAATTACACAATGCACAAAAGCACCCTGAAAGTATGAGGTTTCCCCCATCATGCTTCACGGTTGGGACTGTGTTCTTGGTGTTGAACGCATTCTTCTTCTTCCTCCAAACATGGCGAGTGGAGTTGATACCAAAAAGTTCAATTTTGGTTTCAGCTGACCACACAACCTTCTTCCATGCCTGCTCTGGATCATCCAAATGGTCATTGGCAAACTTCAAAAGGGCTTGGACATGTGCTGGTGTGAGCAGGGGGACCTTGCATGCCCTGCAGGATTTTAATCCATGACTGCGTAGTGTGTTATTAACGGTAATGTTTGAGACTATGGTCCCAGCTCTCTTCAGGTCATTAACCAGGTGCACCCATGTAGTACTGGGCTGACTCCTGACCTTTCTCAAGATCTTCCTTACCCCACGAGTTGAGATCTCGCATGGAGCCTCAGACCAAGGAAGATTGACCGTCATCTTGTGCTTCTTACATTTTCTAATAATTGTGTCAACGTTGTTGTCTTTTCACCAAGCTGTTTGCCTATTGTCCTGTAGCCCATCCCAGTCTTGTGCAGGTCTACAATTTTGTCCCTGGTGTGCATTAGCCACCTCTTTGGTCTCAGCCATGGTGGAGAGGCTGGAGTGTGATTGAGTGTGTGAACAGGTGTTTTTTTCATACAGGTAACGAGTTCAAACAGGTGCAATTAATACAGTTATAATGAGTGCAGAGTAGGAGGGCTTCTTAAAGAAAAACTAACAGGTCTGTGAGAGCCAGAATTCTTGCTGGTTGGTAGGAGATCAAATACCTATTTCATGCAATAAAATGCAATTTAATAATTTAAAAATCATACAATGTGATTTTCTGGTTTTTATTTTTAGATGCTGTCTCTCACAGTTGAAGTGCACCTACGATAAAAATTACAGACCTCTCCATTCTTAGAATTAAACATTTGCAACATGCATAAAAATTTGCACCTATGCTTTCCTCCAGTGTGAAAAGGTTTTTTGTAAAGTGCCGTTGCATTTTATTAAACTTTGCCTCCTAAAAAAATAATATGACGTGCGAACACTACAAGGCCCCACTACAAGTGCTGGCAAAAAAATTTTATGAAAAGTTCTGCATCAAAACTGTGAACTGGATCTAACAGTTGATTTCGTACCATTAGATTTCATTAGCTTTGTCATTTTATCGATTATTTCTTTTCATAGGTTGGAGGTCAGAATCTTCAATATTTACCTAAGGTAAGAAAAAGAGTGCTGGCTCATATACAGAACAAAAGGTGTATAGTAGAGGGGGAAATGTCAAGATCCTGCATAAGGGTATGTGGTCATGTTCAAGGGAATCTGTCACCAGGATTGTTATCTATAGGTCACACATCTCAATAAATGTGATAAATTTTAAATACCGGTACATATATATGTGATTTTTAGTGAAAACATTTTCTTGTAAAAAAGTTACCCTTTATTTCTGGGTTTTTAGAGAAAATAAAAAATCCAAATTTTTTGTTGTTATTTTTCTCAGAACCTTTGCACCATTGTCTAAATTTATCTGCATGTTAACAAATTGATTTGGGACTAACTGCTGGGCTGTGTATGTTTTTTTTCTTTTTAGATACAACTTTTCTCTGAGCCTAACTTTTATGGTGACTGTATGATGCACACAGAGGACCTTGTATTGCTGCCAAAAACTTTTTCACCCCAATCATGTCGGATAGAAGGGGGCAGGTGAGAATTTTTTACTTTAGTTTTATGCTTTAACCATTTGATATCACTTTCCCACCACTCTGCAGAAGCACTTCTCCTAGCAGAACTTCAGAACTTACCACTAATCTCCTCATTCACATACCTCCTACTAGGTAGAACATAGTTCTCACAATAACTTTCAGTGTAAATCATTGTCATTAAGGACTTTAACCCCTTCCCCAACATATAACGTACAGTTCCTTCATATGTTGGGTCCCTGAGTTTGATGGGAGCTTACAAGTCGGGCCGCATCTTTCCCGTCAGATGATGGCTGTGTTATTCAGCCATCATCTGCCTCTAACAGCCCTGGGTGGAGCAGACCTCCACCGGTGGCTGTTAAGCTGTTAAATTCCGCTGTCAATCTCTTAACGGCTCTATTTATTGCATGAAGGCAGAGAGGGCACGTCATTCTATGTGACCTTCGGCACACCCGTGATGTGATCGCGCAGTGCAGTGGGTTTCCATGACGGCCACAGATCTACTGAAGACCCCCGCACCTGTCATTACGGTACTCCTGTGAAAGTCGGCCTGTAGCTGGCGTTCATAGGAGAGCGTGATTCTTGCATAGCAGGACTGTAGTATTACTGTGTATAGCAAAAGTGATCGGTTAATCGCAGGTTCAAGTCTTCTAAGGGGGTTAACAAGTACAGTAGAAAGTGAAGAAAAATGTTTTTAAAAATATGAAAATAATTAAAAAAAACCTGCAAGTTCAAATAAAGAAATAAAAGTATAAATACACATATTTGATATCGCTTTATCCGTAAAAGTCTAATCTATCAAAATATAAAATTAATTATCCCAATGGGTAAATGGCGTAATGAGAAAAAAATGTAAACTCTAGAATCTTGCATCTTGAGTCATGTATCCCTTCCCTTAAAGATGTACCTTATTTTTAACTGAGGCACAAACTGATTTAAACTCAAATAGATCTAAAAGGCAATGTGACAAATTGTGCATAATTATGCAATATTTTGCACATTTTCCAACAAAGGTCGATATGTGCCCACAGTAGTAAATCTGCACCATTGTTTAAATTGTGTGTGAACATAGCTCCTTAACTGATCTATTCTTTCCACAGTTGGATTCTGTATGAAAATGAGAATTGCTGTGGAGAGCAATACATACTCGATGAAGGAGATTATCCTACACGTACTGCTATGGGATGCCAGGCTATAAGTATGGTACAATCTCTTAAGAAGGTTCCACTTGTAAGTATCTAAATAGGCAGACGTGTGCATTTTACTCATAGGCAACAGTATAAATGAATAGAAAAGAACATAGAAATAAATGTTTTTACAGAACTGCCTCCCCGCTGCTGCCACTGGACCTGTGGAGAGGAACTGTGTTCAACAGATAGCCTGCTCTGCTCTCTGCACACTACCTGTGCTTCCCTCTTCTGCTTGTCCAATAGAGCTGTTCCTGAGTCCAAATACGACAAGCCGCAAGGAGCTTGATTGCTTGTAACTTAAAGGGGTTGTCCGTTCCAAAGGGTCATATGACACCTTCCCAATGATATTTTCTGACAGTTGTTGAATGGATTATAAGAATTTAAAACAGTAAATAAGAAAACACATCTGATATTCCCCCATTCCAGGAATCCGCATAAATAGATGCATTGCTAGGCTCCTAAATGATCAGGGGCCCAAGCCCCAAAGTACATGTCTCCCTGTACAACCCCCCTACCACTTAAAGAAGGATCTATACATAAATAATTATTGTGTACTACTGTTGCTAAACCTAAAATACACAATACAAAGACCAATATTACAAAAATTACTACTATGAAAGGCCAAAATAATACCGCTACACTATGTCCACTAACATTCCCAACACAAAGTGAATACATATTAGAATATGACCATTACCTCTACATAACAAAACACACTATACAAAGACCAATATTATCACCATACACCTTCTACTATATAATGACTGAAATTCATTAATCTGTTACTAAATTAAAAACACGCTATTAAAAATACTGATATTGCCCTCCTACAGTGACCAGTGACCATTTAGTGGTAGACACCAGTCCTTCAGAATAAATAGTTGATTTAGGCTAGATATATACAACAGAGTCACTTACAGCTGATCTTCTTTCTGATTTGGGTCGTTTACTTTTCTTGTCTTTTCCTTGTGGTCCAGACTGACAGGATGACTTCTTCCAGCCACGTCTTGTCTGCAGCGTTTATAAGAACGATACTTTAGACTTCTCATATTTCCAGCACCATCCCCAAATATTCCCAACCCACAAAAACTCCCAATTCTGCCTGCTGTGCAGGTGTGGAACAGTGACCCCCAATAGTTCAAAAAATGTTTCATTACTCTTTTTTTTTTTTTTTTGTCCTCATCCTTATATATAGTACGATGGTCCCCACAGTTCCTCTATATTTAGTATGAGGCCAAACAGCTCCTAATATACAGTATGAGAGGAACACAGCCATTATATATAGTACGATGGCCCCAATTGCCCACTTATATATAGTATAATGGTCCCACAGCTCCCTTATATACTGCATTATGTCCTCTGCAGCCTACTATACATAGTATGAAGGACCCCACAACCTGATAATATAAAAAACCATAAAGATGACGCTTACCTAATCCTGATACCCAGTAAAGTAGCCTTAGTCTGCTCTTCTGACTTTTACAGTGGGCCTACAGAGACGGCGCGATGTAATGATGTCATAGCGAAACCATTCAGGCAGCGCTAACCTCTGATGAAGCCATCGTGTGTGGCGTAATGCGTGCAGCATAATACCTTCTGACAACTTTATACCACCCCTGGCAAAAATTATGGAATCACCGGGCTCAGAGGATGTTCATTCAGATGTTTAATGTTGTTGAAAAAAAGCAGATCACAGACATGGCACAAAACAAAAGTCATTTCAAATGGCAACTTTAGGGCTTTAAAAAACACTAAAAGAAATCAAGATTAAAAATGTGGTACTCAGTAAAAGTATTTTTTTGAGACCAAGCAGAGGGAAAAAATTATGGAATCACTCAATTCTGAGGAAAAAATTATGGAAACATACTGTAAATTTTTATTTCCAAAACTAACACCTGAATCAAATTAGATCTGCTCGTTAGTCTGCATCTAAAAAGGAATGATCACACCTTGGATAGTTTTTCACCAAGTGGACTGACATGAATCATGGCTCCAACACAAGAAATGTCAATTGAAACAAAGGAGAGGATTATCAAACTCTTAAAAGAAGGTAAATCATCATGCAATGTTGCAAAAGATGTTGGTTGTTCACAGTAAGCTGTGTCTAAAATCTGGACCAAATACAAAAACATGGAAAGGTTGTTAAAGGCAAACATACTGGCAGACCAAGGAAGACATCAAAGCGTCAAGACCGGAAACTTAAAGCAATATGTCTCCAAAACAGGAAATGCACAACAAAACAAATGAGGAACGAATGGGAGGAAACTGGAGTCAATGTCTGTGACCGAACTGTAAGAAACCGCCTAAAGGAAATGGGATTTACATACAGAAAAGCTAAACATAAGCCATCATTAACACCTAAACAGAAAAAAACAAGGTTACAATGGGCTAAGGAAAAGCAATCGTGGACTGTGGATGACTGGATGAAAGTCATATTCAGTGATGAATCGCGAATCTGCATTGGGCAAGGTGATGATGCTGGAACTTTTGTTTGGTGCCGTTCCAATGAGATTTATAAAGATGACTGCATGAAGAGAACATGCAAATTTCTACAGTTATTGATGATATGAGGCTGCATGTCAGTTAAAGGCACTGAGGAGATGGCTGTCATTACATCTTCAATAAATGCCCAAGTTTACATTGATATTTTGGACAGTTTTCTTATCCCATCAATTGAAAGGATGTTTGGGGATGATGACATCATTTTTCAAGATGATAATGCATCCTGCCATAGAGCAAAAATGGTGAAAACATTCCTTGAAAGAAGACACATAAAGTCAATGTCATGGCCTGCAAATAGTCCGGATCTCAATCCAATTGAAAATCTTTGGTGGAAGTTGAAGAAAATGGTCCATGACAAGGCTCCAACCTGCAAAGCTTATCTGGCAACAGCAATCAGAGAAAATTGGAGCCAGATTGATGAAGAGTGCTGTTTGTCACTCATTAAGTCCATGCCTCAGAGACTGCAAGCTGTTATTAAAGCCAGAGGTGGTGTAACAAAACACTAGTGATGTATTGGAGTGTTCTTTTGTGTGTTTGTTTTTCATGATTCCATAATTTTTTCCTCAGAATTGAGTGATTCCATATTTTTTTCCCTCTGCTTGGTCTGAAAAAAATTACCCTTACTGAGTACCACATTTTTAATCTTGATTTCTTTTAGTGTTTCTTAAAGCCATAAAGTTGCCATTTGAAATGACTTTAGTTTTGTGCCATGTCTGTGATCTGCTTTTTTTTAACAACATTAAACAACTGAATGAACATCCTCCGAGCCCGGTGATTCCATAATTTTTGCCAGGGGTTGTATACACTGCTCAAAAAAATAAAGGGAACACTTAAACAACAGAATATAACTCCAAGTAGTTCAAACTTCTGTGAAATCAAACTGTCCACTTAGGAAGCAACACTGATTAACAATCAATTTCACATGCTGTTGTGCAAATGGAATAAACAATAGATGGAAATTATTGGCAATTATCAAGACACACTCAATAAAGGAGTGGTACTGTAGGTGGGGACCACAGACCACATCTCAGGACCAATGCTTTCTGGCTGATGTTTTGGTCACTTTTGAATGTTGGTTGTGCTTTCACACTCGTGGTAGCATGAGACGGACTCTACAACCCACAAAAATTGCTCAGGTAGTGCAGCTCATCCAGGATGGCACATCAATGCGAGCTGTAGCAAGAAGGTTTGCTGTGTCTGTCAGCGTAGTGTCCAGAGGCTGGAGGCGCTACCAGGAGACAGGCCAGTACACCAGGAGACTTGGAGGGGGCCGTAGGAGGGCAACAACCCAGCAGCAGGACCGCTACCTCCGCCTTTGTGCAAGGAGGAACATGAGGCGCACTGCCAGAGCCCTGCAAAATGACCTCTAGCAGGCCACAAATGTGCATGTGTCTGCACAAACGGTTAGAAAACCAACTCCATAAGGGTGGTATGAGGGCCCGACGTACACAGATGGGGGTTGTGCTCACAGCCCAACACCGTGCAGAACGCTTGGCATTTGCCACAGAACACCAGGATTGACAAAGTTGCCACTGTTGCCCTGTGCTCTTCACAGATGAAAGCAGGTTCACAATGAGCACATGTCTCGCTCCATCCACCAACGTCACGTTGCACCACAGATTGTCCAGGAGTTGGCGGATGCTTTAGTCCAGGTCTGGGAGGAGATCCCACAGGAGACCATCCGCAACCTCATCAGGAGCATGCCCAGGCGTTGTAGGGAGGTCATACAGGCACGTGGAGGCCACACACAATACTGAGCCTCGTTTTGACTTGTTTTAAGGACATTACATCAAAGTTGGACCAGCTTGTAGTGTGTTTTTCCACTTTAATTTTGGGGGTGACTCCAAATCCAGGCCTCCATTGGTTTTATTTCCATTGATGATTTTTGTGTGATTTTGTTGTCAGCACATTCAACTTTGTACAGAACAAAGTATTCAATGAGAATATTTCATTCATTCAGATCTAGGATGTGTTATTTGAGTTTTCCCTTTATTTTTTGGAGCAGTGTATATATATATTTTTTGATAACTCTGCTGAGCTTTGTCATATGATCATACTTCAGTTCCTTGATCTGACCCATATTGCAGTTTTTTTTTTCCTTTTACCTCTTCTTCATGCTTCATCTTTGTAGGACAGGTTTACCATTTGAAATTAATATTAAATTTACTTACATGTTGTGATCACAGGCAGAGATATATATAACGTGTTATATACATTTATATATATTATATATACAGTACAGACCAAAAGTTTGGACACACCTTCTCATTTAAAGATTTTTCTGTATTTTCTTGACTATGAAAATTGTACATTCACACTCAAGGTATCAAAACTATGAATTAACACATGTGGAATTATATACTTTACAAAAAGTGTGAAACAACTGAAAATATGTCTTATATTCTAGGTTCTTCAAAGTAGCCACCTTTTGCTTTGATGACTGCTTTGTACACTCTTTGCATTCTCTTGATGAGCTTCAAGAGGTAGCCACCGGAAATGGTCTTCCTACAATCTTGAAGGAGTTCCCAGAGATGCTTAGCACTTGTTGGCCCTTTTGCCTTCACTCTGCAGTCCAGCTCACCCCAAACCATCTCGATTGGGTTCGGGTCTGGTGACTGTGGAGGTCAGGTCATCTGGCGTAGCACCCCATCACTCTCCTTCTTGGTCAAATAGCCATTACACAGCCTGGAGGTGTGTTTGAGGTCATTGTCCTGTTGAAAAATAAATGATGGTCCAACTAAACGCAAACCGGATGGAATAGCATACCGCTGCAAAATGCTGTGGTAGCCATGCTGGTTCAGTATGCCTTCAATTTTGAATAAATCCCCAACATTGTCACCAGCAAAGCACCCCCACACCATCACACCTCCTCCTCCATGCTTCACGGTGGGAACCAGGCATGTAGAGTCCATCCGTTCACCTTTTCTGCATCGCACAAAGACACAGTGGTTGGAACCAAAGATCTCAAATTTGGACTCATCAGACCAAAGCACAGATTTCCACTGGTCTAATGTCCATTCCTTGTGTTCTTTAGCCCAAACAAGTCTCTTCTGCTTGTTGCCTGTCCTTAGCAGTGGTTTCCTAGCAGCTATTTTACCATGAAGGCCTGCTGCACAAAGTCTCCTTTTAACAGTTGTTTTAGAGATGTGTCTGCTGCTACAACTCTGTGTGGCATTGACCTGGTCTCTAATCTGAGCTGCTGTTAACCTGTGATTTCTGAGGCTGGTGACTTGGATAAACTTATCCTCAGAAGCAGAGGTGACTCTTGGTCTTCCTTTCCTGGGGCGGTCCTCATGTGAGCCAGTTTCTTTGTAGTGCTTGATGGTTTTTGCAACTGCACTTGGGGACACTTTCTTAGTTTTCCCAATTTTTCGGACTGACTGACCTTCATTTCTTAAATTAATGATGGCCACTCATTTTTCTTTACTTAGCTGCTTTTTTCTTGCCATAATACAAATTCTAACAGTCTATTCAGTAGGACTATCAGCTGTGTATCCACCAGACTTCTGCAAAACACAACTGATGGTCCCAACCACATTTATAAGGCAAGAAATCCCACTTATTAAACCTGACAGGGCACACCTATGAAGTGAAAAACATTTCTGGTGGCTACCTCTTGAAGCTCATCAAGAGAATGCCAAGAGTGTGCAAAGCAGTCATCAAAGCAAAAGGTGACTACTTTGAAGAACCTAGAATATAAGACATATTTTCAGTTGCTTCACACTTTTTTGTTAAGTATATAATTCCACATGTGCTAATTCATAGTTTTGATGCCTTCAGTGTGAATGTACAATTTTCATAGTCATGAAAATACAGAAAAATCTTTAAATGAGAAGGTGTGTCCAAACTTTTGGTCTGTACTGTATATATATGTATGTATATGTGTGTGTGTGTGTGTGTGTGTGTGTGTGTGTGTGTGTGTGTATATATATATATATATATATATATATATATATATAATAAATATACAGTTTCACACTATTTACCTCTCATAAATGCATTTATATGATTATGCATTTGGGCTTGTTGGTGCCAGGTATAAACTTTAGCTTGTTCTTATTTGCATGGTTTCGCTGACGTTTCGACAAACTGCAGGCCTATGCGGTCTGTGGCTTACAAGACGGAGAGTAATAGAGAAGGGAGCTTTTGCTCCTGGCAATATCATGGGATTGAACTGTGTGAGATCAAGGGCTGTGCCAAGAAGTTCGAGGCCAGATCTCCGGATCTTTGATGTTAGTGACGCCCTTGCCCATAAATCATTGTCATAACGCTAGCCCTGACTGAATTAACAACAGACAATGATGCAAAAATAGTCACATTTTTTTTTGATGTGAAAAAAATTTGTGAAACAATAATATTGATAACCCAACGACTAAAAACATTAAAGCCATTACATTGACATGTCTTACAATGTTTTAAATAGTGCATGATATTGAAGACCCAAAATGCTTTAGACCTGAAGTAGTTGAGGACATCATGTTTTACATGATTCCTTGGCACTAAACTAGTGTGTAGATAAACTCGATCACTGGATTCAAGTGATCCAAATTCAAATCTCAGTTGAACCTGAGTGATTACTTTACCTATACATATTCTATTTGTGCCTTTTTTAAGTCTGTTTTGTTTGTGTTCGCCTGTGTTTTTTTGTGTGTGTTTTTTTATCTTTGTGGGCGGAGTCTAGTAATTCCAGATGTATTCGCATGATTCATCAACTGCAACTTTTTAAAAAGTCGCAAAATTTGACGCAACTTCTGTCCTGTTCCCCTTAGTTTATGCTTGAGGTTTTTTTGTGCCAATATGCGACTTTTGGCTCTAAAAGTGGCAAAAACCATCAAAGACAGGAAAAAACAAATTTTTCACTTTGCGCCAATTTCATGAATTGCATGCGCCATTTTGTGTTTGTGTTGCTGAGGCAACACGGCAGCTACAATGATTGTAACATGACATTGTTGAACTTGTTTATGACTTACCCTTATGGAAACCATGAATGCAACCTGTAGACAAGGCCTTAGTGTGGTACATGCCAGAGTGATCTTTTTATACTAGTAGCTTCCTGTGTGATATAGGATGGCTAGCCCTGCGATTTGACAATATCTATTAGTAGAGATGAGTAACAAGTTCAAAGGACCCTGGTTTAACTGTTGGGCTGGTAGTCCATGGCAGCTGGACCAGAGCACTGCATACCTTCGCCTCTCAGCCGCTATCACTAACATTTCTTCTGATAGTATGCCCAACGCAATGTCATTGTTACGGCGCGATTCATGTATGACATTGTGCTAGGCCTACTAATTAGAAGACGTTACATGGGAGGAGGTTCAGAGCCCTCTGGTCCAGTGGTCACGGACTACCGACATGGCCCATGGACCAGGATGCTGTGAATCTGTTTGCTCACCTCTAGCTATCAGTTATGCTGCTGCTATGCAATTTACCTACAAAAATAACAAAGCACAGTTATTTTGATACATTTTCCTTTCATTATTTTGCAGTATTTTTCGACACCTTCAATATCACTTCATGGCTTAGAGAGATTTGAAGGCAAGGAGATAGAATTCACTAGTTCAGTTCGGAGCCTGCAAAGTGAAGGCTACAACAACCATGTGCTATCCATTAAAGTGGCAAGTGGCATGTGAGTAATTGTTTATTCTTTCATATATCATCCTGTTACTTATATTTTTTCTCACAAACTGTACAGGACTTCTTCATATACTGTATTATCCCTTAATGTATTGTATTTAATATTGTGTTTTCCATTCTTTATTATAATGCAGATGGGTTGTTTATGAGCACAGTGATTTTCGTGGAAGACAATGGCTACTAGAACGGACACAAATCACTAACTGGTTGCTATTCAGTGGTATTCAGCGAATCGGATCACTTTGTCCTATTAGACAGGTAGGGTCACTGCAAATACTATAAACTGTATGGAAGCCCAAATGCCAAGATGACAAACTTTTATGTGCCCATTTTCCTGGAGGAGCATAAATTTTTATTTTAGAATGTATTAATCTACTTATTTTAACCTAGAAAACCATAGATATGAGGTCTATGTGGGTTGAGGAATCATCCGTTTAGTCTAAACTAACAATACCATGTATCACATCTAAAGCAGTATCAATCTAAACCCTATATCTCTCTCTACACTTTTTCCATCTGTTTCAGAGAAGGGTATATTTCCGACTTCGGAACCGTGCCTTAGGCTTGTTCTTAGGTGTTCCAGAGCCAGCGGAGAACATGAAAGCTGCACGTGTCCAAGTCACTGAGCCCAGAGTCGGAAGCTGTAATCTTTGGTACTATGAGGAAGGACGGCTTAAGAATCAGGTTAGTGAAAAACATTCTTGCATCTGTGTTATTTTTTGGCCTCATACACCCAAATTGTTCCTGTAATTTATTGTGGTCATGCATACCAGTGAATAAAAATTGGGTAGTAAACCCATGCAGAATAAATAAAAAATCCATAAAACTTTTTTCATCCTAGAAATACTAGCAATACAGGAAATCTAAATTTGTAAAACCTTATCCAAAAGCAAGCTCAATATAGTCCTACTATAACACTCTTTTACAGACCAAAATACACACACATTAATGCGAGGTCTTTGGGGATTTTTCCTGTTTACATTTTTTAGTGTTGTCACCCAGTTACTATTGGCCCAACATTGTGCTAAGCATTTTATTAACTTGAGTGTACATATAAGTTGTGTGATTAGTCGGAGTGTTTATGACAGCTCTGCCCAATCATATAGATAATTATGCACCTGTGAACTGTTAGGCTATGTTCACACATGTTGTGTTTTGCTGCAGATTTTTATGCAAATTTTCAGCTGCATTTTTCAGTACCAGCAAAGTCTATGAGAAAACAGAATTCTCGGTTCACACATCTTGTTTTTTTTTTTTTGCTACGTATTTTGTGCCTTGGTTGGGTTTTTGGAAAATAGAGCATGTCACTTCATTCAGCGTTTTTTCACCCATAGGAAGTATTTGGAGGTGAAAAAAACGCTGAAAAAATGCAGCAAAAAAACGCACCTGTGTTTTTTCAGCGTTTTTGATGGCAAAATAGAATGGGGTTCTTTTTTTTCACAGAACTTTATGTACATGCATAAATGGAGACAGAAGGACAGTGAAAAAACGCTGCAAAAATGCATAAAAAACTCATGAAAAACGCAACAAAAAACGCACCAAAACCTGCGTTTTTGACGCAGCTGTTTTCCTATCAGAGAAAAGTTGTCAGCTGATTTGCAGCAGATTTCTGACATAAAAAAACACAACGTGTGTGAATATAGCCTTAGCTGCACAGTTAAATCCCCTTCTCTGTATTGAACTCTCTATTCAGTGTAGAGCATGTAAACAAAGCTGAACATGATTAGAAAGATTTAAGGCCCCATCACACTTAGCGACGCTGCAACGATCCCGACAACGATACGACCTGTCAGGGATCGTTGCTGCGTCGCTATGTGGTCGCTGGTGAGCTGTCAAACAGGCAGGCTCACCAACGATCAGGGGAGCAGCGACATCGTGGAAAGAATCTTTCCACGATGTCCTGCTCCTGGTTACCAGCCTGCTGAAGCAGGAGCAGGTTGGTAACTATGGTAAACATCGGGTTACTAGGGGCACACGCGCTCCTAGTAACCCGTTATTTATCATGGTTACCACTCTGCTATAGTGAGCGGGAGGTTACCGCTCACTTTAGCAGGCTCGTAACCATGATAAACAACGGGTTACTAGGAGCGCGTGTGCCCCTAGTAACCTGATGTTTACCATAGTTACCAGCCTGATCGCTGCTCCCGCTGGTCACACACAGTGATGTGTGCTGACCAGCGGGAGAGCAACGACCAAAAAATGGTCCAGGACACTTTGCAGCGATCAGCGACCTCACATCAGGGGCCTGATCGTTGCAAAGTGTCACACATAGCGACATCGCTGGTGAGGTCGCTGTTGCGTCACCAAAACCGTGACACAGCAGCGATCTTGCTAGCGATCTCGCTATGTGAGACCGGGGCTTATCTCCCTACCGCTTCCTGACTCAGTAAGGCTATTCTGGATACTGGTGAATAACTACCCAACATCAGGTAGAAGCAAGACCACCTGTTGTGACTTTATACACCTTCCATAATCCACATGGTTTATTTTGGAGATATAATCACATATTTGACCCATTTTCCCTAAATAGAGTACAAAAGCAGTGCTGGAGGTAAGACACTGGCACAACTGTATGTGCTCTTTAGCTGGCCCACTTATTAGGGTATTGTGCTATGGGGGGGATATTTGCTAAAGGTCTTATAGGGAGCATTGTGATTTGGGGGGTTGTTATAAATACACTTGCCATGTCTGGTAATTTACTCAGTATGACTGACTGGATTACAGGCCCTGATTGTGGCTGACAATATTACAGGCAAGGTGACCAGCACTTGAATGTATGTCTGGAAACTCCATCATAGGAAATTCCTGCCACTGCATGGTTCTCTTTAATTTTATATTAAAACACAAGAAATGTCTATCTCTAACAGAAACAACGTATCTTCTGTATCTCCTTATAGTTGACTCCTCAAATGAGCTTGCAGGTGGTTGGCATGGCTACTCCAGGGACAAAAGTAGTCATGTGGTCTGAGGGGCGCAAACCAATTCAAACTTGGTCTCTTGAGGATTCTGGACTTATAATGAGCTGTTTATTTGAGGGTTTGTGTCTAGATATAAAAGGTAAGTAGTTAAAGTAGTATTACTAAGATGTTTGGCATATATGCACTATAGTGCCAAATAGTCAAGACTGGCATTTTGTATGCCAGTCTTGGTAAAGATTACTCTGTAATAAGATGTGCTAAATTTATTAAGAGGTGTAAGCATATTTAGCTACCATGCACCACTGAAATAAATGTACTCTAGTAAGAGATTGAAGTACCTTTCTATCATAATTTACACCACTTTTATTTTTGAAATGTTGATCAATTTGTTGGCTGTGCTTGGTTGTGCCACTTCCCAGCTAAGCACTGCCTACTTTTCAAAAAGTCGGCCAAACTTGCCCTGCCTGAAGTACAAATGCCAAAAGTCACTGCATTTTTGCGGAACTACAAGTTGTGACATCTCAAACAATTTTTTGCCAAACTGTTTGGTGAATTGGGACTTACAGGTCTAATCTGAGCTGTAGGAGTGATTTCACACAATGTACTGCAGATTTTCAGATCTCAATTCTCTTGTGGATTTTCTCAACAGACTATAGTGCTTTGGGTAAAGACAAATTCACACCAAAATATGAATGTAACGTGGGTTTTCTGTGGATTTGTGACAAGTCTAATTTACAGTGACTTTTCAATGATTGAATTTTCAATTGATACCAAAATATATAAAATTATGTATTATAGTATACAACATATATGAGATAATGTCTTCCATAAATTATATTAGACGTTTAGAAAAGTACACGTTATTGCTGTTCTGACAGACTCAAGCTGTCCTTGTAGTATATATATTCATCAGAATACCTGCAAGGTAATCCTACATTTTGCCTTCAGCAACCATTGCACAGTGATGCCTCTCTGGTCATGTCTTCCCTTGGCATAATCCATTATTTGCTGAGGTTTCAAAAGTGGCTCCTAGAACAATCAGCTGACCTCATTGGCAGCTACATTGTGAAATATTTTGTCTGTGATATTTATAACCTATGAAGTACATTTTTGTCATAGGTCTATAAGGAATGTGTGAAGCAGTCTCAGGAGCTGAGACTGCTTCATACCAGGCAGTGCTATTGGCTATGTTATATAGTCAGCACCTGCCTGTAACTACAAGTGTAGTTATGCAATCCAGTCACTGTAGCTTAACTACTTAAATTTCAATCTGTGACAGCAGCATTTAAATGATATCAGTGCTAAGTCATTCAGTCTCCGGCTTCCATTGGCTCCCCGCGACGGAATTGCAAGGCGCCATTTGGCTACCATGACAGCCAGAGGCCTACCAAAGCCCCACCCATATCAATATCTTGGTTTTCAGCTACAGGCTTCCATAGCAGACTGCAATTTTCCTCTATACTGCAATATTATGGCTTATAGTGTATAGTTTGTGGTATATAGTTTATAGTATAAGTGATTTAATGATTCCCTAAAGGAACTAAACAATAAAGTGAAAATTTATAAATAAAAGAATATATATAAAAAAGTATTTTAAATCTCCACTTCTAGTGAATGAATTTGCTTTTTAATAGAAAAATAGTAGATGTTTGCTGTGTTGAGAGGTAAATTCTGTAAATCAATCAATCAATTTGTTCAAGCATTGAACAAACTGATGCATATAAATAAAACACAGAACTTCTGGACAAAGTTATCAAAAATAATAATTGCAGTAAACGACAGCGTATAAAAATCACATTTTGATGTCAGAACTTGACTAATATACAGATATGACTGGCATTTGAAGTGATGTGGTGTAGCTTAATTTCTCAGGAGGGTCCTCTTCCATGTAGTACCCCACTCTCTTTAAAAAAATAAATTGCTAAGCAGCTGCCGAGTGTATTATCTGTTCTTGGTGCAGCAGAGTATCATAATACACACTTTAGGTGCTGCAGACTTTCTTTACTTTCAAATCAGTAGTGGTCAGGAAGATTATCTTCACTCTTTAAAACCCTTAAATCACTACTCCGGTGCTTTTTTTTAATTTAGTCAGAATATTATCACTAATTTATGTTCCCTGACCATAGTAAAAAGCTTACCAGCCGTCATCTTCTTCTGTTCTCAGCGCTGCTCTGGTCAGTCTTCTGCAGTTTGTAACCTGCAGAATCGCTCCAGTGTTTGCTGGGCGAACCAGAGGTCACTTCTCAATGTAATTCCATGAGAGGCAGAACAGGGTGTTCATAGACTTAGGCCGGTTTCACACGTCCGCATATATCTGGAAAAAACGGTACTGGAGATATCCGTGTCCCATGTGTCCGAGTGTGTCACATGTGTGGCAACCGTGTGCCTCATCAGGATCACACGGACGGCGCCTGGGAATCAGCGCTACAGTTAGCGCTGTTCCCAAGCGCCGGTGCTGAACACTGCACTCATCATGGTTCCTGCCGGCGCTGTGATCAACTGCAGGGACAATGATGAGGGTGGTAGTAGTAGTCTGCTCCCACAGTGTCCCCACCTGTAAAAATAAGAATAAAATAATTAAAACCATGTACTCACCTCTCCTAGGTGTCCCAACTGTAATCCGTGCGACCGCTGCTGCCGAGGAGCCGGGGAGAATGAGCCGCTCCAGAACTGCAGCTCAGGAGCAGTGTACTGTCTCTCACTGAGCACAGTTCCGGCAGCAGTGGTCACATGAATTACAGCGGGGGACACCTAGGAGAGGTGAGTACATGGATTTTATTATTTTATTCCTATTTTTACAGGTGGGGACACTGCGGGAGCAGACACTACTACCCTCATCACTGTCCCTGCTGAACAGAGCTAACTGTAGCTCTGATTCCCAGGCGCCGGTACGTGTTACACGGATGACACATGAATGTCATCCGTGTGGTACGTTTTTCGGACCGTGTATCCGAAAAAACTGACCTGTCTCCGTGTGGAGCACACGGACACACAGTCTGGGTAACACACTGAGATGTGCACAGACTCATTCATTTTAACGGGTCTGCGTGTGTCAGTGTCTCCGGTATGTTTGGAAACTCTCACCACTCGTATCAGAGACACTGACGTGTGAAAAAGCCCTTGCATTGAGAGCTTGTGACTGTTACCTCTGACTTTTGGTCAGTCAGAAGTTGCAGTCATAGGATGGTGGATCGGGACCAGAGCAGCATTGGTAACAGCTAATGACAGCGGCAGGGAATCATCCCTGAGAGGGAGGTATTTTACTAGGGGCAGGGAACAGACATTATTGATATTAGTTATGTATATGCATCAGTTTTGACCACTGTTATGATGAATTGATTTATAGAAACGACTGCTGAACATGACCAACATCTACTATTTTACTGCTGAAAATCAAATTAATTCCCTAGAAGTGAATATTTACTATAAAAAGATAAACGACTGTTAGCTGGAACATGCTGCTGCGATAATCCTGAAATAAATAATATTTGTCTAAATTTTAAACTTAGAAAGGTGGCTAATATTAATAAGGTATAATTCATCCAGCTTGCAGCTTGTTCCAGTTAAAAAAATGTTGAAACTTTTATTTAGGCTTATAGATAAAATACCAATTCTTCATAATATCTAATGCTTTCTAACTTGGGTTACCACCTTCTTCGAACGGCTAGTTCTAAATTTGTGAGCTAATATATGGAGTGGATGTATTCTTTATATGCCCCATTAAAAGTTTTAATTTTTTTCAAACTGGAACATGCTGCGAGCTGGATTAATTATACTTTATTAAGATTTTTCTATGCAGTGGGCTCACGCTGGCTCTGTTCCCAAGCCACAAGCAAGAGGAGGAAGATAGTGGCGAGCTGGACTGTCTTTTAATCTTTCTATTTTTGAAAGGAGGCTCTTACAAAGTAACTCACATGTTAGGTTTTCCTAAGCTGAAATACTATTTTTGCTAAGTTTTCTCTCTTAACTTGCAGGTGGGCACAGTTATGACTCGGACCATGTTGTGGTGTGGGAGACAGCCAAGGACAGGCTAACACAAGTTTGGGATCTTGAAGTGTTCTGAAATAATTAGTAGTTTGTTTTCCGGACCAGTGATGATCTGTGTTCCTGATATTCTGCTGAATATATTGGACTACTACTTTATCAGTCATTTTCAACATGTTTACAGGAGTCCTTCATCATCCCATGCGCCTTACTACAGTATTACCAACATTAAGATGAACCTTCTACTCCAACATGATAAAATATGATGCAGTTTCCTACCCACAATCCAACTAATTAAAAAAAAATCTGTTAAATGTGAAACTGCAGCTGAAGCTGACAGGGTACCGGAGATGTTCTATGTATAGTTTTATTAAGCCGCTCTTTGTGTAAAGTTTGAGGTACTAGAATATTTATATTGTATACATATATATTTTTATACAGTTTCACAATCTTTGTCTTTCTTTTCTAATTCACAAGTTTGTGGTGATTTTGTATATACTATACTACAATATATGGGACTTATTAAACGGAATGAACACTCAACCGGTTCTGTAACATTTGATGTATTAAGGCCCCTGTTTATGTACATGTACAATAAGCAAGGTAAAAATGATAATAAAAAGCATAGCACTTCATGGTAGAATCAGGTTTATTCTACAGATCAGGTTTACTACAGGCGATGGTTCAGAGAGAGTGAGTATAGACATTTATCAGTTGTTTGTACTCTTCACATATGCCATCCGCTTTTTGGCTTCTCTTCATCATTCAGTCTTCGCAGAAAGTGTTCAGTTTAGGATGTAGTGAAAGACTGTAAATGCAATTATGTTAAGTAACATGGCTGACATGCCTGGAGCTCCATTCACAGTAGATGACATTTTATCATCTTTATCTGTAGTTGCGTTTGCCTAATGTGAAGGAAAGAAAACAAAGTATAAACTACTTTTATTTTACATGACAAACTAAAGTATTTTCAGGTGTTAAGGTAAGAACTTATAAGGTGCGGCTAGGAAACATGACAGCATGTAATTTTACAGTGCATCTTCACAGCTAAATGCTTGTTAATGTGTGCATTTTTTTTTTCTTATGAAACTGGTTATCGACATAGTTTTTGACTGCATTGCAGCCACACCTTGGCTGAGCAGGGAGTCCATACATATGTGCTACATGTTTCCTTAAAGGTACTCTGTCATCACATAGTGACTGTTCAAGTACAGGCGCTCGGTGCACCATGGCGTGGCCAAACATTCACGTGCACCTTCCCACCTGCTTCTTTACTCTCTATCTCTATTCCCCCTATATTGACAGCCCTGTCTTAATAGAGCCAGAAAAGAGTAGAGATAGCTGGAAAACATGCCAGTGGGAAGGTGCACTTAAATGTTTGGCCACCCCATGCTGCACTGAGCTCCTATACTTTATCAGCACAGAATGACTGTTCAAGCAGAGTCCCATTAAGGATGCCATAGACAGTGGTTGACTGTTGGACGAACGATACTTTGACAACATACACATTTTAGACTCTTGGCCAAACCCATCGATATCTGCACACTATGATGCAGTGTCATTGCATTATTTGTACACACACACACACACACACACACACACACACACACACACACACAGTGGTGTTATCCTTTGCACGTTTGTCACACTTAAATGTTTCAGATCACAAAGCAAATTTAAATATTAGACAAAGATAATACCAGTAAACACAAAATGCAGTGTTTAAATGAAGGTCTTTATAATAAGGGAAAAATAAATCCAAACCTACAGGGCCCTGTGTGAAAAAGTGATTGCCCCCTAAACCTAATAACTGGTTGGGCCACCCTTAGCAGGAACAACTGCAATCAAGTGTTTGCGATAACTGGCAAGGAGTCTTTTACAACGCTCTGGAGGAATTTTGCCCCACTCATCTTTGCAAAATTGTTGTAATTCAGCCACATTGGAGGGTTTCCGAGCATGAACCACCTTTTTAAGGTCGTGCCACAGCATCCCAATCGGATTAAGGTCAGGACTTTAACTAGGCCACGCCAAAGTCTTAATTTTGTTTTTCTTAAGCCATTCAGAGGTGGACTTTGCTGGTGTGTTTTGGATCATTGTCCTGCTCCATAACCCAAGTGCGCTTCAGCTTGAAGTCATGAACAGATGGCCGGATATTGTCCTTCAGGGTTTTTTGGTAGACAGCAGAATTTATGGTTAAATTTACCACAGCAAGTCTTCCAGGTCCTGAAGCAGCAAAACGGCCCAGAACATCACACTACCACCACAATATTTTACTGTTGGTATGATGTTCCTTTTCTGAAATGCTGTGTGACTTCTACACCAGATGTAATGGGACATACACCTTCCAAAATCTTTGTCTCATCAATCAACAGAATATTCTTCCAAAAGTCTTGGTAATCATCAAGATGTTTTCTGGCAAAACTGAGACAAACCTTTATGTTCTTTTTGCTCAGCAGTGGTTTTAGTCTTGGAACGCTGCCATGCATGCCATTTTTGCCCATTCTCTTTCTTATGGTGGAATCTTGAAAACTGACCTTAACTTAGGCAAGTGAGGCTTGCAGTTCTTTTGATGTTCTTGTGGGGTCTTTTGTGACCTCTTGGATAATAATAATAATAATCTTTATTTTTATATAGCACCAACATATTCCACAGTGCTTTACATACATTATCATGGCTGCAAGGCTGCTGTGCTAACGATTGAGCCACCGTGCTGCCCGTTGCTGTGCTTTTGGGGTAATTTTGTTCGGCCCGCCACTTCTGGGAAGGTTCACCACTGTTCCATGTTTTCACCATTTGTGGATAATGGCTCTCACTGGGGTTCACTGAAGTCCCAAAGCTTTAGAAATGGCTTTATAACCTTTTCTAGACTGATAGATCTCAATTACTTTGCTACTCATTTGTTCCTGAATTTCTTTGGATCACAGCATGATGTCTAGCTTTAGAGGATATTTTGGTCTACTTCACTTTGTCAGGCAGGTACTATTTAAGTGATTTCTTGATTGAGAACAGGTGTGGCAGTAATCAAGCCTGCGTGTGGCTGGGGAAATCAAACTCGGCTTCCCAAAGATGTGATAAACCAGAGTTAACTTATGTTTTATGGGGGGCAATCACTTTTTCACAAAGGGCCCTGTAGGTTTGAATTTACTTTTCCCTTAATAATATAGACCTTCATTTAAAACATTTAAAAACTGCATTTTGTGTTTACTTGTGTTATAATATTTAAATTTGTTTTGTGATCTGACACATTTAAGGGTGACATACATGCAAAAGAATAAGAAATCAGGATGGGGACAAACACTTTCTCACACCACTATATATGTGTGTGTGTGTATGTGTATATAATTTTTCTCAAAGTATGCCAATGGAAACTACAGCAAGATAAAGCTATGGCTCTTGGAATGTGTACAAGCAGAAACAGTTCTTTCTATACTATATCATTTTTAGAAAAATAGTAAGACATAAAGCACCTACACATTTGACATCTCCGTAAACATACAGAGTATAGTTAATATATAGGTTATTAAGTAACATAAATCCAAACTAAAAAAGACTGCGCATCCGTTACATGTAAGACCATATCAATGCTTTATTATCCAAACACAAAAAGGAGGCGTTAAATATACACAATTAAAAACATACTAAGATGTTCAGATCTAGGTCGAGACTTTTGATAAGGCCATAGATCTTCCCACACAGGTCCAAAAAAATGTACACTATAAGTATGAATATTACATGCAACACAAAAGTTTGCCTACAAATTAATCTTAATACTATAGTATATCACACAATACACAAAGCCCAAACAATACTTCCCAAGTAATAGAACGTAGTTTTAGTAAAGAACTATGCATACATAAAAAGAATATAGGCAATATTCATGGAAACAAATATTTGTATAAACAAAAAGTTTATAATCCATCCCAAATTATTCATCATGTAGCATCTGTGTTAGCAGCACTCAGGGATGATTAAATTGGGACTAATTATAACTATTGTGAGTATACAAATGGTTATATTTCAAGTTAATATTGCTCATTTGGAATCCTTCCCCCCCCATTTTTTTTTTATGCACTTTATTGAAACTGCATTTTATTACTTTTGAGCTATTGTTGGTGTTTGGGGTATTATACCTTATACTAAAATAGTAGAATTAATTTGGAGGCAAGCTTTTGTGTTGTATGTCATATTCATACTCATTGTTTAAGTGTATGCTTTTTCTTTGGTTGCCATGTAGGATGATTTGTTTTCTTAAAATGGGTCTGAACTCTGAACCTGAACCTGTTGGTATTTGTTGATTTTTCATTGTTTTTATTTGTGTGCATTTGCCTCCTATTTTTGTGCCTGAATGATAAGAAAGTATTGATATTTTCTACTTTGCTACTTCATTACTTTCTTGACACAATGGCTGACACTTAAGGTGTGACCACTTGATAAAATTGTATTACATAGAAATTTCAAGCTAAAAAAAAAACAAAATGGCATTACGATGTAACAGTCTAATTTTGCTACTAATTTCCCATTTTAAAAAGTGGTGCAACCGGTAAAAAAATGGCACATGTAGTTATACACATTTGCTAAAAAAGACAGGATTTGCTTTTAGAAATTATTGCAGTTTTGGACATAGAGCATTACCATGAAAGGCCTTTGTAATACGCAAAGCCAATATAAAAATATTCCAGCAGCAATGGCATGCAAAATTCAACATTTAAGCCATGTTCACACCTTCAAGATTCTGTTCATATTTAGGATGAGTTTACGTTAATGTGTTAATTATTAGGCCAGTTAAGTCCTCATTGTAGATGGTCACGCATGCCATGGGCCATTCGGCACAATTATGACAAGTGCTATATTGTAACGAATTGACAAGTGGTTTCCATAGAGCATTTTCATTTTGTACATGTGACGCGCCGCCTGGGCCATATTCTTTAGGGGGAATACCCGGAGCCGGATCAGATGGGAGTTGTAGTCTTCCGAGTGGCTGTGACCCGGTCCGTGCCCAGGGTGTCAAACTCAGTTGTATGTGGCAGTCCTACAGATGTTATTAAGTTCTTAATGTCGACTACGCCACCCGTTGTATTGCGGTCACTACGGCCGCCGCTGCAGCAGGGTCCGCTGAGGCTGATGGTGTTGGTGCAGCTTTTGATGGTATAACCCCCAACGGGTGGGGTATAGCCTCAGGGGGTCAGGTGCAGAGGATGGGGGTTGTAGTGGTGCAGCGTAGATGTAAAATGAAGACAGAGCCGGGTTGTGCAGTTTAGGGTATTTACTCACTGCTGATGTTCCGGTCACTCCAGCTTCAAGTGACCACCCGAGCCGTGCTGCGTCCACCAGGTCCTGGATCCAGCCAACCCCCAAGCAAGTCCGGAGCGTGACCCTGAGCTCTCCTTCTGTCCTTTCCTCTGGCCGTCCCCACTAGTGATCCACCTAGGTCCAGCTCCCTCGGGCCTTCTGTTGGGAGACCCTTGGCCTTGGGTTCCCTGACCCTCCACGTGGTCTGCCTTCGGGGTGGATGTGGTGGGTGGCCGTGGCAGACGCTGCCCACGGCCTCCGGTCTCTGGCTAGGGTGTGCTGTTGCCCCCACCAGTTTGGGCTCCGGTACCCTATTGCCGACTCTTCACCCGGGGATTGAATTTGGGTTCTTAGAGTCCTTTCTTTTTACCCCCTCTGGGTCTCTCTTTCTTCTCCTCTCTCACTCTGGCTCAGGCCGCTCTTCTCCTCTGCTCTCTTTCACTCCTCTGCAAAGGCTGACTCACTCCACTCTGACAGACTGACTGACCCTGATCTTTGATGGTGCCCACCTTATATACTCCCTCTATGTGTGAGCTCAGGTGACCAGCACCCAATGAGCTCCTAACTTTACCCAGGCTGCTCCCCCTATCTGCCCCTACACTACTTGGGATGTACCACCCCCCTCCCACTCCAGCCAGGAACAGACTCGGTCGTACCTGCACATTTCTAAGTGGGAGTACCGTTGGTCTGTTCCCCGGAAATGGGATGTGTGTAGTGCATGCAGCCTACCGAGCTCAGATCCACACTCCATCCTTACCCGGGAGTGGAATATCACACCTCTGGGTTGAGGTGCAATACCCCTGTAGCAGCCGAATCCTCAGGGTGCTACACATGTGTTTCTGGAAACTTAGGAGAAATATCAGGACAAATGCCACACTTAAAGAATGCTGCATTTTATCATCAATTATGACAAAGAAACCTAAATCTTGTGTATCTTGACTTTAAAGTATTATCCTATAGACTTTGTTTTTTGTTCAAAAAAAGCTATGGCCAAAAGTTAAACTTTGAAAAATGGCAATAAATCAAAAAACAGTAAACATGTTACAATGCTCTGTGTGAAACTAAGGACTATCTTTATTCCTTGCGATGTCCTTGTGTGCAATGAACAGCATATGGACCAATATTGGCCTACGTGCTAATGCACATGGGCTATTTTCCACATAGACCACAGGTCCATTTGGAAAAAGTTGTAGCAAGCACTAGTCTAGTCTTTATCACAATCCAGATTACTGCATGAAAATAGAAGGTAGCGCCATCACCCGTCCGGTATATGGACGAGCAAAGTCACACCGGCAAGTTGATCATCTAAACTTGGCCTTAAGAAAATCCTCTAAGTCAGACTAGGCCTTAGCTGGCAAACAGTTTATTGGAGTGCAAAATGTAATGGATGTTCATACATGCTGTTCACACTTGCAACAACCAATAGCCATAAGCAATTGAAGAAGCATGTTAATATGGTGCATATGTAATGCAATATAGATGTAATCTGTAGCGACAAGTATGAATCCAATCTCAATATGTCTAGCCTGAGCTATTCATGTGTAACTAATGCCCTGGCCAGGGAGGGAAGCAAAAGAGTATACAGACAGCACAGCAGGGATCACAGCTGATTCTCTCTTTGAGGTAAAACATTGCTTAAAAACAAGCAGGGAAATATTTTGCCTCACAAAAATAATCCTTTGTGATCCCCTGATGTAGTGTCTGTATACTCTTACTTTCTCCCCTGCCCAGGAGATGTGGTATGATCAGACCATGTTCCTGCACCGTCAGACACAGCCATTACACAGCTAAGGGACATTTAGGATTTATAAGATTATCTCAGCACAAGAACATTTTTTTAACACATCCAATTGTGGAACTTATTTTTATTCCAAGATCTATTAATGAAAATGTACTTTGTTCATGGGAAAACCCCTTTAAGAATTATTACAATATTATCACTAACAATTATAACAGTGTGACAAAGCTTTGTTACCTTTAGACATTGGCATTAGTGATTGCTGGAAATGAATATAGCTGCATCGTGTCTGCTAGCATTGTGCGATTGAGACCTTGATATCTCCCAGCATTATATAATACCATGGTCTTGTCACTTAGGTTTCGGGAGTAGTTTTGTATAGCACAATAAAATAAAATATGGAATGGAATATAGGAAATTCTCTGTCATTGTCACTTACCGAATTTGCTTGTCCGTATACAACTGCCATAAGGAAGAGCAGCATTGCACTCCAGAAAAAATAATGTGGCATTATTACAGATGTCCCAACAGAGCTTGTAATGGGCTTGGTGAAATGCAGAACCTTCTCAGATCAGAGCGTTATGCACAAGAAGCAGTACTGTACTAGATGTTTGTTTTTCAAGTTTGAAAACCCTGAAGTGAAAGTATCTGTTGCTGATGATTATGGTTTGGATGCCAACTTTTGGTTTAACACCTGTTCCTGAAGACGAAGTTCAACGATCCTTCCCTACTATGGCTCACTGCTCAGTAACAGCAGTAAAACCACTTCCAGGATGTTCTTTGTGGGTATTTTTGTGATCTTGAGATAAAACTCTGTGCCTAAATGCGGGTGGTGAAACTCAGGAGAAAAACAACCAAAAAGTCCTAACTGGCTTACCAGAGAGCAAGATCTCATGAAAATTTAGGCATAAGCTCAGATAAATGAAGAACAATTTGGTGAAACATACTATTAGAACAGGCTGGGCAAACAATATTGTGAATCTTATATTACTTGTACAGCATGAAAGAAAGGGCACACCTGTGAAGTGAAAACCATTTCCGGTGACTGCCTCTTGAAGCTCATCAAGAGAATGCCAAGAGTGTGCAAAGCAGTCATCAAAGCAAAAGGTGGCTACTTTGAAGAACCTAGAATATAAGACATATTTTCAGTTGTTTCACACTTTTTTGTTAAGTATATAATTCCACATGTGTTAATTCATAGTTTTGATGCCTTCAGTGTGAATGTACAATTTTCATAGTCATGAAAATACAGAAAAATCTTTAAATGAGAAGGTGTGTCCAAACTTTTGGTCTGTACTGTATGTATTTTATTTGTGAAATAATGTAACATGAGAATTGTTCCAGAGACTATGACCTTTGTTTTTTATGCCATTCTAGGAAATTAAATAGTTGGAGCGATTTGGGCATGCTTCTAAATTTGGTGCATTAGAGGCTGTCTATAAAATTAAATCTATATTTACTATGAGCAGGTGTAAAGTTGCAAAAAAAAACCTGTCCCATTCCTTGCTTTTCAACATAATAAATTTGAAAACTTTGCCTTAACTACTTCTGGACCACCCATAAACGATAAACGTCCAGGCTGCTTGCGTTCTACTCTGTACTGACATTATAAAATGTCATTGCATAGTAAAGCAGCCACATGACATCATGTAGCTACGGGAGATGGCTGTTTGTAACCATCTTTCCCTTCCTGATTGCTGCATACATAGCTCCGAACAAGTGCTGAATATACAGTAATAGGTAGCGCTAACGGCACTTTCTCCTTCTGCCCAAGTGGTCATCTAATTGTTGTGTTTCGGGGGGAGCAGGAGCTACTGGATCCTAGGAGACCCAGACAACTCTGTTATGCAGCCAGGAGGCTGAATTTCTACTATAACTGAGGCTAACATACTAGCCCCAGTTACAGGGAAAATCCAAGTAAAAAAAAGTATTTAAATGTTGAAATGCACTCTAAAGGTCTTTTATGAATTTATGGGAGAACATAATATGTCAAATAATTGACAAATAAATTAATACATAAAAACCAAGGGGAAAAAATTAAAGCCTCTGCCAATCCAAATTGCTGTTAATGGCCTCGTCCAGTAAAAACAAAACTTGAAACCTATCCTATATAAAAATATTGGTTATGAAAAGGTGAACATATTCTATAATGTACCATATTTTGCGGACTATAAGACGCACCGGACTATAAGACACTCCCCAAATTTTGGGGTGGAAAATAAGGAACATTTTTTTTAATAAAATAGTGGTGCGACTTACAGTCCAATTTTTCTATAGCTTACCGGAGGAGGTGATGGCTGCGGTGGAGCGGGGTCTTAGGAGACAGGATTGCTTCTGCAAGAATCTGGCGGCGGTGGCAGCAGGAGTGGGGCGATGCTGCAGGCCCTGGGCTGGAAGGAGGGGGTGTTCGGTGGTGCAAGACTGCGGTGGGCAAATGGCCACCGGTGGTGGCGCATGCGCAGACTGAAATCTCGGGAGCCGAGATCTCAATTTCTTCATGTGCCACCTCTGGCGGCCATTTTCCTGAAGTCCACTGCAATGAAAACAATAGGAAGTGGACTCCGCTGGCATTTTTTTAAAGCCCGGAGCCTGCGGCAGCCTTGCACACCGAACACCTTCTCCTCCTAGCCTGGGCGCACAGCATTGCCCCACTCTTGCCACCTCCAGCTTCCTGCAGCAGCGACGAGGCCTCCTGGGACCTCGCTCCACTGCAGCCGCCCCCCTGGTAAGCTATATGCAGATTTTAAGATGTACCCCCATTTTCCCTAAAAATACTTTTTTTATTTTTATACTCAGAAAAATACGGTATTCTAGTAATCCCTTGGGTTCATAAAATAATGTCAAGAACAGACACTTATTTCCTTTATTTTCCCAACAATATCGTCCACTATCAGTAAGAAAGATAAGCGAGTATTAAAATGACAAGAAAATAAGACCTCATGTTTTTATTTTTCAAAATTAAATTTTTATTGAAAGATTAAATAATTTTCAATTACAAAAATACAAAAAAACGAAGAATAAACATGACAATATCAGCATCAATATATCATAGAATATAAGTATAACGTACAATAAAACATCGTTATAGGAAGAAAAATGAGGGAAGGGAACATTTTAAGCCATCAGTATTACAATTATGAAGTTACTAAAATCCAATATAAACCATACATAGTACAGCCAGGCGTGAACCAACGAGGAGCACAATCCGGACAGAGAAGAAACGCACCAGAGAAAAGGGTGGGTGACATCAGTCTGATGCAAGACGGTAGGCATCAGATACCTGGAATTCAATCCAGTCTCTCCAAGTCTCACAGTATCTATCACAGTCAGTAAGACCCCATGTTTTATGATAAAAAGATACAAAAGCTATTTGAATATCCAAAACGAGAAAAAAATCCAGATTTTGAAACTGTATATACAATAAAAATTAAATATGTGTTTGGTCAGGAATGGGTGTAAATAGCCTGGACATGAACTGGTTAAAGAAGAAACCCAGTTTTTGCATCATTTTTAAATTTTTGGAGAGTGAAGTGTAAAAACTGACATTTTTGCAAAATTTTGGTGTACATCTCAATTATGCTACAATTTTGGGTGCAGTTAACACCAAGAAATAGAGCAAACTGCTTAATAAAGGAGGGCCCTTATGTTTTAGGCTGTGTTCTCATCCACATTGTGGCATGCATTTAAACTGAACCTTTTGACAGATTCTGTGTCAGAAGAGTTATCAGTAGAGATGAGCGTTGTTCGACTCGAACTGTTCGCCAATCTCAAATTCGAGCTGTTTTGGGCGGTGTTCGAGCCGTTCGGCGAACACGAACGATTTGAGAAAAATTCGGCTGTTCGAGGTTATGTTCGATAACTGTTCGTGCACCAAAATCATAACTGGATTTTTTCTCAGTAATGATGAAAATTAATGTTAATACGCAGTTTGAGTGTACAGCGGGGTGGGGGGAGGGGCAGGGGATGGATCTCTGCAGGAATAATGAAGATCTCCATTTTTTTTTCTCTTTCCCGCATTTACAGTGGGGAGGTGCAATCTGTCAGCCTATCAGCAGCGCACACACGGAGCGAAGTGCTTTTTTTCACACAAGCAAGGGCATGTGTCATTGGCAGTGTATGTCATATGTCCTTGCCCTATAAGACCAAGCCATTTTCCCCGTCGCCACCATTTTCTCACTGCTGCAGCTGCGTGTTAGACGGCACCGCTGTTGCTGTGTGCGCTATACCTTGTTAATTTCAAGCCAATTTTCGCACAAATCTACAGATAGCTTGGGAGTAGGGAATAGTTGTGATTGCAGTCCTTTTAAGGACTAGGTTACAGCATTTCCTACGACTTTTATCAGGCAGGTCTGTGCTCTTAAATAGATAGATTGTGGGAGTAAAGACTAATTGTAATTGCAGTCCTTTTCAGGACTAGGTTACATCAGTTCCTATCAGTTTTTGCCAGGCAGGTCTGTGCCAGTGCTGTGCAAGTTTTTTTCACAGCATTTGGCTGAATCTAGCAAAGCTAATCCTTTTTGGCCTATTGCAGAGTGTGTTAGTCAGTGGAGTAGCCTATCTGTGTTGCAAGATATACCACCTGTGTATAGAATACCAATTTTTTTACTGCACCTAGTGAAGTACAATCTTTTGGGCATAGCATCATTCTATTAGGCCATCTATACTGACCTCCATCAGGTTGCAAATTGAATATAATTTTTTTCTGCATCTAGCTCTGAAAAAATATTTGGGCTTGTAGCAGTGTGTGGGACTTGTTCTATTAGTCCATCTATACTGACCTCCATCAGGTTGCAAACTGAATATCATTTTTTTCTGCATCTAGCTCTGAAAAAATATTTGGCCTTCTAGCAGTGTGTGGGACTTGTTCTATTAGTCCATCTATACTGACCTCCATCACGCTGCAAATTCAAAATAATTTTTTGTCTGCATCTAGCTCTGAAAAAATATTTGGCCTTCTAGCAGTGTGTGGGACTTTCTCTATTAGTCCATCTATACTGACCTCCATCAGGTTGCAAATTAAAAATAATTTTTAACTGCATCTACCTCTGAAAAAATATTTGGGCTTCTAGCTGTGTGTGGGACTTGTTCTATTAGTCCATCTATACTGACCTCCATCAGGTTGCAAACTGAATATAATTTTTTTCTGCATCTACCTCTGAAAAAATATTTGGGCTTCTAGCTGTGTGTGGGACTTGTTCTATTAGTCCATCTATACTGACCTCCATCAGGTTGCAAACTGAATATAATTTTTTTCTGCATCTAACCCAGCCAATAGTTTTGGCCTAATACCACAGTTTGGCCCCTCAGCTCTGCTCGGTTCCCATCCATTGTTTTTTTGTGCAAACAACTCCAGAGTTGTGAATTAGTTAACCACCAAAATGAGTGGAAAAAGGCCTGCTGCTGGTGGAAAGGGGAATAGGCGTGTTGGGAAGGGGAAAAAAGGTTGTGTTCGTGGGGTAGGTGTTAAAGCAACAGTAACATCTGCAGAAGAAAGACCATCTTCCAGCCAAACTAAAATGTCTACTTCTTTTAGCGGACAATGTGATAAGATCCCTTTCTTACGGCCACGCCAATCGCTACAAATTCCAGATGAGGCACAAAAACAGCAGGTGCTTCAACGGATATCAAGTGCTCCTTTAAGTGGGCTCTCCTCCACATCAACTTCAACATCACAAATACTCCAGTCCTCAAAGGTGTCACCCCAATCGCATTTGCTTCCTCAGAGCTCCCAAATCTCCAGCTGCCCGTCTGAGTATGAGGTAGAACAGATGGTTGAGTCTGCAGAGCTGTTTACTCATACTATAGCCTGGGAATCAGAGGTCGACTCCAGCGCTTCTGTGAATCCAGACGAGGAAATGATCTGCACTGATGCCCAGAATCTTTGAGTCGGATCCAGGACCAGATGCAGAAGGTTCTGACCATAATGTAGACCCTCATTCCCAAACTGTAACTCCTGTTGGTGGAGACAATGAGGAAGACGATGATGAGACTCAAATACCTGATTGGAGCGACAACTTTAGTTTTTTGTCAGGGCAGGAACAGGTTGGCTCTGAGGACGACGGGTGTGATAACGCACAGGGTGATGATGATGAGGTTGGAGATCCCACTTACTGTCAACCCACAGTCAGCCAAGAGATGAGGTCAGCAGAGGAGGTGGAGGAAGATGCTAGTGACGACGAGGTCAGGTTGCGCCTTCCTGGACAGAGACGTAGTACTGGAAGCACGTCAACAACTGCATCCTCAAACACAACTCTGCCTCTCACCACAAGTCGTGGTGGCTCTTCAGGTCGCATGGGTGCCTTGCATAGCCTGGGTAACACCAGCTGGTGTTGAGCGCTGTCCGACATCGATAGCACCACCTTTGGATCAAGGCAACCTAACATGTCCGCCTGCATCTTCCTCACAGACCGGCAGTTTGCCGGGGACACCCTTATCAACCCCGTCTAAGCACAATAGCCAGCCCTCGGTCCCTCAGATGTGGACAAGTAAAAGACCATTTCCTCCTAGCCATGAGAAAGCAAAGAGGTTGAATTTCACCATCTGCAAGCTCTTGGCTACAGAAATGCTGCCTTTCCGCCTGGTGGACACAGAGGATTTTCGAGACCTTATGTCCGTCGCAGTGCCCCAGTACCAGATGCCCAGTCGGCACTACTTCTCAAAGAAAGGTGTGCCTGCGCTCCACCAGCATATCGCACACAACATCACCGCTTCTTTGAGAAACTCTGTGTGTGACAGGGTGCATTTCACCACAGACACTTGGACGAGTAGGCATGGACAGGGGCTTTACATGTCGCTGACTGGGCACTGGGTAACTATGGTGACAGCAGGACAAGGGGCTGCTGTCCAAGTCTTGCCGTCCCCACGAGTTGTGCGTCAATCCTCTTTATGTCAAAGTTCCTCCACTGCTTCTGCCTCCTCAACCTCCTCTCGGTCTTCCACCTGCACCCAAAGCCTGTCTGGTCATGCCACAAGCTTTCTAACTGCGCAGAAGGGATCCTGCACACCTCCTTACTATGCTGGCAGTAGGGCTCAACGTCATCAGGCGGTTTTTACTTTGAAATGTCTGGGAAATGTGAGTCACACAGCTGAGGAGTTGTGGTCCGCTCTGGAGAACCAATTTCATGAATGGTTGTCTCCACTGGACCTGAAACCAGGGAAGGCCGTGTGCGACAATGCTGCAAACCTGGGTGCGGCCCTTCGCCGGGCCAATGTCACACACGTGCCTTGTATGGCTCACGTGTTGAACCTGGTTGTCCAGCAATTTTTAGCCCACTATCCCAGACTAGATGGCCTTCTGCAGAGGGCACGGTCGCTGTGTGCTCACTTCCGCCGTTCGCATCCCGCAGCTCAGCGACTTACATCTCTACAGAAGTCGTTGGGCCTGCCACTTCACCGGCTAAAATGCGATGTGCCTACCCGGTGGAATTCAACTCTGCACATGTTGCAGCGACTGTGGCAGCACCGACAAGCTCTGGTGCAATACGTTCTGACGTATAGCCTGGGCCAACGAGATCCAGAGGTGGGGCAAATCACGCTGGAGGAGTGGTCTCAGATCAGGGACCTATGCACCCTTCTGCACAGTTTTGAAATGGCGACGAAGATGTTTAGTGCTGACGATGCCATTATCAGCATGACTATTCCGGTGATTTACATGCTGGAGCACATGTTAAACAGAATTCGGAGTCAGGTGGTGGCACAAGAGGAGGTGGAGGAAGTAGAGGAGGAGGAGTTGTATGCGGAAGGGCTAACATCTGCAAGGTCCAGACGGTCGGCAGCACCAAGGCGGCAGGCATGTGAGGGTGGGGGAGATGGTTTTACCAGGGCGCATGGTAGCAGCCAAACTAGTGAGGAAGGTGCAGGAGCCCAGGAAGAAGTGGAGGACGAACTGATGGAAGACTCATCAGATGAGGGAGACCTTGATCACATTTCTGTTGTGCGAGGTTGGGGGGAGAGGACAGAGGAAGGAAGCATGATTGTTACCTCGCCACCAACACAACAGGGACTTGGTGCTCCTGGATGCGCAACACACATGAGTGCCTTCTTGCTGCACTACCTGCAACATGACCCTCGAATTGTGAGAATTAGAAATAATCCTGACTACTGGGTTGCCACACTGTTAGATCCCCGGTACAAAAGTAAATTTGCAGAAATGATTCCTGCCATAGAAAGGGATGCACGCATGCAGGAGTATCAGCAGAGACTGTTGCAGAATCTTACATGTGCTTTTCCACAAAACACCAGTGGTGCACGTAGTGAATCTCACAGTTCCAACTTGCCAACCGTGGGACTGTCAAGTGTTCAGCACTCAAACAGTAACAGAACCACAGTATCTGCTGGTAACATCAATTTTGCGGAATCATTTCACCACTTTTTTAGCCCATCCTTTGCAAGGCCACAGGAGACAAGAAGTCTGACACATAGTCAACGCCTAGAGACGATGGTACAGGAGTATCTCCAAGTAAACATTGAAGCCATGACTGTGTCACTGGACCCTTGCTCTTTTTGGGCTTCCAATCTGGATAAATGGCCGGAGCTAGCCACTTACGCCTTGGAGATCTTGTCATGCCCCGCAGCCAGCGTTCTGTCTGAACGTGTGTTCAGTGCTGCTGGTGGTGTGCTGACAGATAAGCGCACACGGCTCTCCACTGATAATGTAGACAGACTCACGTTCATAAAGATGAACAAATCATGGACCCGAAACGACTTTTCTACCCCTGTGTCATCCTGGGGAGAGTAAAAGCTTGATGATTGGTTAAAATCACCCTACCAACCGTTTTAAGCTTTCAAATTACTAATCATGTTTATCTGTATCTTGGCTGGAAAATAATTTGGGCTTTGTAGCAGTGTGCAGCACTGATTCTATTAGGCCATCTATAATAAGCTCCACCAGATTTAAAATTACTAATCATGTTTATCTGTATCTTGACTGGAAAATAATTTGGGCTTTGTAGCAGTGTGCAGCACTGATCCTATTAGGCCATCTATACTAAGCTCCACCAGATTTAAAATTAATAATAATTTTTAGCTGCATCTAGCCCGGAAAATAATTTTGGGGCTCCGAGATGCGCAAGACACAAGTGCCTTCGTGCTGCACTACCTGCAACATGACCCTCATATTGTCAGAATTCGAAGTAATCATGACTACTGGGTTGCCACACTCTTAGATCCCCCAAACTTTTCGATCAACCTTTTCATTTTAATAAAGACCAAAAAAATGGTCATTTTTGAAATTATAAGCATTAGCAGGTTATTAGAAACTGAAATCAAACAGTTTTCAACTCAAAACTTTATTCTAGGTGATGTTACATTTTCACATAGGACCCCTTGTTCGAAAGGAGCTTCTGAACTCTCTCGTCCATTGAATTTGTCAGGTTTTGGATGGTTTCTGCTTCAATTGTTTTGCATGAGGACAGAATACCCTCCCAGAGCTGTTGCTTAGATGTGAACTGCCTCCCGCCATCATAGACAGTCCTTTTGATGATGCTCCAGAGGTTCTGAATGGGGTAGAGGTCAGGGGAGCATGGGGGTCACACCATAAGTTTGTCCCCTTTTATGCCCATATCAGCCAGAGATGCAGATGTTTTATGTGCAGCATGAGATGGTGCATTATCATGCAGAAAAATGATCTTGCTGTGAAATACACGGTTCTTCTTTTTGAACCATGGCAGGAAGTGCTGTTTGAGAAAATCCACATACATTATGGAGTTCATCTTTAGCGCCTTCAGGGATCCTAAAGGGGCTGACAATCTCTCTCCCCATGATTCCAGCCCAAAACATTACTCCACCTCCTCCTTGTTGGCGCTGTAGCCGTGTTTGCGTGGGGTGTCCATCAACCAGCCATCCTCCACTCCATCCATCTGGACCATCGAGCGCTGCACGGCACTCATCCGTGAACAAAACAGTTTTGAAATCAGTCTTCATGTAATGTTTGGCCCACTGGAGCCGTTTCTGCTTGTGTGAAGTGGATAGAGGAGGTCGACAGGATGGCGTATGCACAGCTGCAAACCTCTGAAGGACCCTGCATCTTGTTGTTCGGGGGACGTTGGAGGCACCAGCAGCTTCAAAAACTTGTCTGCTGCTATGACAAGGCTTTTTTGCCGCTGCTCTTTTAACCTGACGTAATTGCCTGTAGGAAAGAGTCCTCAATTTGCCCTTATCAGCACGCACACGTGTGTACTGTGAATCAGCTACATACTTCTTGATTGCCAAGACACTTCATCCTGATCATCGCACAATGTTGATTGTAGTCATGCCTTGACCTAAACACTCCACAATTTGTTGCTTCTCAGCAGCCGACACATCCTTTTTCTTTCCTATTTTGGCAGAAAATGTAGGCTGCTTAATAATGTGAGACAGCCTTCTTAAGTAGTCTTGCCTTTCATTGGACACACCTGCCAAACTAATTAGCACAGGTGTCTGCAATTGCTTACAGTGATATAAAGAGCCCTGACACACATCACCATCAATGAGTTTAACTGACAAACAAACAAATTCTTCCCTTATCACTCCTAAACACTTTTTGCATAATAATTTGGAACACAGTGTACATGTGCTTTTCCACAAAACACCAGTGGTTCACGTAGTGAATCTTACAGTTCTAACTTGCCAACCGTGGTCTGTATGGAGTTGTTCAATAAAGGGCCCAAAATTAAGATAACATAGATGGGAGAGGTCTCTATGAATAGGAATTCCTAAGTATTTGATACCCTGTGAGGGCCAGGCAAAGGGAAAGTTGGACTGGATGGAATCCTATATGGATTTGGGGAGGGAGACATCGAGGGCCTCAGACTTCGCTGCATTGATTTTAAAATTTGACCATGTAACAAAGTGATCTATTTCAGCCATAACAGCATGGATGGATATATGTGATTGAGTGATATATACTAGGACATCATCAGCAAATAGAGAGCACTTGATCTTGGTGCCTCCCACCTCAATCCACCTAATATTGGGGTTATGGCGAATTGATGAGAGCAGGTGCTCCGTCACTAGGATGTATAAGAGAGGGGACAGAGGACATCCCTGCCTTGTCCCATTGGTGATTGTGAAAGGTGATGAAAATGTTCTGATGCAACCCCTGGGCCTTGGGACACCCGGAGCCGGACCCTTTTTGGTGGATGCTGGTGGTTGTAGTCTTCGTGGCGGCGACCCGGTTCCGTGGCTCAGGGTGGTCAAACCAGTGGCGGAACTATTTATGTGGTTTTGATGTTTAAATGTCCGACTACGCCACCCGTGGATTGCGGTCAGAGTGAACCGCCGCTGCAGGGCAGACCGCTGAGGCTGGTGTTGTGGGTGCAGCAGAGCGTAGCATAACTCCCCACGGGAGGATTATAGCCTCAGGGCAGTGTATGCGGAGGATGGGGGTGATGGTGCAGGGCAGCAGCAGTAACGACACGGAGTCAGTGATGCAGTCCAGGGCCTTTACTCACAGTTCTTATTATCCAGACCACGTCTGCAGGTAACGGCTGCCCACGTCGTACTGTGCTCACCAGGTGAGGGGCTCAGACAACTCCCAGATAACTTTGGAGCGCTTCACAGGACCCCCTTTGTGTGTCCTTTGTCTGGCCTTTCTTACCAACCCTTCTGTCCGGCTGCCTCGGGCCTCCTCTTGGTAAACTTGGCGCCAGTTTCCCTGACCCTATGTGGTGCCTTCCTAGCTGGTGTAGCGAGGGGCTGCGCCACATAAAATGTCACAGCCTCCGGTTTCTAGCTGAGGGTCGTTTCCTGCCTCCACTAGTTTCGGGGACCGGTCTCCCCCTTTGGCCTGACCCCTCCACGCAGGTGGATTCGGGCGTGCGGTGGCGACTCGCCCGTCCGCACCCCTGGGATCCCTTCATTCCTCGTTCCTGGAGCCTTCTCCGCTCCTCTTCCTTCCTTCTCCCTCTTCCAGGCCTGGGCCTCTGTTACTAGGCCCGCCTCCGGAGCAGAGCTCATGCAGAGCCCCTGCTCCCTGCCACTTCTGCTCAGACTTCTCTGCACTGAACTAAGATGGTGCCCACCTTTTATACTCCCTTCTCAATGCACCCAGGAACTGCTTCCTCCCTGCTCCTGCACTACAGGGTTCCCCTTCCTCAGTGTTCCCTCCCCCCACTCCAGCCAGGGACAGGGCGACCATCTCAGAGGCATATTGGTCGCCCTGCCCCACGGCAATGTGGTGTAATGCATGCAGGTGTCGGGTCCTGATCCACACTCCATCCTTACCTGAGAGTGAGATATCACACCTCTGGGTGAGGTGCGATACCTCTGTAGCAACCGAGCCCTCAGGGTGCACAGTTCCATTTATCTTCAGCCTAGGTGACGTATTGTGATACAGGGCCGTGATTTTGGCTATAAAAGGGTCCCCTAGACCCCTACCCCAAGCTTATTAAGAGAATCATATATGGCGTGCCAGGAGACTCTATGGAATGCTTTCTCAGCATCCAACGAGAGTATCTAATTACAAATTTTTAACTGCATCTAGCCCAGGAAATACTTTGTGCCTAGTAGCAGTGTCTGCTAGTCAGCGGATTATCCCGGCTGTTAAGCAAGCTACACCACCTGTAGTTTGGACACTTAATTTTTTCAAAGGAAATGCTTCGGGACCACGGGATACTCAGTGAAGAGCATCAGGAGGCACCCCAAGGCATAGGGGCTGGGACTGGCAGTAGGATGCCTTGCGGTGGACAGCCGAGCTCGATCCTTATAAAAGCTTTTTAACTGCAGCAGCTTTAGTGGACGCTACTGGAGCTGGAATTACGCGGCTGCTGGCATGAGACTTGCCCTCCAATAGATCCTTGTAAATGGATTTAAAGTGTATTCATTCAAATTAGAGAGACAATTTAAATTAAAAAGCTTAGAGCTGCCTCCACCACAGGGGGGCTCGCTCGACCCACCAGCGGACAGGCACCAGTATTGGGAGAGGGGGGCTGGCCGTCAGGGTTCACAGCGGCTCTGGCACAAACCCGGCGACACGGAGGTGGCACGGGCAGGAGCGGACTGAACGTGTCGGCTTCTCACTTTTTGGATTTTAGAAGGGCATGACATGCCTATATCTGTGTCTCCCCCTCCTTTTACTCCTCCACCTCTTTTCTTTTCGCATGACTATATGTACTTGTCACTTTTCCATGTGTTAGTTGTGTCTTCTGAGCAGTTTGTCAGCTTTTGGACACCTTTGAAGGTGTTTTCTATGTGTTTCTATGTGTTTTTGTTTGCCTGCCATTGGTTTTAACGGTGTTCGAAGGTGTTCGACGAACCGAACCGAACTCGAACACTACGGGGGTGGCTCAACACTAGTTATCAGATCTAAATACCTCTTCAATGTGCCTAGTTCCTGAACATTGTTATGAGCTCTAGTAGGAAGTCCCGCACTTTAATTCTGCAATATGTCTTCTAGACTTGTATGCTGTGCATGACCGCACAGGATATATGGTATTACATAGAACTACAGGTTACATCTACTAGATTTGAAAAAAAAAGGAAAATGTGTTTTTAGTTATTGTAGCTTATTTTATGGGTGAGGACGGAACATTATTTCCCCATATGGCAAGTTAAAAATTTGAATCCGACTTCTATGTTAGTGCTTGGTTACACAAATGGCAAACATAATGGAATTCTTCCAACTGCTGAGTAGTAGAATAAGTAATTAGAATAGCAGGCATGTTTTCAAAAAGAATAAATATCTAAATACCTGCGTCAAAAAGTGGAAGGTTTTAAAATAAATCTGCCACATGGAAGCATAGCTTAGACCCTCCTGCCCAAGGTGAGTAAGTGAAGATCTAATTTACAATCTTACTGAAAGAGCAACAAATAGTAATTTTAAAATATTTGATAATATACAATAGATTTAGCAGAATAGAAAAGGAACTGGTTTAGGTATGAGCTCGTCGGTTAGCCTCCTTTCATACGCGCACTCTCCTATATCCACACAAACGGAGACTGCCAACAATAGCCGGAGTTATATCTCTAGCTATTTTACACACATTTAAAGATTTTTCTTTTCAATCTGGATAAACCCTTTAATCGTTTTACTCCATCCCCATCGAAACAAGAAAGATGTGAGAAAACTGCAAAAAATGAAAATCGAAACTGAAGAATTCAGAATGAAACTTGATATGAGAGTGAATAATGAAACTCCAACCGTAACAGAGAATAGAAGAAAACACTTGCACAAAGGACACGCCATCATGGTAAACTTGCATACTGTGAATTTTTTTTTTGATTAAAAAATCTTTGACAATTTGAGACACGTCATTCAGCCATCTTCCCAGAAACTCAACTTCCATCTGTACTTCTGCAGGATAATGTCAAGAACCTAGCACAACGCAGTGCGTTTAAAAGAGAAAGCTGAATGTTGGGTCTCGTCACGTATCTGCAGACTTCTCATGGATGAAAGTGTCATGTTGCTAGCAGAAAAGGAAGGTGTAATAGTGCTGCGGGCTCAAACAATACAGAACATGGAGCAGAACTGAAAAAATGGTTTAGTAGTGACACGTTTGTTAACATTAGAAATAAAGTGGCCAAACCCTTTTATGATCTTTAGGGAGAATTTAACAAGGTCTGAATGTAATTTTTCTGACAGAAAGAAAAAAGTTTCAAGTTTTGGTGGATTAGTTTTATGCAAAAATTACTTGTTTTCTTTTTTTTTAAAGAAAAGGAGTGGATCTCATCTCGCTGTATAATTCACATACCATAGTTGGAGTCTGTTAACAAGCATGCTTTCATGTATATGTCATGACTTGTATATAAAGAATTAAAAAAGAGAGAAAAAAAACACCTCCTCCACCCCTCAAGCTATGTTCAAATGTAAAGAAAATCCCCTAAAAACAATACTTTATTATTATTATTATTATTTTTTTTTTAAAACTAAACGTATAGGTATATACTCCCAGTTAGAGACATGTGATAATGTGTAACAGACTAATAGGTATATTGGTAAGGATTCTTTAGGTCTGCAGCATTATTCCTGTGGCCTCAGAGACTCCACATTGTCTGGCATCTGCGTTTGAGATATTGAATATCCAATCCTCTGAAGTCCCTTTGTGGCACCCCAGGGGTCTGGTTTCCACAGTAACAGCAATGTTATGTCTGAGAGCAGGTGGGAGGTCTCTTGGTCAGGAATCCTATGCATGCCACACCTCCTGCCCAGTCCTGGGAGGGGAAGAACTTCCCCTATATAAACCTGGGGCTGAGGCAGGGTTAGGGTGTTGAGAGGGAGAGTTCAGCCAGGAGGGCTGACAGGGAGCTGTGGCTCCGGCTGGGCCCAGCTCCTGGGCCATGCCAGGAGTAGAGAAGAAGTAGAGAAGAGAAGCAGCATAGGAAGAAACAACAGGAGCTCTGTGGGAGCAGTGTTACAAGGAGTCAGGGGCTGGCAGCTGCAGAGCTCGCCCTGACTGAGAAGATTTCTTACCGGACCCGGAGTCCGAGGCTGTGGGGACTAACTCCTACCCAGCAGCAGAATACGTCAGGCAGGGGATTTCAGGTCCTCTGGCCAAGAAACCCAAAGGCACGGTCACCCGCATGGGACCAGCACCGCCGTCGTGGAGCGGAAGCTACTAGAAGGCCCCGAGTCACCGGCCATACGGGTGAGCACCACACGGTACACTCAGGGACGTGGGCTACTTATACCCGCCTCTAGCAAGGTAGCCAAAAGAGTACAGTTAGTTTGGGAGGCCTACAACTCCGCCTGGCCAGGGGAGATCCCATCTGCTCAAGGACTGACCAGGCCCCAATCGCTAGCCAGTACTCCGGGAGGGTCTATCGTTGTCACCAGTAAAGACCCTGAACTACACCGTACCGTCTCTGAGTGGTTCCTGCTACCCCCATCATCCACGTCGGCTGCCCTGAGGCCATACCCCTCCCGTTGGGGGTTATACTATCACGCTGCACAATCCTACCACCGGCCTCAGCGGTCTGCCCTGCAGCAGCAGCTCCTTAGCTGCATTCAACGGGTGGCGTAGTCGTCCAACATCTACCGCTAATACAGCGCCACTTAGTCTGACTCCCTGGGCACGGACCGGGTCACCGCCACGAGACTACAACCCTCAACAGATCCGGCTCCGGGTAAGCTCCCGCGTGCGCAACGCAGCGCGACACAGGCCCAGGGGCGCGTCAACTTTTGGCGTAGTCGGCAGGATCTCGTGCCCGCAACCACCGGGTACTGCGTGCCTGAAAAAGACTGTTCAAACTTACGTGTGGTGAAGATTCCCGCCATCCGGCGCCATCTTCCACTTCCTTCCCGCCATCGGTGGAGTTTTCCCGCCATCCGGCGCCATCTTCAGCCTTCTTCCCGCCACACGTGGAGTTTTCCCGCCATTGGACGCCATCTTGAGGACGCCGCGCGGGAAGTAGAGGGGCGTGGACTCCGAAAGCGCTCGAGAACTGAAGCCCCGCCTCACGTCCGGACGTTGCGTAAGGTCCTGGAAGGAGCCCAGCAGACGCCGACGTCACAGGAGCGCGACGTAAGGTCCTCAACCCTGACGATCCACTGCGGAGCCGCGGCCTACGGAAGAGGATCATCGCAAGGTAGGCCACGGTCCACTAGGGGGGAGAAGGATGTCGGATACGGAGGAGAGCTTCACCGCTTCAACCCCCGCCAGCGCCACCGCTGTTGCGGTCATGCCTTTCACCAAGCCCTATATCCCGGGGGCAGCCTGGCTACCCCAGTACTCAGGGGAGTCACATACCCTGCATGACTTTAGAGAAAAGCTGGATAGCCTCTTCCAGGTGTACCCCCTCACAGAGGAGCAAAAAGTGAGCATCCTGGTGGCCCAATTAATCGGGGCAGCCCAAAGGGAGGTAAAGTCCTGGCCACCTGGGAGGAGGACTGTCGCAGAGATACTAACCCAGCTAACCGAGGAGGAGCTGCAGTACTACCAATACGAGGAAAGCCAAGAGGACCCGGACGGGTCTGAGGACTACCCTCAGGAGGGAGCACAAAGAGGACATAGCTACTGAAGGGAAGTAGCGTGAATAAAGAGCTGTACATAGTTACCCGTTAGGGTACAAGGACTGCTGCTAATTAAAATATGGTCCCCGTTGGGATTAGTGAATTGTTCCCCGTGTGTCCCTATCCCTTACCAGGCTGAGGACTGTGAGCAGCCATCCCCTATCCCTTACCAGGCTGAGGACTGTGAGCAGCCATTCCTTATCCCCACTGGCCGAGGACTGAGAGCGGCCATATCCTGTAAATAATTATGTGTTTCTAGTAATTTATGGGAGTCTTTGGTGGAGTTACCGGGAATCCTTTGTACATGGTTGGAGCGTAACCCAGGAATGGACTAAAGACTGTTAAGGACTCGGGGCAGGACAGACCCCTACCTGGTTACGTCTCCCTGTTTTGGTGAAATGGACACCTTGCTTTTCTTCAAAAACTGCACCCGGTTGCGGACACGCCGTGACCATCTTTATATGTTTTTCTTATTGTACTATTATTGTTTATACCTTGTTATGTTTAAAAATATGTTTAGTCCCGGAGTACTAAATTTCACTAGGGGGGAATGTGGCACCCCAGGGGTCTGGTTTCCACAGTAACAGCAATGTTATGTCTGAGAGCAGGTGGGAGGTCTCTTGGTCAGGAATCCTATGCATGCCACACCTCCTGCCCAGTCCTGGGAGGGGAAGAACTTCCCCTATATAAACCTGGGGCTGAGGCAGGGTTAGGGTGTTGAGAGGGAGAGTTCAGCCAGGAGGGCTGACAGGGAGCTGTGGCTCCGGCTGGGCCCAGCTCCTGGGCCATGCCAGGAGTAGAGAAGAAGTAGAGAAGAGAAGCAGCATAGGAAGAAACAACAGGAGCTCTGTGGGAGCAGTGTTACAAGGAGTCAGGGGCTGGCAGCTGCAGAGCTCGCCCTGACTGAGAAGATTTCTTACCGGACCCGGAGTCCGAGGCTGTGGGGACTAACTCCTACCCAGCAGCAGAATCCGTCAGGCAGGGGAATTCAGGTCCTCTGGCCAAGAAACCCGAAGGCACGGTCACACGCATGGGACCAGCACCGCCGTCGTGGAGCGGAAGCTACTAGAAGGCCCCGAGTCACCGGCCATACGGGTGAGCACCACACGGTACACTCAGGGACGTGGGCTACTTATACCCGCCTCTAGCAAGGTAGCCAAAAGAGTACAGTTAGTTTGGGAGGCCTACAACTCCGCCTGGCCAGGGGAGATCCCATCTGCTCAAGGACTGACCAGGCCCCAATCGCTAGCCAGTACTCCGGGAGGGTCTATCGTTGTCACCAGTAAAGACCCTGAACTACACCGTACCGTCTCTGAGTGGTTCCTGCTACCCCCATCATCCACGTCGGCTGCCCTGAGGCCATACCCCTCCCGTTGGGGGTTATACTATCACGCTGCACAATCCTACCACCGGCCTCAGCGGTCTGCCCTGCAGCAGCAGCTCCTTAGCTGCATTCAACGGGTGGCGTAGTCGTCCAACATCTACCGCTAATACAGCGCCACTTAGTCTGACTCCCTGGGCACGGACCGGGTCACCGCCACGAGACTACAACCCTCAACAGATCCGGCTCCGGGTAAGCTCCCGCGTGCGCAACGCAGCGCGACACAGGCCCAGGGGCGCGTCACCTTGATGAACCCCAACCACCAGTGGTGAAAAACGCATTGGGATGGGACAATACCCCTTGATGGGATAAGTACCTATGATTTGTTTTAACATCTGTATTGCATATAGACACCTCTCTACTGTCAGGTATATAGAGAGGGGTGACTTGTTGAATCTATTTATTTTTTTTGCTTTGGGCCTTGGGCCTGTGCAATATATTATTAAGCTGTGTACACACTATTAGTAAATGTATAGAAGCTAAGGTTAGATTTCGTCTAGGTAAAATCTGGCTACTATAATACTGCTTCGTCAATTGGGTGTGTGTGCACTCCCTGTGGGCACCTGGACACCTAATTGTGGTCTTGTGACTATTCAGTCATTTCAGGCTGTTGTCTTTAATCTTTTTGGATGGAGGTCCAAAGGCCTCGGGTAGATGCAATTTAAACAGCTCAAAAAAATAAAGGGAACACTCAAATAACACATCCTAGATCTGAATGAATGAAATATTCTCATTGAATACTTTGCTCTGTACAAAGTTGAATGTGCTGACAACACAATCACACAAAAATCATCAATGGAAATCAAATTTATTAACCAATGGAGGCCTGGATTTGGAGTCACCCCCGAAATTAAAGTGGAAAAACACACTACAGGCTGATCCAACTTTAATGTAATGTCCTTAAAACAAATCAAAGTGAGGTTGCGGATGGTCTCCTGTGGGATCTCCTCCCAGACCTGGACTAAAGCATCCGCCAACTCCTGGACAGTCTGTAGTGCAACGTGACGTTGGTAGATGGAGCGAGACATGATGTCCCAGATGTGCTCAATAGGATTCAGGTCGGGGGAACGGGCGGGCCAGTCCATAGCTTCAATGCCTTCATCTTGCAGGAACTGCTGACACACTCCAGCCACATGAGGTCTGGCATTGTCCTGCATTAAAAGGAACCCAGGGCCAACCACACCAGCATATGGTCTCACAAGGGGTCTGAGGATCTCATCTCGGTACTTAATGGCAGTCAGGCTACCTCTGGCGAGCACATGGAGGGCTGTGCGGAACTCCAAAGAAATGCCACCCCACACCATTACTAACCCACTACCAAACCATTCATGCTGAAGGATGTTGCAGGCAGCAGATCGCTCTCCACGGCATCTCCAGACTCTGTCACGTCTGTCACATGTGTTCAGTGTGAAACTGCTTTCATCTGTGAAGAGCACAGGGCGCCAGTGGCGACTTTGCCAATCCTGGTGTTCTGTGGCAAATGCCAAGCATCCTGCAAGGTGTTGGGCTGTGAGCACAACCCCCATCTGTTTACTTCGGGCCCTCATACCACCCTCATGGAGTCGGTTTCTAACCGTTTGTGCAGACACATGCACATTTGTGGCCTGCTGGAGGTCATTTTACAGGGCTCTGACAGTGCTCCTCCTGTTCCTCCTTGCACAAAGGAGAAGGTAACAGTCCTGCTGCTGGGTTGTTGCCCTCCTATGGCTCCCTCCACATCTCCTGGTATCTGCTCCATGCTCTGGACACTGTGCTGACAGACACAGCTACCCTTCTTTCCACAGCACGCACTGATGTGCCATCCTGGATGAGCTGCACTACCTGAGCAACTTCTGTGGGTTGTACTGTAGACACCGCCTCATGCTACTGTACCTCTAGGGGTGAGAGCAATGGCAAAATGAAAAAGTGACCAAAACAACGGCCAAAAAGGATGAGAATAGAGAAATGGTCTGTGGTCACCACCTGCAGAACCACTCCTTTATAGGGAGTATCTTGCTAATTGCCTATAATTTCTACCGGTTATCTGTTCCATTTGCACAACAGCATGTGAAATTGATTGTCAATCAGTGTTGCTTCATAACTGGACAGGTAGATTTCACAGAAGTGTTATTGACTTGGAGTTACATTGTGTTATTTAAGTGTTCCCTTTATTTTTTTGAGCAGTGTATATATATTTTGAGTTTTTTTGTTATTTGTTTGGCATCTGTTTCTATTTTACTGATACAGTATGTAATAGGGCCAATAAGGGCCAGTCGATGTGGAGCGGGGGCATGACTTCGCATATTTAGAGTGCCAACTTTCGCTACAAGATAGGGTGAGCTAATTAGGGTCATCCTAGAAGCATTCTAGGTTAATATCTTTACCTCTAAAGAATCCCTACCAATATATCTATCAGTCTGTAAGGCTAAGTGCCCATGATGCAGAAAATTCCCTGGCAGGAAAAACGCATGCGGATTGTACATGAGGATTTTAGATGCGTTTTTCCCGCCAGGTAGAAGCATTTGTCAAGCGTTCTTCACATGCATTTCTGCATGCGGGTTATCAAGCACTTTTCCAAGCGATTTTAGCATCACTTGGAAAGTGCTTGTCAACTTGGTCACACTATATAAATCCATGGAACTGGCATATATAGTGTGACCAAGTTAGTTTAAAAAAAAGAATAAAAATGGTAAAAAATAAAAAAACAAACATTATACTTACCTTCTGATGGCCCCCGGTCTTTTATCCGGTGCGTCCAGTCTCTTGTACGGCTCACGGTGGTGTAAAAGGACCTTCCATGACGTCATTTAGTCATGTGACAGGTCACGCGACTGCTGACGTCAGCGGTCGCATGACCTGTCACATGACTAAATGACATCATGGAAGGTCCTTTTACACCATCGCGAGCCACTGGGGGGCCAGGACGCATCATACAGGAGACCGGGGGCCATCAGAAGGCAAGTATAATGTATATTTTTTATTTTAAATTCTTTTTTTTACAGGTACTATGGTACTCGGGTCTGGAGGAGAGTCTCCTCTTCTCCAGACCTGGGTACCATCCGCACATTGAATCGCTTAATATCCGCATGTGCACATGTAGTCATGCGGATATTAAGCGAATCAATGCAAGTCAATGGCGGCAATTACGCTGCGTGTCCGCAAAATTAATGGACGTGCTGCGTATTTTTCCGCAATGATAATCCGCAGCGGAAATTTCCGCAACATGTGCACAGCACCTGCGGATTATCATTGGGGACCATGGGGCACATATTACCAAGCATTTTTTAAGCGTTTTCGCTGCGGAAATAACGCTTGAAAAATGCTTAGTAAGGCACACAGCCTTACACTTTATCACATGTCTCTATCTGGTAGTATATAACTATACCTTTAGGTTGAACCAGAGAGACCATAGGTATTTTCAAAACCCCAAAGTAACATAATCAAAACACCATATGTTAGACTAAAAAAGATCAATGCTTTATTTATATATATTTTTTAAAAAGATAACACATAGGTATAAATAACATATGTGAAAGGACATAACATTGGCATGTGAGGCAGCAGGGGGTAGATAAAGACACAGCTGGTATCCAATTCACATTGGACCTATAATAGGTCACATAGTCCAACCCATACAATCCATAACTCACAAAAAATGTGTGCAGAAAAAAATATAGAAAAAGTTATGACATAGATCAAGTGACCTGTAACAAGTCACAATATAGACAACCATTAGAAGTTTTTTCAGCAACACATAAAAAGTACAAGCATCACATGGAAAGGGTTAAGTAAGACATACTTAGTGAGAGTAAACAGATAACCAGCAGTGCCAGGGGAGGCCCCAAGTGCTTCCATACTTCCTCAGGGGGCGTGGTTGTCTATACTGTGACTTGTTACAGGTCACTTCATCTACGTATGTCATTATAACTTTTTCTGCACACATTTTTTGTGACTTATGGATTGTATGGGTTGGACTATGTGACCTATTATAGGTCCAATGTGAATTGGATACCAGCTGTGTCTTTATCTACCCCCTGCTGCCTCACATGCCAATGTTATGTCCTTTCACACATGTTATTTATATCTATGTGTTATCTTTTAAAAAAAATATATAAATAAAGCATTGATCTTTTTTAGTCTAACATATGGTGTTTTGATTATGTTACTTTGGGGTTTTGAAAATACTTATGGTCTCTCTGTTTAAAAAATTAATAATAAAGTATTGTTTTTAGAGGATTTTCTTTATGCTTTGTGGTTTAACTGACCCTCTGAAACCTCTGTAGTTTGTATACAAACATTTTTTCGTCTCTTTCTTATGTTCACACGTAACGTTTTTGCACTTTCTCATTCCTTTCATTAAAAAAACATTCACCAGTAAATATAATTTTAACATTTTACTACCTTATCTGGGCATGTGGTGTGTGAGACATGATCCAACACATCCTGTTTAGTTTATGAAGGAGGGACTCTGAAATTCACAAAGCCTTTGCAGGCAATGCAGGAACTGCCAAAAATTAGGAAGAAGAGGGACTCAGATAAGCCATGTATTAGACATAAAGGAGGGCCTCCAACACATTCTGTTAAAATTGTTAGGTAGTGGGACTCTTAGACTCATAAAGCCTATGAACTAAGTGCAAGGGCTGACAGAAATTTGAAGGAAGGACTCCAATACAACCTGGAAGATCTGTAGAGGAGAGCCTCAATTTTTTTCCCCATTATTAAGGAGGGGGACTCCTAGACTGGTAAATCTTATGCATTACATGCAAGGCCTAGCAAACATTTTAAGGAGGGACTGCAATACATCTTGGAAGACACGTAGAGGATGGCCTCAGAATAAATTTGGTTATAATTTTAAAAAAGATTGTACATAGAGACAGACTATGCCAATTAATTCATGGAAAGAAGTTATGATGTTGTGGACTGTGGTAGAGATTTACAGGTGCATCTCATTAAATTAGAATATCATCAAAAAGTAAATTTATTTCAGTTCTTCAATACAAAAAGTGAAACTCATTATATAGAGTCATTACAAACAGAGTGATCTATTTCAAGTGTTTATTTCTGTTAATGTTGATGATTATGGCTTACAGCCAATGAAAACACAAAAGTCATTATCTCAGTAAATTAGAATACTTTATAACAACAGCTTGAAAATTATTTTGACATCCGAAACGTTGCCCTACTGAAATGTATGTTCACTAAATGCACTCAATACTTGGACGGGGCTCCTTTTGCATCAATTACTGCATCAATGCGGCGTGGCATGGAGGCAATCAGCCTGTGGCACTGCTGAGGTGTTATGGAAGCCCAGGTTGCTTTGATAGCAGCCTTCAGCTCGTCTGCATTGTTGGGTTTGGTATCTCTTATCTTTCTCTTGACAATACCCCATAGATTCTCTATGGGGTTAAGGTCAGGCGAGCTTGCTGGCCAATTAAGCACAGTGATACTGTTGTTTTAAACCAGGTATTGGTACTTTTGGCAGTGTGGATGTGGCACCTCTGAGGGTTCGGTCGCCACAGAGGTACTGCATCTCACCCAGAGGTGTGGTATCTCACTCTCCGGTAAGGAAGGAGTACAGCCTGGGACCCTAACACCTGCATTCAACACATTCCACTTCAGTGGGGGCAGGGCGAGATTGCTCCTAAGGGAGAGCACAGTCCCTGGTCCCTAGATGAAGGGGGGAACTATGTAGTGGGTGTGGGTGGAGGAAGAAGATTGGAGGAGCACATGAAAGAAAGGGATATAAATAGAGAAGCCATCTTGGAAAAAGCAAGCCGGTCAGTCAGTGGAGTTGAGAGGAGCAGGAGCTCTGTAGGAGCTCTGTTCAGGAGAGGGCCTAGTGAGAGGCCCAAGGCTGTGAAGGAGAGGGGTGCAGGAGGAAGGCTCCAGGAACTAGTAAGGGACCCCAGGGGTACGGGCAGTGCTGGAGGCCACCCGTACGCCCGAATCTACTAGGGGTCGGAGGGGTCAGGCCGCACAAAGGGGACCGGTCCCTCAACTAGCAGAGTACTTTATGACTCAACTAGAAACCGGAGGCTGCAGTATTTCAAGTTCTGCAGCCAACAGTCCATATCAGTCTCACCAAGAAGGTAGCTATTGAGGACCCAGGGGACGGAACAGACGTCGCCCGACAAGGTCCGCGGGTACTGGATTGGGACACTAGGTGTGAGGTGTAGGAAGACAGCCAGAGAGAGAGAACACACAGAAGGGGGTCCCGCTAAGTACTTCGGAGATATCTGAGGGTTGGCTGAACCCCTCCCTGAGTAAGAGCAGCATGATGAGGGAAGTTACACTGGTACCTGTAACTTGGATTGCAACAACCGTGAGTAAAAACCCTGAAGACTGCCCCCCACTGCCTCTGTCCGTTATTGCTGCTGCGCCATCACCTTTGCACTACAACGCCCAGCATCACCTATAACATCTACAACATTTCTACACTGCCCTGGAGCTAAGCTCTGCCTGTGGAGAGCTAAACCAACTCTGCATTAACAACAGCTCCAGAGGACCTGCTCCGCAGCGGCGGCTCCCTTTAGCTGCATACCACAGGTGGCGTCACAAACTGTATATAAAAACTATAAATCCCCTGTAAATATCCCCTTTTTACTGACTGCCCTGGCTCACGGACCGGGTCACCGCCACTGTGACTTCACCCCTAGCAACGACCGGCCCGGCACCGAGTACCCCACGGCCCAGGGGGCGCGTCATGGACAGGTGCCAAGTCCTGCTGGAGAATGAAATTTCCATCTCCAAAAAGCTTGTCGGCAGAGGGAAGCATGAAGTTCTCTAAAATTTCTTGGTAGACGGCTGCACTGACTTTGGTCTTGATAAAACACAGTGGATCTACACCAGCAGATGACATGGCTCCCCAAACCATCACTGATTGTAGAAACTTCACACTAAACTTTAAACAGCTTGGATTATGTGTCTCTCCACTCTTCCTCCAGACTCTGGGACCTTGATTTCCAAATGAAATTGGAACTCTGCGACCTTGTAGAGTGTGCCAATGACTGCCTTCTGGACATCTGTCAAGTCAGCAGTCTTCCCCATGATTGTGGAGCCTACTGAAACAGACTTTGGGACCTTTTTAGACACTTAGGAAGCCTTTGCAGGTGTTTTTTGTTAATTATTTTAATTTACTGAGATAATGACCTTTGTGTTTTCATTGGTTGTAAGCCATAATCATCATCATTAACAGAAATAAACACTTGAAATAGATCACTCTGTTTGTATTGACTCTATATAATATATGAGTTTCACTTTTTGCATAGAAGAACTGAAATAAATTAACTTTTTGATGATATTCAAATTTAGTGATATGCACCTGAATGTGACCAGAAGGAACTCTCTTCCATCAGATGATACTGACCTGAGACAACGAGAAATAGAACAAGATGGGAAAAGCAAGAATTTAACTTGAATGAAATTAAATCTGTTGATGTGCTGAATGAAGACCATGTTTAAAGTGAAGATCTTACCACCATTGTTGTATTAAAAATCAAAGAGACACCCCAAAACAACGATGGGATGGAGAAGGCCGCATTCATTATAACTAGTGAAGAGCAGAGGGTCAGAACAGTTCAGTTGAAGAGAGTGACTGGCAGCCCGTCAGCGGACTGGCTCCAGAAGAGGGGGACCTATATGCGCAGGAAGTGCGCGGTGAGTCATTGTCCATGGCTATTTTCTCAGACACTCCTGTGCAGAGAGAGAATTCTAAAAAGAGTGGGATTCCTACACTGCTAAAGCCTGTGCACTTAGTGCAAAGCTAAGCAAAAAATTAAAGGAGTGATTGCAATATATCCTGGAAGAGATGTAGAGGAGGGCCTCAGAAATTTTCTTTTAACAATTTTAAAAAGAGTTGGATTCCTAAACCCGCTCCCGCAGCAGGCACAGTTTGTCCTGGACCATGGCCACTGCCTCTGCGTGCACCACCATCAGAAGTACGTCCCCTTCCCTTACCACACGCCTTGTGCATATTTAATTAGATAACAAATGACTTTACGGTATTATTTGGGAAAACAAAATATGTAGACCTGAAAAGGACTTTTATTTTAAGTTTGCTGCAGCAGTAGACCTATGAAAGGAGTGTAAGTCAATAAACACTGTCTGTACGCCTCTAATACTATATTATCCTTCCTTCAGCAACTCTCCCTATAATTAATGCAGGTAACAGCAATGTTAATAGGGAAAGGAATAGATGTAGCCCTAAAAAACACTTCTCATTTTAGCTTGCAGCAGCAAAGACTGTAAGGCAAGAAACCCTACCTATATGCCTTGTGAGGCAGTGAGGGGGATCATATGCAAGGGACAGTATGTATCCCCTAGGATGCGCATAGAAGGTTATTGAACCCACTGGAGTGCATTGCAATCACAGAAACAGCTGTGGTTGCAGTGCAAAATAAAAGTACAAATGAACTTGGTCAAGCTATTTGACCAAGATGGACTTTTATTTTTGGAACGATCTACAGGATGGAAGTGGGGCGGATCCAGGGATGGATTAAGAGTAGCAAGGGCCCCAGGCAGCTTAGGTGGCGTGGGCCCTCCCCACACACACACACCTGATGTATCACGTGACATGTCACATGATCCCCTTTGATAGATCATGTGATAGATCACATGAAACTAATTTGGCACAATATTAATATATTATAATATTTTTTTTTACATTAATTGTATGACTTAATATTAAGTATGCTGACATCCCGTATATACAATATGAGACCCTACATACAATATGAGCTTCCACATAATCCTCTGATACACAGCAGGAGGCCGCATGGTGCCATCTATACACAGCAGGAGGCCGCACATAGCCATCTATACACAGCAGGAGGCCACACGGCGCCATCTATACACAGCAGGAGGCCGCATGGTGCTATCTATACACAGCAGGGGGCCGCATGTAGCCATCTATACACAGCAGGAAGCCGCACGGCGCCATCTATACACAGCAGGAGGCCGCACAGCGCCATCTATACACAGCAGGAGGCCGCACTTAGCCATCTATACACAGCAGGAGGCCGCAAGTAGACATCTATACACAGCAGGGAGCCGCACGTAGCCATCTATACACAGCAGGGGGCCGCACGGCGCCATCTATACACAGCAGAAGGCCGCACGTAGCCATCTATACACAGCAGGAGGCCGCACGGCACCATCTATACACAGCAGGAGGCCGCACATACCCATCTGTACACAGCAGGAGGCCGCACGAAGCTATCTATACACAGCAGGAGGCTGCACGGCACCATCTATACACAGCAGGGGGCCACACGTAGCAGTGGGAGGCCGCGCGTCGCCCCCAGATACAGTGGGAGGCCGCACAGCGCCCCCCAGATACAGCGGGAGGCTGCATAGCGCCCCCCAGATACAGCGGGAGGCCACATGCAGTCCCGCACACACACACAAACATATACAGACATATACAGTACATACATGCATAAACACATTTGAAACACAATAATACATATAAACAGACATCACACAATGATATCTGCACACACAGTCACACTGTGACACACACACTCACTCCCATCCCCCGGCTCGGCTCCAGTCATCCAGCTCCTCTCCGGTGGTAAGCAGCAGTGCAGGGCGCACACTGCGTGATGTCATTCTAGCAGACAAGTCCGCGCACAGGGCCGTGTCTTCTAGCTGTGACGCGGCCAGGCCAGCACACAGGGAAGTTAACAGGTGCAGTGCTGGCCCAGCCAAATAAGAAGCAGGTGCCCTGCGCAGCTGCTGGGGGAGTGGTCCGGGGGCCCCCCGCCTCTGCCTGCCGGTGTGTGCCGCATTGGCGCTGCACACATTATAATGAGGGCAGTCTAGCCATGGGTCCTCCCAGTGCCTCGGGCCCCGGGCAGTAGCCCAGGTTGCCCTCATTATGATCTGCCTATGGGCGGATCACTCCCTCCAGCCGAGTCTTACAAGTGGCTCATGTCCACAGTTTTTATTTAAAAACCTGCAGCAAAGGTTTGGGTGTGTCAGTGGTTTGTTTGAAAGCTGCAGAGCAGGAGGCTCTGCACTACAAGCTTGTGTGAAGGCACAACACAGGCCTGTGAAGGCAACGTAACTGGTGCACCTCAGAGTGAAACAGTGCGGCCGTCTCCCACGGTAACAGGTTTACACGGACTGTTTGGATCACCTGGCTGCGATCCGGAGGATATTTTCTGCATTTGGCTTGTGAGGTTTTGCAAATAAAGACATTTAAGTTGAACTTTCCTTGAGTCACTGCCTCATTACCGCACAGTGTGAACACCGCCGCACAACAATATGGTGGAGAATGCGGGCAGTGTGAACTGAGGCATACCCAGACAACTGCATGTCCGTGATCAAGCCTGCAAAGCTACAGCTCAGGCCTGCCGACAGCATGGAGGAGCTGCTAAAGCTTTTGGTGCTCACCCAGCAGCAGCAGCATCTCCAGCGGCAACAGCAGGAGCAGCAGCAGCAGAAGACTAACGATCTTATTCTGCAACAGACTGCGGCTATGCGGGAGACATATCCCCAACACCGGTCCTGATCCGTTGTGAGGCCCGGGACAAAGTAAGAGCAGCCTTGAGGAAGATTAGTCCGGAGGACGACATGGAAGCCTTCCTCACAGTCTCCGAAGGTACAGCGGAGTGGGAGTGCCTGTCAGCCGATCAGTGGGCTGAAATGGTGGCTCTGTTTCTGGTGGGAGATGCTCAGAAGGCCTACTTTGACCTCAGTTGGGAGGATGCCCAGGACTATGGGAAGCTGAAAGATGACATCCCTGCACGACTGGGGGTTAGTACGAACGTACCTATGTGAGAGCCCAGCGGGTGTTTTCATGGCCTTTTTTGTGGAGGTTCGACCCGCCAGGCCTCAGGCATATGACTTGCAGCAGCTAGTTAAAAGGTGGCTTCAGACTGAGACCTTGACTCCATCCTAGTTGGTAGAGAGGGTGGTGTTCGACCAACTCTAAACTATACAGCGTTAGGTGGGGCAAGGGGACCCGGGCACACTAGACCAGGTGGTTAGCCTGATCGAGTGGTATACGGCCACTCAGAACTTCATACGGGGCTCTGCCCCACTGCGGTTATCACGCCGGACCCTGCAAGCCCAGGAGTCTGGGAAAGGTACACAACCCTCTGCTGGGGTCAATCAGGACAGAGCCCGTACGAAGGGTATAACCCTGAGTGACGGTGGACGGAGACCAGTTACCCCTAAACCAGTCTCATGGACTAACGGTGCCACAACTATCAGGTGCTGGCCGTGCCAAGGGCCAGGACATGTGGCTGCTGGTTTACTCGCCGGGTGTCCATGTATGCCCAGACAGTCTGCACTGTGAATGCAGATACTACACTCACTGAACCCCAACTGTGTCAGGTACATGTCAACGGGTACACAACGGAGGCGCTATTGGACTGAGGGAGCCTAGTGACACTGGTCCATGGGTCACTGGTTGCCGGGAAAAACCCCAATGGGGGTTGTTTGTGTACATGGGAACCTCCGAGAGTACCCGATAGCGGAGGTTACTTTTTCCACCCAGTGTGGGGAGATGAAACATGTGGTGGGAAGAAACGTACCCCCTGTTCTGGTCCCTGTGGGAGAATAAAGTGAACCCACTCAGGGTAAATATCTTTTCGGGAGGGGAACCCGAAGATCCCTAGTCAGGGATACCTGCCGTAGGAGCTACCCACTTAGGGAAAGAGTGTGAACCCGATAGGTTTCCCCTAGAGGTCTTGGCAGGAGAAGTCGAGGAGATCACATTAGTTCCAGAGCTTGAAGTGTCCCCTGGTACTTTTGGGACATCTCAGCTCCAGGATCCCACTCTAGCCCGGGCACGAGAATGGGTGATAATGATAAATGGGGTGGCACAGCACCTTGGCGCGGAGGTGGTTTTTCCTCATATGGCGGTCAGCCAGGAATTGTTATACTGGATTGACAAAATATGAGATGAAATAGTGGAACAGCTGGTGGTGCCCCAGTCCTATCGTCGGGCGGGGCTCGAGATGGCTCACACACGTGCTGGGTGGACACCTAGGGGTTAAAAAGACGCAAGAACGTATCTGTCACGCCAAGTGTAAGTGTAACACAGAGGGACAAGGGAGAGGGAGCCCAGACACTAGGGAAAGAGGGAAGTGGAGACCTCCTAGTCTGGTCTAGCGTCACCCTGTCTCAACTAACGTCCCTATATAGCCTCTTCAGCTATCGCCGATCGCATGCCTCGCCATACTTTCCCTGCCGTACGGCTACGGCTCGGGATAGAAGGAGATGAGCACTAGTCAACCTCCACTAAAACTCTAAAGACAACAAGGGTAGACAAAACAGGGGAACATGGCTTAGCTTTAGATGAACTCCAAATCTGCACACAACCTCAAGCTGCAAGGAAGACAAGGTGCTGCTCCTGCTAAGCTTCACAACTAGAAATTAATATTTACACCAGGTATATATACACCCAGGCCAGAGAGCAACTTAGCAAGAGAGAGGTAGTTGCTCGGTCTTAAAGACAGCCTCCTATCTAAGCAGCTGTCTGCAATGCCAAACGTGAAGATCTCCTGCAACCCACTGCAGGGCGACTGTCACCTATGACACACCCATGACAGTACCCCCCTCTACGAGTGACCTCCGGACATTCAGGACCGAGTTTTTCAGGAAAAGAGGTTTGGAATGAGCGAACCAATCTGGGAGCGTTCACCTCTGACGCTGAAACCCACAATCTCTCCTCTGGACCATAGCCTTTCCAGTGCACCAAGTATTGTAGAGAACGACGTTGGAGACGAGAATCTACAATCCTCGAAATCTGGAACTCCGGATTACTATCAACCATTACTGGGGGAGGTGGTAGAGGTGAGGGCTCAAGAGGTTCCACATACCTTTTGAGTAAGGACCTGTGGAAAACAATGTGGACCTTAAGGGCCTGAGGAAGTTCAAGACGAAATGCTGCTGGGTTAATGACGGCAATTATTTTATAGGGACCAATAAACCTAGGTGTCAGCGTCCAAGAAGGAACTTTCAATCTTATATTCCTGGTAGACAACCACACAAAGTCATTCACATTCAGGTCCAGACCTGGCAAGCGTTTTCTGTCAGCCATACGTTTATACCTATCTCCCATGGTCTTTAAATTACACAGAATACCCTGCCATACCGAGGAGAGCGATGAAGCAAACCGATCCTCCTCAGGAACTCCTGAAGCTCCTCCCCCACTGAAGGTACCAAACTGTGGATGATAACCGTATGCACCGAAGAACGGTGACCTGCCAGTGGATTATTGATGGCAAATTCTCCCAGCAGTAAGTAGGATGCCCAATCCTCCTGATTTTCGGAGACGAAACACCTGAGGTATGTCTCCAAGTTCTGATTGACATGCTCGGTCTGACCATTCGACTGAGCGTGGAAGGCTGAGGAAAAGAATAGCTGCACCCCCAGTCGAGAACAGAATGCCTTCCAGAACTTGGAAAAAAACTGGGTCCCCCAATCAGACACCACATTGGAGGGAACCCCGTGAAGCTTCACAATCTCATTTATGAACACATGAGCAAGGGTCTTGGCATTGGGAAGTGCAGATAATGCAACGAAATGAACCATTTTACTGAACCTATCTACTACCGCCAAAACCACCGTTTTGCCTGCAGAAACTGGTAGGTCAGTAATAAAATCCATGGACAAGTGTGTCCATGGCCTACTAGGGATAGGTAGTGGAAGAAGAGTACCAGACGGACGGGTATGTGAAACCTTAGAACTCGCGCAAATACTACAAGCAGCTACGTGTTCAATTACATCCCAATGCAACCCCGGTCACCAAAAATGATGAGAGAGGAGGTCCGCGGTTGCCTTACCACCTGGATGCCCAGCAAGCACAAAGTTATGATGTTCCTTGTTTACTTTGCGGCGCAGATCAGATGGTACAAATAACTTTCCTGAAGGGCAGAAGGCAGGGGCTTCCCCCTAAGCCTCCAACACCTCACCCTCCAGTTCAGGATAAAGAGCCAAAATGACTACCCCTTTCTGTAATATTGGGGCAGGGTTCTCATGGTCAACACCACCAGGGAAGTACCGGGACAAAGCATCAGCCTTGATATTTTTGACCCCTGGACGGAAAGTGACAACAAAATTGAACCTAGTGAAAAACAGAGACCATCTGGCTTGCCTAGGGTTGAGATGTTTAGCTGACTGGAGATATGACAGGTTCTTATGGTCAGTAATAACAGTAATAGGATGGACAGCCCCCTCCAACCAGTGTCGCCATTCCTCGAATGCCAATTTGTTCACCAAAAGTTCCTTATTACCCACGTCATAATTTCTCTCAGCCGAAGACAATTTTTTTGAAAAGAAGGCGCATGGACGCCATTTACCAGGGGACAAAGCTGAGGCAACACAGCCCCAACCCCACCATCCGAAGCATCGACCTCCACAATAAAGGGTTGAGAAACATTGGGTTGACTGATTATAAGTGCAATAGCAAAATGATTCTTTAAGGAAGAAAAAGTCTGGAAGGAAGCATCCGATCATTTGGAAAAATCAGACCCCTTCTTAGTCATGTCAGTAAGGGGTTTCACAATAACAGAGTAATTTTGGATGAATTTCCTGTAAAAATTAGTAAAGCCCAGAAAACGTTGTAGGGCCTTCAGGTTCTCGGGACATTCCCAGTCAAGGACTGCACGAATCTTCTCCGGATCCATTCGAAAACCTGAAGATGAAAACAATTACCCCAAGAACTGCACCTCCTGAACAGCGAAAACACATTTTTCTAGTTTGGCATAAAGTTTGTTATCTCTTAATATCTGGAGCATCTGCTTAACATGCCCCCGATGAGTCTCAAGATCAGGTGAATAAACCAAAATATCGTCCAGATAGACCACCACAAACCTCCCCATCAAATGATGGAAAATATCATTTATGAAATGCTGAAATACCGCAGGTGCACTGGTCAAACCAAAAGGCATAACCAGACTCTCGAAATGTCCTTCCGGGGTATTAAACGCTGTTTTCCATTCGTCCCCTTCTCTGATTCTAACCAGATTGTAGGCTCCCCTTAAATCCAACTTGGAGAATACCTTAGCTCCCACAACCTGGCTGAACAAATCAGGAATCAGAGGAAGAGGGTATGGATCACGTATGGTAATTTGATTTAATTCCCGGAAATCTGAACAGGGACGTAGACCACCATCTTTTTTCTTCACAAAGAAGAACCCTGCCTCCACAGGGGAAGATGAAGGCCTAATGTATCCCTTCTCCAGACTTTCCGCAATGAAATCCTTCATGGCTTGTTTCTCAGGGCCAGGAAGATTATACAGTCTGGACTTCGGTAGTTTAGCTCTGGGGGTCAGGTTAATAGGACAGTCATAAGCATGATGAGGAGGCAAATCCTGACACCCCTTCTCAGAAAAAATGTCCTCAGAACCAGACAGAAAAGCAGGTAATATTTCCGTAGAGACAGCAGGAATGGAAACATCCAGACAGTTCTCATGGCAGTAATCTCCCCATTCAATAATCTCTCCAATTTGCCAATCCACCAACGGATTATGTTTAACAAACCAAGGGATACCCAAAACAATCGGAGTAGGAAGATTGTCCAGAACATAGCAAGGGATAATTTCACAATGAACTGACCCCACCCTCAGTTTTATATTATGTACAATCTGAGTAAATGGCAAAGATGGGAATAAGCTCAGCTAAAGCACAGCAATCAAGACCATGAGTTTTCACAAACTCAGCATCAACCATGCTGACACTGGCTCCACTGTGAGCACACACAGAAATTTTTTCGGTTTTGCTCTCTAGCACTACCTCTGCTGCCAGGACAAAGCGGGAACTGCAGTTTGGCCACAAATGCACCCATTGTTTATCCAACTCCAGACTACTAAGAGTTAATCGAGTCTCCTTTTGTTTAGAGGGAAAGGGGGAGAGGGAAAAGAGATAGGGAGCCCAGACACTAAGGAAAGGGGTTAGTGGGGACCTCCTAGTCTGGTCTAGCGTCACCCTGTCTCAACTAACGTCCCTATATAGCCTCCTCAGCTATCGCCGATCTCGTGCCTCGCCCTACTTTCCCTGGTGTACGGCTACGGCTAGGGATGGAAGGAGATGAGCAGTAGTCAACCTCCACTAAAACTCTAAAGACAACAAGGGTAGACAAAACAGGGGGAAATGTCTTAGCTTTAGATGAACTCCAAATGTGCACACGGCCTCAAGCTCTAGAGAGGACGAGGTACTGCTCCTGCTAAGCTTCGCAAGTAGAAATTAATATAACCAGCGACACCCTCTCAGACACACCAGGTATATATACACCCAGGCCAGAGAGCAAATTAGCAAGAGAGAGGTAGTTGCTTGGTCCTAAAGACAGCCTCCTATCTAAGCAGCTGTCTGCAATGCCAAACATGAAGATCTCCTGCAACCCACTGCAAGGCGACTATCTGTCATCTCTGACACACCCGTGACAGTATCTTGCAGCTTTTCTTTTGGGTTGGGATATGCGCCGAGGTACAGAGGTTTTGTGAGTCTTGCCTGGAATGTCAGCTGACCACACCCACCGCAAGCTTCCGTAGTCCATTAGTTAGGCTGCGTGCCCACGTTGCGTATTACAAGCGTATATGCTGCGCAATTTCCGCAGCGTAAACGCTTGTAAAACGCATGTATATCCGCACCCCATGATCCCCAATGGCATTCCGCAATGTCAATGCCCATGCTGCGGATTTTTCCGCAGCGTATATGCTGCGGAAAAAATCCGCAGCATGTTCATTAATTTTGCGCTTCCGCATGCGGAATCAATGTGCGGATGGTACCCAAGTCTGGAGGAGAGGAGACTCTCATCCAGACCTGGGTACCAAAGAACCTGTAAAAAAAATAATAAAATAAAGTTTATACTTATCTTCTGATGTTTTCCCTCCGTCGCGCTGTTGTGTGAAGGACCTGCCACGTCATTGAGTCATGTGACCCATCACATGACTCAATGACGCCACCGAAGGTCCAGCACACAACAGCGTGAACCGCTCAAGACTCTGGACGGGGCAGAGAATGCATCGGAAGGTGAGTATAAACTTTATTTTTTTATTTTTTACCATTCTGATTCTTTTTTTTTAACTATTACTTGGTCACACTATATAAATCCATGCCGGTTGCATGGATTTATATAGCGTGAACAAGTTGTCAAGCACTTTTCCAAGTGATGCTAAAATCGCTTGGAGAAGTGCTTGATAACCCGCATGCAGAAATGCATGCAAAGATGCCTCACAAGCGCTTCTACCTGGCGGGAAAACCGCATGTAAAATCCGCATGCGATTTTCCCGCCAGGGAGAAGCGTAAAAAATATGCTTAATTTCCGCAACGTGGGCACATAGCCTAACTCTGCCTATTATAGAGGTATCTTTTGAACGGATTGCGATGGATCTGGTGGGACTCATTGTAAAGTCAGCTCGTGGCCACCAGCACATACTTTTGGTCGTAGACTACGCTACCCGTTACCCAGAGGCCATTTTTCTTCGCCACACCTCTGCTAAACTTATTGCCCGGGTACTGTTTGCCATGTTCTGTCGCCTTGGGCTGCCTCAGGAGATCCTTACAGATCAGGGGACCTTTATATCCAAGGTGACATATATTAAATTGATCTCTTTGGATTCTTATTTTCTGAAGCTTGTTTTTTCAGGTTAAAAGTTGCGCAAGACAGACAACAAACTCATCTCGACTGAGCTTAACCAACTCTGCTACATCTTGAATGTGTGCATTGCTTTAATGTAATGTCATTTACAATTTTGATGGTCAGTGAGATAAGAATTTTTCTGCTTGCTGCAGGTGTGATAAGATACAGATGTAACAATGTATTGCTGAGAGCCATGCGTTTGTTTCAGGTGAATTTGGGCACTATGATTTCTCTTGTGAACTGATGTTTCATTCTGGTGGAGCACTGACTTTTCAATTTTCTGGCTGTGGATGACAAAAAAAAAAGGCACAAGTTTTGTCTGTGGGGTGTCTAGCGGCCTCTCAGGAGCCATTTTAGTCTTCAGTAGAACCTGCAGGTAAGTGAGGAACAGCCATGCTAAAGGAAACACAGCTGCTCTTTCGGTTGTTAATTTGTCCTCCTTCCTCCCTCCCCTGGTCTTGAGGAGCATGGGAATAGCATGGGGGGAGGCGGGCATGTCAAAATGGGCATAGTTAGTGCGTGGCTTGCAGCCAGGTAGTTTTTTGGTGTCTAGTAGTTGACAACATGTCTTTCTAAGGGGAGTCTTTGTCCCTATGTCCACACCGGGTGGGTGGCACAGGCGAGGGTGCATTGCTAGACCGAAACCAATTCAGATTTTCGCCTTTCGGACATTTGCCAAAGATCAAGTGTACTGTCTGGTGTTATCAAAATAAATAATGCACATTTAGATATTAAACATTTTTCTAAATACCTTAATTTAGCAAAAAGGTATGCTTTATCTAGTGCACTTTATCAGGATTTTAACCCCATAACGCTCAATGACGGACACTGCACGGCATGAGTGGGTGTTAATTCCTGCTCATTGCCGTGTAGTGTCCATCATGGCTTTAAACTGTCACTGCATGTAAACACGCAGTGACAGTTAACTGCCGACAGCTGTCTGTAACAAGTGAGCGGCAGGGGAAAAGGTGCAGGCACCCATGCCGGCGGTCCCTGCACCCAGATCGCTGCGATCGATCAGTCAATCTGACTAACTGATCTCAGCATGATCATGCAGGAGATGCTGTAATATAAACAAGCCACTTGTTTCCCTACCATCGCACCCAAGTGAATAAAACCCCTACAGGGGCTAAAACAAAATTTTTGCGGAAAAAATTTAATTATTTTTTCTTCACTGCCCAATGGTATAAAATTCTGTGACACACCTGTGGTGTCAATATGATCATTGCACCCCTAGATGAGTTCATTGAGAGGTGTAGTTTGTAAAATGGGGTCACTTATTTTGCTGTTATGGCACCTAAGGTGATCTCCTAGTGGGTCATGGCACCCTCAAACCATAGCCGTAAAATATGCACTATAATATAGTGCTCCTTCCCTTCTGACCTTTGCACTATGCCTCAAAAGTAGTTCCCAATTACATGTAGGGTATTGGCGTACTCAGAAGAAATTGCACAACAAAATGAGAGGTCAATTTTCTCCTGTTACCCTTGTGAAAATAAAAAATTTGGGGTTAAAAGAAAATTTTTGTGGAAAAAAATAGATTTTTTTATTTTCATGGCTCTACATTATAAACTTCTGTGAAGCACCTGGGGGTTCAAAGTGCTCACCACACATCTAGATAAGTTCCTTGCGGGGTCTAGTCTCAAAATTGCGGTCACTTGTGGGGGGTTTCTGCTGTTTAGGTGCATCAGGGGCTCTCCAAATGCGACATGGTTTCCGCTCTCAATTCCAGTCAATTTTGCGTTCAAAAAGTCAAACGGTGTTCCTTCCATTCCAAGCCCTGCTGTGCTCCCAAACTGTGTTTTCCCCACATATGGGGTATCAGCGATTTCTGGAGAAATTGCACAACAACTTTTGGGGTTCATTTTCTACTGTTGTCCTTGTAAAAATAAAAAAGTTGCGGCTAAAAGTTCATTTTTATGGAAATAATTTGATTTTTTTTTTTTATTTTCATGGCTCTACGTTCTAAACTTCTGTGAAGCACCTGGGGGTTCAAAGTGCTTACCACACATCTAGATAAGTTTATTGAGGGGTCTAGTTTCCAAAATGGGGTTACTTAGGGGGCTTCCACTGTTTAGGCATGTCAGGGGCTCTCCAAATGCGATATGGCATCCGTTAATTATTCAAGCAAATTTTGAATTCAAAAAGTCAAATGGTGCTCCGTCCCTTCCAAGCCCTACCATGTGCCCAAACAGTGGTTTTCCTCCACATATTGGGTATTGGCATGCTCAGGAGAAATTGCACAATACATGTTGTGGTCGATTTTTATGTTACCCTTGTGAAAATAAAAAAATTGGGTCTAAATTTAATTTTTTGTGGAAAAAAGTTAAATGTTAGTTTTTTACTTCCTCATTGCTTCAGTTCCTGTGAAGCACCTAAAGAGTTAATAAACTTCTTGAATGTGGTTTTGAGCTCCTTGAGGGGTGCAGTTTTAAGAATGGTGTCACTTTTGGATATTTTCTGTTATATAGGCCCCTCAAAGTCACTTCCACTTACCACTATCATGAAGTACAATATGTAACGAAAAAACAAGCTCAGAATCAGTGGGATCCGTTGTTCTAGAGTTATTACCTCATAAAGTGACAGTGGTCAGATTTAAAAACTAAGGCCTGGTCATTAAAGGGAATCTGTCACTCCTTTTGAGTTATCAGACCTCTAATATGGGCATAAAGGTTATAGAAATGTAAATACATACTTACCTGTATGGCCGATATTACAGGTCTGATTGCAGAGAAATCTTTTTTTATTCAATCCGTTTTTCTAGCAAGAAATGTCCGCCTATATGCTTAATTTAAATATTCCCCCTCCCCTGCACGTCACATGGCCCTGTGATGTGCAGTCTAGAGCTGAACACCAACTTCCTCCTGGATAGCAGGATGCCGAGAGGAAGTGGGAACCAAACTTCATTGTTGCGCACGCAGGAAGTCACTGGAGCGGAAGTCACAGTGACCAGCACCTGGGCACTGTAGCAGACAAGTAAAATAGCGCAGGGAGAAAAAAAAGTGCAGCTCTAGACTGCAAGTTACAGGGCCCTAAATATTTAAATTAAGCATATAGGCGGGCATTTCTTGGCGTCCCCTGGACAGCAAGCCTACAAAACCGGATTGAATAAAAAGAGATTTCTCTGCAATCAAACCTGTAATATGGGCCACACAGGTAAGTATAGATTCCCATTTCTATAACCTGTATGCCCATATTAGAGGTCTGATAACTCTAAAGCGGTGACAGATTCCCTTTAACCTACAAAGTGGCTCTGTCCTTAAGGGGTTAAAGGTTACAACTGACATCTATATCATTGTGCATCCTGTCTTAGATTTCAGAAGACACGCAGTAGGACTGTTTATTCATGTTTAGTCCAGCTCCACTCAGTGTCCTGTCAGGTTGACTAAACTGAGGAATGAACATTCAAAATATCTGACCTGATGCTGCTCTGACCTGATGTCTGTCTCAAGCAGATGCTCTTTGCACAGCCCTTCCTACTGCGTGTCCTTTGAAATCTAAAACAGGTTGTGATTGATGGTAGTTGCAATCTTTAAACTTCTGACAGAATGCACTAGATAAAGCAGACCTTTTTGTTAAATAAAGGTATTGAGAAAAATATTTAATATTTAAATGTGTATTATATATTTTATTGCGTTTCTTTGAGAACCCTGATACTTCTAGACATGAAATGAACAAGTTGGCGACATATTGCAGCATCTATCTTTTTTCCATTCTTCAAGAAAGACCTCTTTTGATTGGGGTCTGGTGAATAATATCTGTCATCATTAACCTGTGCCAAACTGTTCTGGAAAATTTGCCATCATTGCTGAAATTAACCCCTTTCTGACATTTGTAGTATATACTGTATATGTCATTGGTGGGAAAGACTTCCTGACCGATGCAGTATATATACGTTATGGCGATAGCCCACGAACACAACTCCCGGGACTTTAACCCGCTAAATGCATCTAATGTGCAGGCAGAGAGGCTGCAGATGGAAAAGCTAGCAAAGTTGCTAGATCATGCGCAGTGTATTATCTAACCAGTTTGCCTGTCAGTGCAGGGCTGACAGTTTGCATAGCATAGAAATGCTGCTGTATCCCGATCAGACTGCAAAAAGTGAAAGTCCCATAATGGGACAAAGTGAAAAAGTAACAAAAAGTGAAAATAAAGAAAAACATTTGTACAAATATTTAAAAAAAAACACACAATAATAATGGAAATATATATATTATACTCATAAATAAATATTTTTATGAAAAAAACAAACAAAAAAAGGTACATATATTTGGTATCATCGCGTCTGTAATGACCAGACCTATAAAACTGTCCCACTAGTTAACCTCTTCAGTGAACACCATAAAAAAATGAATAAAAAACAAGACAAACTATGCTTTATCATACCACCGAACAAAAAGTGGAATAAAACGCGATCAAAGAGACGAATGTAAATGTAAATGGTAATGCTGAAAACATAATTTTGTCCCGCATAAAACAAGCTGCCATATAGCTCCATCATCGGAAAAATAAAAAAGTTATAGCTCCCAGAATAAAGCGATGCAAAAATAATATTTTTTTCTATAAAATAGTTTTTATTGTGTAAAAGCACCAAAACATAAAAAAAGCTATAAATGTGGTAATCAGAATAGAAAGCGATTAAAAAAATGTCACGTGCTCGAAAATGGTACCAATAAAAACTCGGCCCGCAAAAATCAAGCCCTCAAATCACAGTCAACTAAAATATGGAAAAATTATAGCTCTCAAAATATGGAGATACACAATAAAAAGCGTCTTTTTGTGTAACAGCAGCCAAACATAAAAACACGATATAAATCTGGTATCGCTGTAACCGCACCGACCCAAAGAATAAAGTTGTCTAATCACTTATACTGCACGAGGAGCCGCTTAAAAAATAAATAAAACCCATTCTTCACCTGCTGTGGATTTGATCATTCTGCCTCCTAAAGATCGCAGTAAGGCTCGCATTTATCCTGCGTTCTGCGCTGAGCACTTGCACCGGGGTTTCCGTGTATATCTCTGAAATACATGATTCAGACCGAACCCCTGGTGGAAGATTCCCTATAGTGAGGCAGTCGGTGTCACGGTTGACACTATCTCACTTGTGATCTGGCAGTGTCCTTCTTTTTAGGCGTGCATAAAAGTGCCGTCAGCCACAGTTTTGTGCACTTCTGAAAAGAAGGACACCGCTGAACAGAGGCAAGACGGAGTCCAGAGTAACTCTGCTGCCTCATTATAGTGAATGGATCCCTCAGGGGTTTCATCTGAATCATGTCATTTGGAGATTTAGATGGAAACCCCCGCATGGTAAGATGACTCACTTGGTTGCTTCCAGAAGTAGTCTCAGGACACAGTTTCCTCTGCAGGTTTATTGTAGCGGCATAAGCACTGCAGATTCAGCAAAATAAACACGGCCTTTCCGGCATAACGGCAAAACAAAACATAAAGTATAGCACAGTCCATAAGTGAGCGGGTTCGGCCCGCTCTCGGTATCACAAGCCGTCCAGGCAAAGTCCTTTTGTGGCGCTCTCTAGCTTCCACACGCAGCCTGGAGACTTCACTCTCCAGCTCACACCAGAGTAAAAAAAATAGTGCTTGAGCATTTAAGCTTGCTCAGCCACACCCTGAGGGGAGGTAGGGTAAATGACTTCCCACCTGATCTCTATGCCATTCACAGAAAACCACTCCCTTCACAATGGTGATTACACCTCCAACATATAACATGTTGGGGAAAAGTTGTAGGTTCAGTTCACACAGGCTAGCAGCCGTAGTAACACATACCTCCCCTCACATATAACACCAGTGACCCTGTCACACCCGATATAAGTGCCGGATAAATGTGATCCAAAATGTTATGTAAAATGTTCCTAACAAAAGCTTCAACTTAATCCACAAAAAAAAGCAAGTCCCCACTCAGGTCCATCATCTGTTATCGGAAATATAGGGTGCTTCCATGTTACTGGTAGCACAATGGCTCTGGAAAAGCTCTATGGCTCCTCACCCCCCAAAAGAAATTCAGCAAATTCTGCACTCCCAAATCCAAATGCCGTCCCTCCTTTCTGAGCCTTAGTGTACCTAAACCGCAGTTAGCTTCCACATGTTTGGCATTTCTGTAGTGATGAAAGCCCGTCTAATTTATAGGGTACATGTCTCCATAAGCATGAGCTTGGCACAGCATACTGGTCACTACAGCATACTGGTCACTGCAATGGCAGTTTGCAATTTTTAAATAAGCAATATCCACTGCTGCTTGTTTCTGGAAAACACCCATGGAGTCAAAATCCTCACCACACCTGTAGATAAATTCCCAAAGGGGTATAATTTCCAAAATGTGGTCACTTGAAGGGGGATTTTGCTATTCTAGCACTTAGGAGCTCTGTATATGGGTCCGCATACTATTCTAGAAAAATCTGTGCTCCAGGAGGCAAATAGCGCTCCATCCCTACCGAGTCTCGCCGTGTCTCTAAGCCGTACTGTACAGCCACATATGGGGTATTTCTACATTCAGCAGAAATTGTGGGACAAATTTTGGTGCCATTTTTACCCATTTCCCAGTGTGAAAATGTAAAATCTGGGGATAAAATAAAATTTTGGTGGTAAAAATGTAATTATTTTTTTCTTCACTGCCCAATGGTATAAAATTCTGTGACCCATCTGTGGCGTCAAAATGATCACTGGCCCCTAGATTAACTAATTGAGAGGTGTAGTTTGGAAAATGGGGTCTCTTATGGGGGGTCTTTGTAGCGCCCTGAGGGTTCGGTTGCTGCAGGGGTATTGCACCTCAACCAGAGGTGTGATATTCCACTCCCAGGTAAGGATGGAGTGTGGACCAGGGCTCAGTTAGCTGCATACACCACACACACCCCATTTCCGGGGGACAGCTCTACGGTGCTCCCATTTATATATATGCAGGCAAAACTGACTATGTCCCTGGCTGGAGTGGGGAGGGGGGAGGAAAACCCAGTGATGTAGGAGCAGAAGGGGACGGTTTCTGGAGCATAGGAAGGAGCTCATTGGTTGCAGGTCACCTGAGCTCAGACACAGTGAAGCAGATAAAAGGTGGGGGCCATCTTAGGAGGGAGTTCAGTGAGTTCTGTGAGAGGAGAAGGCAGGGAGCAGAGCTGCTGCATGGGCTCTGCTCCCTGGGCAGGCCTAGCACAAAGGCCAGAGCCAGAAGGGAGAAGAGGACAAGGAGAAGGAAGGAAGGTGGAGAGAAAGAGGAGTAGAAAGGCTCCAGAGACAAGAAGGCAGAAGGGACCCTAATAACCCACGAGATAACGGGTGAAGGGTCAGGCAGAATAAGGGTACCGGATTCCAAAGTTGGTGGAGGTAAATCATCCCTCAGCCAAAGACCGGAGGTCGTGATCATCTATTGGTGCGACCCCATGCTACACCCACTAGGAAGGCACCACATATGGTCAGGGAAACCGGCGACAGGTTTCACCAAGAGAAGGCCTGAGGCAGCTGGACAGAAGTGTGGTCACTGGTGGGGCACGAGAGGCCAGAGAAAGGACAGAAGGGGGTACTGTGCCATACTCCTGAATTGCCTGGGGGTTGACCGAGCTCCTCACCTGGTGGACGCAGCACGGCTTGGGCAGTCATTCCCTGCAGAAGTGACTCGGATAACAACTGTGAGTAAAAGACCCTGGACTGCAACACGTTGTCTCTGTGTTTCTTACCGCGCCAGCACTAACGGTACTGGGACGCCCTGCACCACAACCCCCCCATCAGCACCGTACACTAGAAGGCCCAGTTCCGAGTACCCCACGGCCCAGGGGGTGAGTCAGCTTTGGCGTAGTCGGCAGGATCATGACCAACCCGCCACAAACGGGTATTGCGTGCCGGAAAAAGGCTTTGCACTTACCTGAGTGAAGTTTCCCGCCATCCGGAGCCTTTTCCCGCCATCTTCAGTCGTCTCCCACCATCTTCAGTCATTTCCTGCCATCTTCAGCCGTTTTCCCGCCATCGGACGCCATCTTCAGGACGCCGCGCGGGAAGAAGAGGGGCGTGGACGTCAAAAACGCGCGAAGTCCGAAGCCCCGCCCCACGCGCTGACGCCGCACAAGGTCCTGGAAGGAGCCCAGCGAGCGCTGACATCAGCAGCGCGCGACGCCAGGTCTTCAACGCAGACCATCGCGAGCGGAGCCGCGACCTACAGAAGAGGATCGCCGGAAGGTAGGCCACGGTTAACCGGGGGGGAGGAAGACATCAGGAACGGAGAGCAAGACCGGACCGGCAGCAGAGTAAGCTGCCCAGCATCGGCAGTGCCCCAGCCGTCGCGGGTCCCGACCAGCGCCAGGAGAAGACGCGTGGCGCAGGAGCGGTCGCGGGAGCAGGTAAGAGGAGTCTCCCTGTCTCGGATGCTTCCAGCGTCAGCCTGCTCCCGGGCCCCCTGGTGGAGCCGCCGATCCCGGGCGTCATCAACAGCGGCCCTCTCCAGGCCCCGCCGCAAGGCCTACTGCACCGCAGCGCAAGGGGCGGGTATGCCCTCAACATCCACCGGGTGGGCGCAGAGAGTCACACTGCTGAGGACCCGGACGGGTCTAAAGACCACCACTATGAGGAACAAGGCGTGTATGGAGGGTATTGCTACCAGTGAACAGTAGCATACTATTGTATATAGTTACCCGACAGGGTACATGGGACTGTTTCAAATTTGAGTGTGGTCCCCGTTGGGACTGTTATGGGACTGTTACCTGTTAAAGTTGTCTCCTCCCTAAGTTACCTGGCTGAGGACTGAGAGCAGCCATCCCCTTCCCTACCTGGCCGAGGACTGAGAGCGGCCGTCCCTGTAAATAGTTGCGCTTCTTAAAGCGCCCCCTATTGGTTTTATAAAAGTACAGCAACGTCTACCTCTGGACAAAGCTTGAAAGTTGCTGAAGTTTTGCACTTAATAGAAGAGTGGACACCTGGTCGCAAGTTGCACCGTGGCCAGTGAATCAGAGTTTACTTGAAAATGTTTTACCTGAAAAAGTTTGATATACTGAATAGTTTTATATCCTGCTAGAAAATGTTATATGACAAAAGAGTTCCAGTAATATTAAAAGTGCAGTATAATGTCTAGTAAAGAGAAAAGTGTTTCCCATAAAGGGAATTGAATAGTGTCGGTCGTTTTCTAAATGTAAAAAGTTATTGAAAAAGTTTTGCATGTCTTGTAAATCAAATGTTTTTGCTCTTTTCCAGCCCGAGGACGTGCTGTGGTTTACCAGGGGGGAATGTAGCGCCCTGAGGGTTCGGTTGCTGCAGGGGTATTGCACCTCAACCAGAGGTGTGATATTCCACTCCCAGGTAAGGATGGAGTGTGGACCAGGGCTCAGTTAGCTGCATACACCACACACACCCCATTTCCGGGGGACAGCTCTATGGTGCTCCCATTTATATATGTGAAGGCACAACTGACTATGTCCCTGGCTGGAGTGGGGAGGGGGGAGGAAAACACAGTGATGTAGGAGCAGAAGGGGATAGTTTCTGGAGCATAGGAAGGAGCTCATTGGTTGCAGGTCACCTGAGCTCAGACACAGTGAAGCAGATAAAAGGTGGGGGCCATCTTAGGAGGGAGTTCAGTGAGTTCTGTGAGAGGAGAAGGCAGGGAGCAGAGCTGCTGCATGGGCTCTGCTCCCTGGGCAGGCCTAGCACAAAGGCCGGAGCCAGAAGGGAGAAGAGGAGAAGGAGAAAGAAGGAAGGTGGAGAGAAAGAGGAGTAGAAAGGCTCCAGAGACAAGAAGGCAGAAGGGACCCTAAGAACCCACGAGATAACGAGTGAAGGGTCAGGCAGAATAAGGGTACCGGATTCCAAAGTTGGTGGAGGTGAATCATCCCTCAGCCAAAGACCGGAGGTCGTGATCATCTATTGGTGCGACCCCCTGCTACACCCACTAGGAAGGCACCACATAGGGTCAGCGAAACCGGCGACAGGTTTCACCAAGAGAAGGCCTGAGGCAGCTGGACAGAAGTGTGGTCACTGGTGGGGCACGAGAGGCCAGAGAAAGGAAAGAAGGGGGTCCTGTGCCATACTCCTGAATTGCCTGGGGGTTGACCGAGCTCCTCACCTGGTGGACGCAGCACGGCTTGGGCAGTCATTCCCTGCAGAAGTGACTCGGATAACAACTGTGAGTAAAAGACCCTGGACTGCAACACGTTGTCTCTGTGTTTCTTACCGCGCCAGCACTAACGGTACTGGGACGCCCTGCACCACAACCCCCACTATCTACGCTCACTGCCCTGAGGCTACACTCCTCCCGTGGGGAGTTATACTATTCTCTGCTGCACCCACAACACCAGCCTCAGCGGTCTGCCCTGCAGCGGCGGTTCGCTCTGACCGCAATCCACGGGTGGCGTAGTCGGACATTTAAAACCCTACAAATAGACTGCCACAACGTTTGGTCTGACCACCCTGAGCCACGGACCGGGTTGCCACTACCCCCATTATTGCCCTGTTTCCCGGCTCCGAGTGCCCCACGGCCCAGGGGGGCAAATCATCTACTGTTCTGGCACCTCATGAACTCTGCCTATGTGACATGGCATCCTCAAGCCAGTCCAGCAATAATCTGAACTCCAATATGGTGATTCTTTTCTTCTGAGCAAGGCACTTTGCATCAAAAGTAGTTTTCGACCACATATAGGGTATTGGCGTACACAGGAAAAATTGCACAACAAATTTTGGGGTCCATTTCTCCTGCTATCCTTGTGAAAATGAAAAAAATTGAGGCTAAAACATTTTTATGGGAAAAATAATTTTTTTTCATTTTTACAGATCCATGTTCTATAATTCTGTGAAGCACCTCGGGGTTCAAGATGCTCACCACACATCTAGATAAGTTCCATGAGGGGTCTAGTTTCCAAAATGGGGCCACTTGTGGGGGGTTTCCACTGTTTAGGCACATCAGGAGCTCTCCAAACTCAACATGGCGTCCGCTAATTATTCCAGCAAATTTTACATTCAAAAAGTCAAATGGCTCTCCTTCCATTCTGAGCCTTGCCATGTGCCCATACAATAGTTTCCCCCCACATATGGGGTATATACTTACTCATGAGAAATTGCACAATAATTTTATGGTGCAATTTCTCCTATTACCTTTTATGAAAATGCAAAATTTGAGGCTGAAAAACATTTTTGTGGGAAAAATGTGAAAATTTTATTTTTACAGTTTAATATTCTAAACTTCTGTGAAGCATCTGGAGGTTCAAGGTGCTAACCACACATCTAGATAAGTTCCCTGATGGGTCTAGTTTCCAAAATGGGGTCATTTGTGGGGGGTTTCTATTGTTTTGGCACATCAGGGGCATTCCAAATGCAACATGGCACCTGCAAATTATTCCACAAATTTTTCATTAAAAAAGTCAAATGGCGCTCCTTCCCTTCCGAGCCCTGCCGTGTGCCCAAACAGTGTTTTTCCTCCACATATGAGGTATTGGCATGCTCAGGAGAAATTGCACAACAAAGTTTGTGGTCCGTTTTTTTCTGTTAACCTTGTGAAAATGCTAAAAATTGGGTCTAAAGTAAAATATTTGTGAAAAAAAGTTAAATGTTCATTGTTTTCTTCCACATTCCAAAAATTCCTGCGAAGCACCTGAAGGGTTAATAAACTTCTTGAATGTGGTTTTGAGCACCTTGAGGGGTGCAGTTTTTAGAATGGTGTCACTTTGGGGTATTTTCTGTCATAAAGGCCCCTCAAAGTCAAATGTGATGTGGTCCCTAAAAAAAACGCTGTTTGTTGCTGATCGACTTCTCTTTATGATGGCCTATACTATGACTACTGTAAATTGTCTTCTCTGGATGTTTTGACCTCTTGGTGACTTCCCTCGCATACTGTGTTAAGTGTGAACAATTAATGTTCTCTATTGATATATATCTGTTCCTTTGCCCCATATCCCTTTTGCAGCCTGTCTTTTTAATTGTGTGTGTTTGTTATCTTTTTATCCCCTTTTTAGTTCACTCATTTCCCCTGGCCTCTTTTTATATGTGGAACCTCTTCTGAACTGCAGTTGGAAGGGAATTTTGCCATTTCACGACAGATGCTATATATGGACTTAAATGTAACCTGATTCTCTCCTAAAAAGAATGAATGACACGATGGATATGGACACCAATCCACATTATGGACACTTTTTGCAATATAATCTGCTGTGTACCATGCATGGTGTTTAAATTATTTATGTGCGGGGTGACATTGGGCTACATGTATGAACAGGTGCGGTATTCGTTTTCCCATGTGGGAGCAACCTCCTGTTCTCTCCCATATTTGTCCCCTGCATGTTTGTGATCGCCACTTTACCTTCTGCATTTATGTGGGCTGACCTTGTGCGCTTGCGCCGGGTGCCGCGGTCATGTGACTGTGGCGCGGCCTCTGATGGGCGGTATCCTGGAACATGAGGAAGTACGGAAACACGTGTCGGGGCCTCCCCTGACACTGTTGGTTATCTCCAACTTCTCATTAAGTATGTCATATCTAGCTTAATCCATGTGATATTTGCACTATTGTATTATTGTGTATGACTTATGGTCGTTTATATTGACCTTATATATATATGGTAGGTCATATGATTAATGTTACTGTGACTTTATCAACACACATCTTGTTGTTACCAATGAATTGTATTGGATAAGCTATGTGACCTTATGTGTTGTAGGTTTGGTTTAAATCTGACACCAACTGTGTCTCTAGCTACCCTCTATTGCCTTACCTGCCCATGTTATGTCTTATATTATATGGAACTCATACAATGTGTGTCTTTTTGAATATATTTAATAAATTATTAAATCTTTTTAGTCATCATATTGTGTCTAAATTATGTTGTATTTTGGAGTGTTTGAAATACTTATGGCTTCCTTTTTCCTGTTCAATTGATATTTAGTGGTATGCCCCCTATTACCTATGAGGTCTTGTTCCCCATTGTTATTTTCTTGTATCATAGTTTTAATTGTGTAAAAGCGCCAAAACATAAAAAAACTATATAAATTTAGTATCTCTGTAAACGTACTGACCCGAAGAATAAAGCTACCTTTTCAATTTTACCACACGCGGAACGGCATAAAAAAAAAAAAAAAAAAAAAAAAAAACAATTCCTGAATTGTAGGTTTTTGTTTATTCTGCCTCCCAAAAATCGGAATAAGAGCGATGTCCTTTGCCCAAAAATAGTACCAGTAAAAATGTAAACTTGTCCCGCAAAAAAACAAGCCCTTGCATGACTCTATCGGCCGAAATATGGTAAAATGATTGCAAAAACTAGTCTTTGCAAAAAAAAGTGTCTTTTAGTGTGTGACAGCTGCCAAACATAAAAACCCGATATGAATCTGGTATCGCTGTAATCGCACCAAGCCGAAGAATAAAATAATCTAATCACTTATTCCACACAAGGAATGGTGTAAAAAATAAACTCTGGGGTTAGGGTTGTGCTGGGGTTAGGGTTGTGCTGGGGTTAGGGTTGTGCTGGGGTTAGGGTTGTGCTGGGGTTAGGGTTGTGCTGGGGTTAGGGTTGTGCTAGGGTTAGGGTTGTGCTAGGGTTAGGGGAAAAAAAATGATGATATGGCGACTAGTGTTTGAGCGCAAGTGCTCGCTACTTCAGTTTGCATCGGGTGCTCGGGTATGCACCGAGTATTGCGGGTGCTCAAGTGACATGCTCGAGTCTCTGTCCCATATGTTTCGCGGCTGTTATACAGCCAAAAAAACCATGAGGGGATTGCCTGCCATGCACGAGCGATCCCCGCATTTTTTTTGGGGGTGTCTAACAACCGTGAAACAAGCAGGGCAGGGATTCGAGCATGTCACTCGAGCACCCGCGATACATGGTGCACACCCAAGTACCGATGCAAACTCAAGTAGCAAGCCCTTGCGCTCAAGACTAATGACAACTTATTCAATATGATGACATAATGTTATCAAATTCTGTGTCGTACCTCTGAGATCAAAATGTTCACTATATCCCTTGATAAATTCCTTGAGGGGTCTAGTTTTCAAAATGGGGTCACTTGTGGGGGGTTTCCACTGTTTTGGCTAATCAGGGGCTCTCCAAACTCGACATGGCATCCACTCTCGATTCCAGCCAATTTTGCGTTCAAAAAGTTACACAGTGAGTGCTCCTTCCCTTCTGAACCCTGCCGTGCGCCCAAACAGTGTATTTTCCCCACATGTGGGGTATAGGCATACTCAGGAAAAATTGCACAACAGTTTGTGGGGTCTTTTTTCTTACCCTTGTGAAAATAAAAAATTTGGGGCTAAAAGACAATTTTTGTGGAAAAAGTTAGATTTTTTTATTTTTACGGCTTTACGTTCTAAACTTCTGGGAAGCACCTGGGGGTTCAGGGTGCTCACCACACATTTAGAAAAGTTCCCCAAGAGGTCTAATTTCCAAAATGGGGTCAATTGTGGGCAGTTTCCATTGTTTAGGCACATCAAGGGCTCTCCAAACGCGACATGGCATCCGCTAATTATCCAAGCAAATTTTACATTCAAAAAGCCAAATGGTGCTCCTTCCCTTCTGAACCCTTTCATGCACCCAAACAGTGGTTTTCCCGCACACATGGGGTATCGGCTTACTCAGGATAAATAGCACAACAAATGGTATGGTGCAATTTCTCCTGTTACCCTTATGAAAATGCAAAATTGGGGGCTGAAAAACATTTTTGTGAGAAAAATGTGAAAATTTTATTTTTACGGCTCAATGTTATAAACTTCAGTGAACAAAGTGAAAACACTGGAAAGACAATTGAGTGCAAAATAGGGCTTGAATTGGTTAAAATTAATGCAAATAAAAGTGATTTTACGCTCACCTTGATAAGTTGCAACCTGCAACTATATGAAAGCATGTACCAGCTGCGGCACAACCGCGGATCAATAGACCAAGACTGGATGCAATAAGGAGTTCAAACTTTTTTTCACTGCGTTGCTGGTCAGCCTTGTGGAAAAGATGTCTCAAATCCAAGAATTCCAATAAGGATTTTTTATTTTTATTTGTTACAAATTAAAAATCTATACGTTTTGAAGTCTCTCCAACTTCTTCATCAAGATGGACATAACAAATCTGCCAAAGCAGACATGTGGGAAATGTTATTCATTAACTATTTTGTGTGACATATCTCTTTGATTTAAGGGCATGAAAATTCAAAGTTTGAAAATTGCAAAATTTTCAAAACTTTCGCCAAATTTCCAATTTTTTCACAAAGTAACGCAAGTCATATCGAAGAAATTTTAGCACTATCATGAGGTACAATATGTCACAAAAAAAACAAATCTTAGATTCAGTGGGATCCGCTGAAGCGTTCCAAAGTTATTACCTCAAAGTCACAGTGGTCAGAATTGTAAAAATTGGCCTGGTCATTAACGTGCAAACCACCTTCGGGGGTAAAGGGGTTAATATTTCTGGCTCAGGATTTATATGACCACAAACTCTGTGTTTTGTGTTATCACAGATACACTGACCAGCCATAACATTTGAGGGTCATCCCACAAATTAAAAAAAAAATTCTGGAATGACTAACACCATTATTTTAACCATATCTGTACCACTCTCTCAATTTTTACAGATTCTGCCTTTTTACTCACTCCTGTGCCATCTCTGGTCTCTTTACTTCCTGTTGGTGCGCAGCAGCTTGTCCTCTCTCTTGTCCCTGCTAGTGACAACTACTACTATTCATGCTCCATTTCTGCTCGCATTACCACACAGTATCAGCCTCTTCACTGTCAGATTATTATGCAGCATGAGCAGGTACAGAGCAATGAAATTTCTGAGCGTATATTTCCTCCACTGAAGGGTGACCAACATTCCAGCCACAGGAGAAACAGCACCGATCGGTACTACAGATGGAAATAAAATGTATATACAAAACTGCACACTAATTTTAATGGATGAATTTTTCAAATACACTTCTATTGAGTTATCAACAATTCATTTCATAGGACAGCCCCTTTAAAAGTGAAAATAGGTGAAGCAAATAACATTTATTATATTTTGAAAAAATGTAAAAAATATTAGGCAGCAAATGAACAGTGAGATTATAGGGTTGATGTTTCAGAAACAGGAATGCTATGCATCTTTAAGGATGTGAGCAACTTTGAACAAGGTCCAGAAAATACGTCTAAATAAGTCATAACATCTCCAAAATAACAGGTCTTGTGGTGTGTTCCTGTTATGTTAGTATCTACAAAGAAAGGTTCAAGGAAGGACAATTGGAGAATCTGTGGTAGAGTCATGGGCGTCCAAGGTTCATTGATGCATGTGGGGAGCACTGGCTAATCTGCTTTAACCAATCCCACTCAAGAGCTTCCTGGATCACAAATTACTGAAAAATTACTGGTGACTGTAACAGAAACTTGTCATGCAGTGTATCACGGCTTTCTGCTTATGGGGCTGGATAGAAGCAAAGCAGTTACACTTCCAAAGCTAAACACTTTTTTTTTATTACTTAATAACTTTTTAATAAGAAAAAATGTAAGCAGAAAAGAAAAAGAATAAAAAACATGCAGCAAATTTAACTTCTCAAAACATTAAATGACCGATGTCAGAGTCTGTACAAAAATAGAATGGTGACACAATTTGCTCCTCCTACAACTTCCCCCTCCAAAAAAAATAATAAAACAAAGAGAAGTGATAGTAAGAAAAGGCACTTAAAGCAGAAGTGCTATAAAGCTTATCAAGAAGACTAAGATCATCAGTGACCATTTCCTTCATCAACTATAGAAAATTAGTCCCTGAAACCCATAACTTTATGGTGGGTGTCAAAGATGATTTTCATTACCTCGGTATTACTAACTGGGCAGCTCTAAGAAATTGCTGAGAGTAGAGCCAACTGTGGTGAACCTCTGATTCTAACTCCTGTAACAGCTTCTTAGATCTCAAAAATTGAATCGCAGAAAGGACACAAACAAGAACAACCTCACCAAATGTGTAGTCGAGTAATTATTTCAATCCCACATTGCCAGCATAGGGAAGATGCAACAGGAAATATCTTATGCAAAACTGCTGGAATTCTATTTTGTACTTATTTTTTATGCATGTCATGCCATTTGCATATTATGAGTGCACAGAAACATTTATGCCATTCTTTAGTCGTGAAAGTCTGATCAATCTCATACTACAATGAACCAGTAAAATAAGGTAATGTGTAATAATGTAAGGGGTAATTCTGCAACAAAGAGAAAAAAGCATGTTAAGATATCCATCCATATCTTAATGATACTTATGTGCCCAAACCATGACAATGATTTACAATAGTAATTTTTTAGTCTTGTAATTATGCGTATGAGCAGTGGAGCGCAGTTCAAGGGAAACAGTCTAGAGATGGACCGGGTGACATGCAATCTCAGATATTTTATTGAGTCATGGACACATTTAAAGGGAAAATTCAGCCAATTGGATATGAAAAGACGCGGGAAAAGAGATGTTCACAGCTTACGTTTTAGAATAGCTGACATTAAAGTGACTAACCCTACTACAACACTCACATTCCTTGAAAACTGATGGGAAAGAAACAACAGGATTTGAGATATCTAGAAGCAGATCATCTGTATAAAGAGCTAACTTATAATGTCCTTTGTTCACCCTTATGTCTATAATATTGGAGCAAGATCTGATCATGTTAGCCAGGTGTTCCATAACTAAAATGTATAATAGCGGGGACAAAGTACACACCTGTCAAGTCCTATTGATGAAATTAATGGAGGGCTGAAAGGAGACCATTGACTTTAATTGCTGCAGCATTTTCTGACCCATACCCCACCGCTCTAACATGAAATAAGAAATATCCAAAGGCCTTTTCAGCATCAGCTTATACAAGGTACGCCTTTTGTGAGTTTCTAGCAACATCTTCAATCAATAAGAAAGCTTTGTTATCATTGTCCTTTCCTTCACAATCTGGTCATCAGAAAGGCTCCTCAACTAAAAAAAAAGAAAAAGAAACAATCTGATAACTATGACCTTTGAAAAGATTTTAATGTCAAAATTTATCAGGGAAATGGTTCTGTAACTGAAACAGAGGAGACTGGGATCTTTACCGGGTTTGGAAAAGGCAGATGTTTGCTTTTAAGGCCTGGGAAGGGAACAAAAAACCAACATACCCAACAGAATTGAAAACTCTGGTCAGATATTTTGGTCAGAGCAGACATTCCAAAAGGTTTTTGTTAAACCTAATGTAAAAACATTGTGACTCTGGGCTTTTTTCTAATGGGAGTTGTTCCCATTCAGGAAATCAATGTCCGTGATGACAGGTTATTATAAAGAAACAAGCCGTGCCATATTCACCTTCCCCAGGTCAACTGGCGAGTCTCTACCATAGTCTTCAATGTCTGACATTGGCTGCAGCACTGATGACATGTCGACAGTGCGGCAGCCAATCGGTGAGCTCCCCTGCATCCCTAGACATTCATTTACTGAAAGGGAAAAATCCCTTTAATAGCCGTGCCAAGCTAATCCACTTTTCACTGCTGAAAGCACATACTGTACAGTAGGCAATGATAGAATAAAACAAGGAAACCAAAAAACAAGATGTACTTCCGGCGGAAATAAATATAAGTGTATAAATACAGAGTACATAAATATTCAACCAGCCAGAATAAGGGACCAATATAAGCAAAAGGGACAATCGGAAAAAACACCAAAAGAAGAAGGGGAGAGAGGGAAGCCGACCATAAAGTCCCAAATATCAAATGTAGTGAATAATTTCATATTTATTAACAACAGGTGACAACAATGAATAGCAGATCAAATACATGATAAAAATAACTAAAAACATCTAAAAACAGGGGCGAGTGTCCGAAATGATATTCCGTGTGGGAGAGAAAAATAGAAAAAAAAAAAATATATAATAATAATTGAATAAATAGTCTATAAATAGATAAAATAAATAAAGAATAATTATGAATAATAAATAAGGTGCACAGTGAGATATATTAGAAAGTGTCAGTGCTATGAATGTTTTGATGTCTACCCCAAGATTGTATACAGAGTATATATAAAGATATATAACAAGTCAATAGCAGCATCAATGCATAATATATGTTTATCAATGTATATATACTAGGGAGACAGGGCAGAGAAAATCAATGCCTTAATCAAGATATAAAAGAAATCAGCAATGCAAGTGCCTGAGAATAGATCAATGTGTACCTGAGGTAGATAACTATCCTAGCATAATTAACAAATAATGAAATTGAAATATACCTACAAATGTGTAGTGAGGGGCTCCCACACACCAGACACGCGTCCACCCCGACGCGCGTTTCGGCAAGCGCCTTCGCTTAATTATGCTAGGATAGTTATCTACCTCAGTGCTCTTAAATAGATAGATTGTGGGAGTAAAGACTAATTGTAATTGGAGTCCTTTTCAGGACTAGGTTACATCAGTTCCTATCAGTTTTTGCCAGGCAGGTCTGTGCCAGTGCTGTGCAAGTTTTTTTCACAGCATTTGGCTGAATCTAGCAAAGCTAATCCTTTTTGGCCTATTGCAGAGTGTGTTAGTCAGTGGAGTAGCCTATCTGTGTTGCAAGATATACCACCTGTGTATAGAATACCAATTTTTTTACTGCACCTAGTGAAGTAAAATCTTTTGGGCATAGCATCATTCTATTAGTCCATCTATACTGACCTCCATCAGGTTGCAAATTGAATATAATTTTTTTCTGCATCTAGCTCTGAAATAATATTGGGCTTCTAGCTGTGTGTGGGACTTGTTCTATTAATCCATCTATACAGACCTCCATCAGGTTGCAAACTGAATATATTTTTTTCTGCATCTACCTCTGAAAAAATATTGGGCTTCTAGCTGTGTGTGGGACTTGTTGTATTAGTCCATCTATACTGACCTCCATCAGGTTGCAAACTGAATATATTTTTTTCTGCATCTACCTCTGAAAAAATATTGGGCTTCTAGCTGTGTGTGGGACTTGTTGTATTAGTCCATCTATACAGACCTCCATCAGGTTGCAAACTGAATATATTTTTTTCTGCATCTACCTCTGAAAAATTATTGGGCTTCTAGCTGTGTGTGGGACTTGTTGTATTAGTCCATCTATACTGACCTCCATCAGGTTGCAAACTGAATATATTTTTTTCTGCATCTACCTCTGAAAAAATATTGGGCTTCTAGCTGTGTGTGTGACTTGTTCTATTAATCCATCTATACAGACCTCCATCCGTGGGGTAGGTGTTAAAGCAACAGTAACATCTGCAGAAGAAAGACCATCTTCCAGCCAAACTAAAATGTCTACTTCTTTTAGCGGACAATGTGATAAGATCCCTTTCTTACGGCCACGCCAATCGCTACAAATTCCAGATGAGGCACAAAAACAGCAGGTGCTTCAACGGATATCAAGTGCTCCTTTAAGTGGGCTCTCCTCCACATCAACTTCAACATCACAAATACTCCAGTCCTCAAAGGTGTCACCCCAATCGCACTTGCTTCCTCACAGCTCCCAAATCTCCAGCTGCCCGTCTGAGTATGAGGTAGAACAGATGGTTGAGTCTGCAGAGCTGTTTACTCATACTATAGCCTGGGAATCAGAGGTCGACTCCAGCGCTTCTGTGAATCCAGACGAGGAAATGATCTGCACTGATGCCCAGAATCTTTATGAGTCGGATCCAGGACCAGACGCAGAAGGTTCTGACCATAATGTAGACCCTCATTCCCAAACTGTAACTCCTGTTGGTGGAGACAATGAGGAAGACGATGATAAAACTCAAATATCTGATTGGAGCGACAACTTTAGTTTTTTGTCAGGGCAGGAACAGGTTGGCTCTGAGGACGACGGGTGTGATAACGCACAGGGTGATGATGATGAGGTTGGAGATCCCACTTACTGTCAACCCACAGTCAGCCAAGAGATGAGGTCAGCAGAGGAGGTGGAGGAAGATGCTAGTGACGACGAGGTCAGGTTGCGCCTTCCTGGACAGAGACGTAGTACTGGAAGCACGTCAACAACTGCATCCTCAAACACAACTCTGCCTCTCACCACAAGTCGTGGTGGCTCTTCAGATCGCATGGGAGCTAAGCCTTGCATAGCCTGGGCATTTTTTCAGATCGATAAAGATGACCCAACTCGTGTTATCTGTAACATTTGTCAGCAAAAGCTAAGTAGAGGCCAAAAAATACATAGTTTGAGTACTTCATGCATGAACCGGCACATGGACATGAAGCATAAGTTGCAGTGGGAAGCTCAGTGTGCTACAATGCGGCCTAGCCGGCCGGGCCAACCACCGTCTGCCATATCTTGTGCATCCGCGGCCTCTTCATCCTCTGTGACTGGGGGGACAGCAGTCACACCTGTTTTGGGGCGCAGACCTGCCACCTCTTTACCCGCAACAGCCAGCGTGATTGGCAGGTCATCATTTTCTTTGGAGGTGGTAACACCAGCTGGTGTTGAGCGCTGTTCGACATCGATAGCACCACCTTTGGATCAAGGCAACCTAACATGTCCGCCTGCATCTTCCTCACAGACCGGCAGTTTGCCGGGGACACCCTTATCAACCCCGTCTAAGCACAATAGCCAGCCCTCGGTCCCTCAGATGTGGACAAGTAAAAGACCATTTCCTCCTAGCCATGAGAAAGCTAAGAGGTTGAATTTCACCATCTGCAAGTTCTTGGCTACAGAAATGCTGCCTTTCCGCCTGGTGGACACAGAGGATTTTCGAGACCTTATGTCCGTCACAGTGCCCCAGTACCAGATGCCCAGTCGGCACTACTTCTCAAAGAAAGGTGTGCCTGCGCTCCACCAGCATGTCGCACACAACATCACCGCTTCTTTGAGAAACTCTGTGTGTAACAGGGTGCATTTCACCACAGACACTTGGACGAGTAGGCATGGACAGGGGCGTTACATGTCGCTGACTGGGCACTGGGTAACTATGGTGACAGCAGGACAAGGGGCTGCTGTCCAAGTCTTGCCGTCCCCACGCGTTGTGCGTCAATCCTCTTTATGTCAAAGTTCCCCCACTGCTTCTGCCTCCTCAACCTCCTCTCAGTCTTCCACCTGCACCCAAAGCCTGTCTGGTCATGCCACAAGCTTTCTAACTGTGCAGAAGGGATCCTGCACACCTCCTTACTATGCTGGCAGTAGGGCTCAACGTCATCAGGCGGTTTTTTCATTGAAATGTCTGGGAAATGTGAGTCACACAGCTGAGGAGTTGTGGTCAGCTCTGGAGAACCAATTTCATGAATGGTTGTCTCCACTGGACCTGAAACCAGGGAAGGCCGTGTGCGACAATGCTGCAAACCTGGGTGCGGCCCTTTGCCGGGCCAATGTCACACACGTGCCTTGTATGGCTCACGTGTTGAACCTGGTTGTCCAGCAATTTTTAGCCCACTATCCCAGACTAGATGGCCTTCTGCAGAGGGCACGGTCGCTGTGTGCTCACTTCCGCCGTTCGCATCCCGCAGCTCAGCGACTTACATCTCTACAGAAGTCGTTGGGCCTGCCACTTCACCGGCTAAAATGCGATGTGCCTACCCGGTGGAATTCAACTCTGCACATGTTGCAGCGACTGTGGCAGCACCGACAAGCCCTGGTGCAATACGTTCTGACGTATAGCCTGGGCCAACGAGATCCAGAGGTGGGGCAAATCACGCTGGAGGAGTGGTCTCAGATCAGGGACCTATGCACCCTTCTGCACAGTTTTGAAATGGCGACGAAGATGTTTAGTGCTGACGATGGCATTATCAGCATGACTATTCCGGTGATTTACATGCTGGAGCACATGTTAAACAGAATTCGGAGTCAGGTGGTGGCACAAGAGGAGGTGGAGGAAGTAGAGGAGGAGGAGTTGTATGCGGAAGGGCTAACATCTGCAAGGTCCAGACGGTCGGCAGCACCAAGGCGGCAGGCATGTGAGGGTGGGGGAGATGGTTTTACCAGGGCGCATGGTAGCAGACAAACTAGTGAGGAAGGTGCAGGAGCCCAGGAAGAAGTGGAGGACGAACTGATGGAAGACTCATCAGATGAGTGAGACCTTGATCACATTTCTGTTGTGCGAGGTTGGGGGGAGAGGACAGAGGAAGGAAGCATGATTGTTACCTCGCCACCAACACAACAGGGACTTGGTGCTCCTGGATGCGCAACACACATGAGTCTCTTCTTGCTGCACTACCTGCAACATGACCCTCGAATTGTGAGAATTAGAAATAATCCTGACTACTGGGTTGCCACACTGTTAGATCCCCGGTACAAAAGTAAATTTGCAGAAATTATTCCTGCCATAGAAAGGGATGCACGCATGCAGGAGTATCAGCAGAGACTGTTGCAGAATCTTACATGTGCTTTTCCACAAAATACCAGTGGTGCACGTAGTGAATCTCACAGTTCCAACTTGCCAACCGTGGGACCGTCAAGTATTCAGCACTCAAACCGTAACAGAACCACAGTATCTGCTGGTAACATCAATTTTGCGGAATCATTTCACCACTTTTTTAGCCCATCCTTTGCAAGGCCACAGGAAACAAGAAGTCTGACACATAGTCAACGCCTAGAGACGATGGTACAGGAGTATCTCCAAGTAAACATTGAAGCCACGACTGTGTCACTGGACCCTTGCTCTTTTTGGGCTTCCAATCTGGATAAATGGCCGGAGCTAGCCACTTACGCCTTGGAGATCTTGTCATGCCCCGCAGCCAGCGTTCTGTCTGAACGTGTGTTCAGCGCTGCTGGTGGTGTGCTGACAGATAAGCGCATGCGGCTCTCCACTGATAATGTAGACAGACTCACGTTCATAAAGATGAACAAATCATGGATCCGAAACGACTTTTCTACCCCTGTGTCATCCTGGGGAGAGTAAAAGCTTGATGATTGGTTAAAATCACCCTACCAACCGTTTTAAGCTTTCAAATTACTAATCATGTTTATCTGTATCTTGGCTGGAAAATAATTTGGGCTTTGTAGCAGTGTGCAGCACTGATTCTATTAGGCCATCTATAATAAGCTCCACCAGATTTAAAATTACTAATCATGTTTATCTGTATCTTGACTGGAAAATAATTTGGGCTTTGTAGCAGTGTGCAGCACTTATCCTATTAGGCCATCTATACTAAAGCTTCACCAGATTTAAAATTAATAATAATTTTTAGCTGCTTCTAGCCCGGAAAATAATTTTGGGGCTCCGAGATGCGCAAGACACATAAGTGCCTTCTTGCTGCACTACCTGCAGCATGACCCTCATATTGTCAGAATTCGAAGTAATCATGACTACTGGGTTGCCACACTCTTAGATCCCCCAAACTTTTCGATCAACCTTTTCATTTTAATAAAGACCAAAAAAATGGTCATTTTTGAAATTATAAGCATTAGCAGGTTGTTAGAAACTGAAATCAAACAGTTTTCAACTCAAAACTTTATTCTAGGTGATGTTACATTTTCACATAGGACCCCTTGTTCGAAAGGAGCTTCTGAACTCTCTCGTCCATTGAATTTGTCAGGTTTTGGATGGTTTCTGCTTCAATTGTTTTGCATGAGGACAGAATACCCTCCCAGAGCTGTTGCTTAGATGTGAACTGCCTCCCGCCATCATAGACACTCCTTTTAATGATGCTCCAAAGGTTCTGAATGGGGTAGAGGTCAGGGGAGCATGGGGGTCACACCATAAGTTTGTCCCCTTTTATGCCCATATCAGCCAGAGATGCAGATGTTTTATGTGCAGCATGACATGGTGCATTATCATGCAGAAAAATGATCTTGCTGTGAAATACACGGTTCTTCTTCTTGAACCATGGCAGGAAGTGCTGTTTGAGAAAATCCACATACATTATGGAGTTCATCTTTAGCGCCTTCAGGGATCCTAAAGGGGCCGACAATCTCTCTCCCCATGATTCCAGCCCAAAACATTACTCCACCTCCTCCTTGTTGGCGCTGTAGCCGTGTTTGCGTGGGGTGTCCATCAACCAGCCATCCTCCACTCCATCTGACGCGCCCCCTGGGCCAGTGCTGTAGGGGATACCCGGAGCCGGATCTCGATGGGGGTAGTAGTCCTTGTGGCGGTGACCCGGTCCGTGCCCAGGGTGTCAAACTAAGTGGCAGTCTATGGCAGTAGATGTTACTTTGATTGTCGACTACGCCACCCGTTGAGTGCGGCTTTGAAGCCGCCGCTGCAAAGCAGTCCGCTGAGGCCGGTGGTGTATGTGCAGCAGTGATGATATAACCCCCAACGGGAGGGGTATGGCCTCAGGGCAGCAGGTGTGGATGATGGGGGTTGTTGTGGTGTAGAAAGGAGACTCTGAGACGGGAGGTGCAGTTCAGGGTTTTTACTTACTGATGTTCTTTTGGTCACTCTGGCCTTGAGTGACCACCCGAGCCGTGCTGCATCCACCAGGTCCTGGACTCGGCCAACCCCCAGGCAATTCCGGAGCGTGGTCCTGAGCTCCTTTCTGACTTTCCCTTTCTACTGGCCGTTCCCACCAGGGATCCACTTATGTCCGGCTCCCTCGGGTCTCTTGTTGGTTGCACCTTTTCTGGGTTCCCTGACCCTATGCTTGGTGTGCCTTTCTAGTGGATTTGGTGAGGGTCGTGGCAGATCCTGACCACGACCTCCGGTTCCTGGCTAAGGTGTGCTTTGGCCTCTGCCAGCTTGGGTTCCGGTACCCTGGTCCGCCAACCCTTCACCCTTCTGTCTGTATTCTGGGGTCTTGGGGTTCTTTCTTCTTTCCTCTCTGGGTCCTTCTGACTCCTCTCTCTCTCTCTCAGCAGGCCTTGCTCTGGAGCTGGGCCCAGCCGGAGCCACAGCTCCCTGTCAGCCCTTCTGGCTGAGCTTCTCTGCTCTGCTCAGACTCTCTCAAAAGACTCACTGACTGACCCTGTTCTAAGATGGTGCCCACCTTATATACTCCCTCTATGTGTGAGCTCAGGTGACCAGCACCCAATGAGCTCCTAGCCTTACCCAGACTGCTCCCCCTATCTGCCCCTACACTACTGGGATGTTCCACCCCCCTCCCACTCCAGCCAGGGACAGACGCAGTCGTACCTGCACATAAACTGGTGGGAGTACCGTCGTTCTGTCCCCCGGAAATGGGATGTATGTAGTGCATGCAGCTAACTGAGCTCAGTACCACACTCCATCCTTACCCGGGAGTGGAATACCACACCTCTGGCTTGAGGTGTAATACCCCTGTAGCAGCCGAGTCCTCAGGGTGCTACACATCCATCTGGACCATCGAGCGCTGCACGGCACTCATCCGTGAACAAAACAGTTTTGAAATCAGTCTTCATGTAATGTTTGGCCCACTGGAGCCGTTTCTGCTTGTGTGAAGTGGATAGAGGAGGTCGACAGGATGGCGTATGCACAGCTGCAAACCTCTGAAGGACCCTGCATCTTGTCGTTCGGGGGACGTTGGAGGCACAAGCAGCTTCAAAAACTTGTCTGCTGCTATGACAAGGCTTTTTTGCCGCTGCTCTTTCAACCTGACGTAATTGCCTGTAGGAAAGAGTCCTCAATTTGCCCTTATCAGCACGCACACGTGTGTACTGTGAATCAGCTACATACTTCTTGATTGCCAAGACACTTCATCCTGATCATCGCACAATGTTGATTGTAGTCATGCCTTGACCTAAACACTCCACAATTTGTTGCTTCTCAGCAGCCGACACATCCTTTTTCTTTCCCATTTTGGCAGAAAATGTAGGCTGCTTAATAATGTGAGACAGCCTTCTTAAGTAGTCTTGCCTTTCATTGGACACACCTGCCAAACTAATTAGCACAGGTGTCTGCAATTGCTTACAGTGATATAAAGAGCCCTGACACACATCACCATCAATGAGTTTAACTGACAAACAAACAAATTCTTCCCTTATCACTCCTAAACACTTTTTGCATAATAATTTGGAACACAGTGTACATGTGCTTTTCCACAAAACACCAGTGGTTCACGTAGTGAATCTTACAGTTCTAACTTGCCAACCGTGGTCTGTATGGAGTTGTTCAATAAAGGGCCCAAAATTAAGATAACATAGATGGGAGAGGTCTCTATGAATAGGAATTCCTAAGTATTTGATACCCTGTGAGGGCCAGGCAAAGGGAAAGTTGGACTGGATGGAATCCTATATGGATTTGGGGAGGGAGACATCGAGGGCCTCAGACTTCGCTGCATTGATTTTAAAATTTGACCATGTAACAAAGTGATCTATTTCAGCCATAACAGCATGGATGGATATATGTGATTGAGTGATATATACTAGGACATCATCAGCAAATAGAGAGCACTTGTACTCGGTGCCTCCCACCTCAATCCACCTAATATTGGGGTTATGGCGAATTGATGAGAGCAGGTGCTCCGTCACTAGGATGTATAAGAGAGGGGACAGAGAACATCCCTGCCTTGTCCCATTGGTGATTGTGAAAGGTGATGAAAATGTTCTGACGCGCCCCCTGGGCCTTGGGACACCCGGAGCCGGACCCTTTTTGGTGGATGCTGGTGGTTGTAGTCTCCGTGGCGGCAACCCGGTTCCGTGGCTCAGGGCGGTCAAACCAGTGGCGGAACTATTTATGTGGTTTTGATGTCCGACTACTCCACCCGTGGATTGCGGTCAGAGTGAACCGCCGCTCCAGGGCAGACCGCTGAGGCTGGTGTTGTGGGTGCAGCAGAGCGTAGCATAACTCCCCATGGGAGGAGTATAGCCTCAGGGCAGTGTATGCGGAGGATGGGGGTGATGGTGCAGGGCAGCAGCAGTAACGACACGGAGTCAGTGATGCAGTCCAGGGCCTTTACTCACAGTTCTTATTATCCAGACCACGTCTGCAGGTAACGGCTGCCCACGTCGTACTGTGCTCACCAGGTGAGGGGCTCAGACAACTCCCAGATAACTTTGGAGTGCTTCACAGGACCCCCTTTGTGTGTCCTTTGTCTGGCCTTTCTTACCAACCCTTCTGTCCGGCTGCCTCGGGCCTCCTCTTGGTAAACTTGGCGCCAGTTTCCCTGACCCTATGTGGTGCCTTCCTAGCGGGTGTAGCGAGGGGCTGCGCCACATAAAATGTCACAGCCTCCTGTTTCTAGCTGAGGGTCGTTTCCTGCCTCCACTAGTTTCGGGGACCGGTCTCCCCCTTTGGCCTGACCCCTCCACGCAGGTGGATTCGGGCATGCGGTGGCGACTCGCCCGTCCGCACCCCTGAGATCCCTTCGTTCCTCGTTACTGGAGCCTTCTCCGCTCCTCTTCCTTCCTTCTCCCTCTTCCAGGCCTGGGCCTCTGTTACTAGGCCCGCCTCCGGAGCAGAGCTCATGCAGAGCCCCTGCTCCCTGCCACTTCTGCTCAGACTTCTCTGCACTGAACTAAGATGGTGCCCACCTTTTATACTCCCTTCTCAATGCACCCAGGAACTGCTTCCTCCCTGCTCCTGCACTACAGGGTTCCCCTTCCTCAGTGTTCCCTCCCCCCACTCCAGCCAGGGACAGGGACTGTCGTGCCCATCTCAGGGGCATATTGGTCGCCCTGCCCCACGGCAATGTGGTGTAATGCATGCAGGTGTCGGGTCCTGATCCACACTACATCCTTACCTGAGAGTAAGATATCACACCTCTGGGTGAGGTGCAATACCTCTGTAGCAACCGAGCCCTCAGGGTGCTACAGTTCCATTTATCTTCAGCCTAGGTGACGTATTGCGATACAGGGCCGTGATTTTGGCTATAAAAGGGTCCCCTAGACCAGAGGTCCCCAACCGCCGGTCCGCGGACCAGGACCGGGCCGTTGGGGTTTTTCAGCCGGTCCGCGGGGAGAGGGGGCCCCTCCAGCCTCCAGCAGGGCCGCCATCAGGGCATGACTGCCCTGACTTCAGTATGGGGCCCGGCCAGTAGGAGCCCCCTCGGAGCCCCCCTCTTGTGCGTCTCTCTCCTCATGGGGCCCCCGGCCGCATGCTAAGCGCCGGGTCCGGGACATCCTAGCGCTGCGCTGCTGCGGCAGCACCTTCATGATTCCCCTGACTTCCGGTCATGTGACGGCGCCGTCACATGGCCGGAAGTCAGGAGAACCTGGCGTCAGCGATTTGGACGAGCGCCAGGATTCTGCAGGGATCGCATGGGGGTAAGTATAACAAGTTTTATTTTTTTTTAAATACAATTAACTAGGAGTGGGGGGAATGGGAGATGCACATGGGGGGAGGGGAGAGATGAGAGATGCACATGGGGGAGGGGAGAGATGAGAGATCCACATGGGGGGGAGGGGAGAGATGAGAGATGCACATGGGGGAGGGGAGAGATGAGAGATCCACATGGGGGGGAGGGGAGAGATGAGAGATGCACATGGGGGAGGGGAGAGATGAGAGATCCACATGGGGGGAGGGGAGAGATGAGAGATGCACATGGGGGGAGGGGAGAGATGAGAGATGCACATGGGGGGAGGGGAGAGATGAGAGATGCACATGGGAGGGAGGGGAGAGATGAGAGATGCACGGGGGGGTGAGAGATTCACGGGGGGGTGAGAGATGCACGGGGGGGATGAGAGATGCACGGGGGGTGGATGAGAGATGCACGGGGGGGTGAGAGATGCACGGGGGGATGAGAGATGCACGGGGGGTGGATGAGAGATGCACGGGGGGGTGAGAGATGCACGGGGGGGATGAGAGATGCACGGAGGGGATGAGAGATGCACGGGGGGTGGATGAGAGATGCACGGAGGGGGATGAGAGATGCACGGAGGGGGATGAGAGATGCACGGGGGTGAGCTGCACATGGGGGGGTGAGAGATGCACATGGGGGGGTTATGTTTACATAACTTTGTTGCCTTATGAAGGGCGGGGGGGGCCCCAAAAAATTTCTTGCACAGGGGCCCACTACAGTCTGTGTCCGCCCCTGGGATGAAGTAAATGCAGCTGAACAGCAGCTGTCAGGACAGCTGCCCTGTCCTGCTGCAGGGCGTGATGGGGCCTCAGTGATGCGGCTCCTGGCACAGCACATTATGTGGGGCTCCTGGCATAGCTCCTGGCGGGGACCTGGTCTACACTATATGATAAGTATGCACTAAACTCCAAATCCCTCCATTACCCCGCCCCCATATGACCAAAGCCCCGCCCACCCCACCCCCTCCTTGCTGGGCCATGGAAAAATGATCTTGCTTCAAGCCGGTCCCTGGTGCAAAAAAGGTTGGGGACCACTGCCCTAGACCCCTACCCCAAGCTTTTTAAGAGAATCATATATGGCGTGCCAGGAGACTCTATGGAATGCTTTCTCAGCATCCAACGAGAGTATCTAATTACAAATTTTTAACTGCATCTAGCCCAGGAAATACTTTGTGCCTAGTAGCAGGGTCTGCTAGTCAGCGGATTATCCCGGCTGTTAAGCAAGCTACACCACCTGTAGTTTGGACACTTCATTTTTTCAAAGGAAATGCTTCGGGACCACGGGATACTCAGTGAAGAGCATCAGGAGGCACCCCAAGGCATAGGGGCTCGGACTGGCAGTAGGATGCCTTGTGGTGGACAGCCGAGCTCGATCCTTATAAAAGCTTTTTAACTGCAGCAGCTTTAGTGGACGCTACTGGAGCTGGAATTACGCGGCTGCTGGCATGAGACTTGCCCTCCAATAGATCCTTGTAAATGGATTTAAAGTGTATTTATTCAAATTAGAGAGACAATTTAAATTAAAAAGCTTAGAGCTGCCTCCACCACAGGGGGGCTCGCTCGACCCACCAGCGGACAGGCACCAGTATTGGGAGAGGGGGGCTGGCCGTCAGGGTTCACCGCGGCTCTGGCACAAACCCGGCGACACGGAGGTGGCACGGGCAGGAGCGGACTGAACGTGTCGGCTTCTCACTTTTTGGATTTTAGAAGGGCATGACATGCCTATATCTGTGTCTCCCCCTCCTTTTACTCCTCCACCTCTTTTCTTTTCGCATGACTATATGTACTTGTCACTTTTCCATGTGTTAGTTGTGTCTTCTGAGCAGTTTGTCAGCTTTTGGACACCTTTGAAGGTGTTTTCTATGTGTTTCTATGTGTTTTTGTTTGCCTGCCATTGGTTTTAACGGTGTTCGAAGGTGTTCGACGAACAGTTCGACGAACAGTTCGGCGAACACACGGGTGTTCGACGAACCGAACCGAACTCGAACACTACGGGGGTGGCTCAACACTATTACCGAGTTCCCATTGAAATCAATGTTTCTTCCTGTAATGTGCAAACTGGCTGTCTTTTAGAGAGAGATACTCTTTGCACCTGTGCACTGATTCAGCTAATAGATAACAGTTCTGAAAATGGGACTCCTATGCCCTCAATTATCTAAAAGTCAACAAACACAGCATTTAATTCAGGTTTTTAGTAAATAAACTTATGCATGGCTTGCAGCTACAACAAACTGCAGATTGGTGGTTGTTTAGTAGTCTAGTGGTTGACAACATGTCTTTCTAAGGGGAGTCTTGTCCCTATGTCCACAAAACGTGGATGGCACAGACGTGGGTACGTTGTTAGGCTGAAACCAATTCAGATTTTCGCTTTTTGTCCTTTTGCCAAAGATTAAGTGTATTGTCTGGTGTTATCAGTTTCATATCTGATACGTCCCCTATCTGGGTACCATATATTAAATGTATTTCTTTGGATTTTTTTTTCCTTTTTTCTGAAGCTTGTTGTTTTAGGTTAAAGAGAATGTGTCACCCCCCTGGGCGATATCAGACCTCTACTATGGGCATACAGGTGATAGAAAAGTAAATCTATACATACCTGTATGGCCCATAGTAGAGGTCTGATTGCAGAGAAAAGCGCTTTAATCAATTCTTTTTTCCACAGACTTGGCGTCCGGGCGTCGCCAAGCAATCCCAGCCTATGTGCTTACTATTCCCCTAAATCCCTGCCTCTCTGCTTAATTAGCATATCCCCCCACTCCCCTGCGCGTTACAGTGCCCGGTGACAGGCCGTGACATGCACTGCTCTCCTTGACTTCCGGGCATGCGCAAAGCGCCGCTCACATAAAGCGCGCTTTGCTTCATCCCGGCCCCGTCTACCTGTGCTCTGCGCCGCAGGTTTCTATTGTGCAGGCGCCGGAAAGTGACTGTGACCCCCCGACGCATGCGCAATAGAAACCTGTGGCGCAGAGCATAGGTAGACGGGGCCGGTGAAATTAAGAAATCAAATTTTTTCCCACAAAAATGTACTTTTAGCCCCAATTTTTTTATTTTCACAAGGGTAACAGGAGAAAATGGACCCGAAAATATATTGTGCAATTGCTCCTGAGTATGGAAATACCCTATATGTAGGGGAAAACGATTGTTTGGGGGCACGGCAGGGCTTGAAAGGAAGGAGTGACGCTTGGAACGCAGACTTTGATGGAATGGTCTGCGGGTGTCATGTCGCGTTTGGAGAGCCCCTGATGTGCCTAAACAGTGGAAAACCCTGACAAGTTACCCCATTTTGGAAACTACACCCCTCAAGGATTTTATCCAGGGGTATAGTGAGCATTTTGAACCCACAGGTACTACACAGAATTTGATAACATTAGATCGTCATACTGAAAATTTTAATTTTTTCACAAAAATGTAGTTTTAGCCCCAAATCTGTAATTTTTGCAATGGATAATAGAAGAAAATGGACCCCATAATTTATTATACTATTTCCCCTAAACGCGATGATGCCTCATATGTCATCAGAAATTACTGTTAGGCCACACGTCAGGGCTGAGAAGGAAGGAGCACTATTTGGCTTTTCGAGCATAGATTTTGGTAGAATAGTTTGTGGGCGACATTTGTGGAGCTCCTAAGGTGCAGGAACAGCAGAAAAACCCCAAACGTGACCCCATTGTAGAAATTACACATCTCAATGAATTCATCTACTGCTGCAGTGACTATTATGTAACATCCACGCCAGGCTTTATTCTGGAGAATTCCAAATATGACAGTTTAGTGCCCATATATTGTTCCCCCATAAAGTGTAGTGCCCCCATACATTTCTCCTGGTGACACACACCCCGTAAATTAAGTGCTCTCCCAGCTACAATGATGCCAAACATGTGGCCACTTACTGCGGTTTAGGCTCAGTTGGGCTCAGAAGGAGGGAGCATTTGGATTTGGGAGCTCAGAATTCACTGGATTTTATTTGAGAGGTCAGGAGCCATGTCACTTTTCTAGAGTCTTTGTTCTACCAGTAACGTGTGACCCCCTATAGTCCCAGTGACAGATGACAGACATGAGAGGGGGCTGGTTTTGTGTGGGATAAATTAGGGGTTTTATTGGTAACATTTTGGGGTACATCATTTTTAATTGCTTCCAGAATAAGACTGGATCGCGAGTCTATGCTGAGCACTTGCGATGGGGTTTCCGTGTAAATCCCACAAAAATGCGATTCAGATGAAACCCCCAATGGAACCACCCACCACAAAGAGGCAGATGGAGACACTTTGGAGCCCGTTTGACGTCTGCTCCGGTTGTCTCCATCTTTTTAGGCACACACAGATCTCTGGTTGTCCACACTTGTGCGCTAAAAAAGCGCCTAAAATGATGGTTCGCCGCCGCAACAGAGACCAGTCCGAAGGGACTCCATCAGCCTCATAAGTGAGTGGCTCCATCTTGTTTTTTTGTCTGAATTGCGGTTTTGGTGAATTTACACGGAAACCCCAACGCAAGCACTCAGCGGAGAGCGCAGGATAAACGTGAGCCAAGCCTTATTCCGATTTTTTTGGAGGCAGAATGAAGAAATAGACAGCAGTACCAGAATAGTTCTTATTTTTATTTTTTCGCGGTTCACTGTGCGGTATAAGTGATAAGGTGGATTTATTTTTTGGGTCAGTGCGATTACAGCGATACCAGATTTATGTTTTTTTTTTAGATTTTGCTATCACACAGTAAAAATGCTTTTTTTATAAAAAATAGTTATTTTCGTTTTCATATTCTGAGAGCTGTAACTTTTTTATTTTTTAGCGAACAGAGCTGTATGATGGCTTATTTTTTTGCGGGACGAGTTGCAGATTTTTTTGGTACCATTTTGGGGCACGTAGTGATTTTTGATTGCTTTTTATTCAGATTTTTCAGACACAGAATGAACAATAACCAGCAGGTCAGTTATTGTTTTTATTTTTTGTGCTGTTCGCCGAGTGAAAAAAGTGATGTAACAGATTTGTTCGTCGGGTCAGTACAATTACACAGCAATACCAGATTTATATATTTTTTTTATGCTTTGCTATTTTTACAGACTGAAAACAGTATTTTACAAAAAAAATATTTGATTTTGCATCGTCACATTCGGAGAGCTGTAACTTTTTTATCTTTTTGCTGAATGAGCTTGTTTTTTGCGGGACGGATTGGCGTTTTTATTTATATAATTTGTTTTTACAAACGACTTTTTGATCACTTTGTATTCACTTTTTTGTGAGTCAGTATGATGAACAAGAGTCATTTTTGGCGTGTTTTTTTTTTTTTTTTTTACGGCATTCGTCAAACAGACTAAATAACATGATAGTGTTATAGTTCCTGACGCGGTGATACCAATTATGTGTACTTTTTTTGTTTATTTTTGTTTTATCACAAACGCTGCATTTTGAGTGGCAAAACGGATTTTAATGATTTATGTACACTTTTTGTGTGTTTTTTTTTTTTTACTTTTTTACACATTTTATTTAACTTTTTTTTGACTTTTTCACCAAGTCCCACGGTGGGACATGTGTGATTGTCACTTTGATTGCTGATCTCATACTCTACAGTACCTTTGTACTGCAGTGTATGAGACCTGTCAGTGAGTCACTGAACTCATTGACTGTGCCTGTGAGATCCAGCTTATTGCCATTTACCATGGTAACCATCGGGACCCGCGATTCTCATCTTGCGATCCCCTGGTAAGCGCTTAAATACCACTGTTACGATTGACAGCGGTTTTTAGGGGTTTAATCGGCCCGATCGGCATCGAGACCGGCTGGAGCCAAAACTGCAGGGTGTCAGCTGTCACACACAGCTGACACCTGCAGGAATCGCCGCCGCCGGGCGCTATTCACTTATTCCAGAGCGGTGCATTTTAATGGCACTGTGGAATAAGTACCGTTAATGACAGCCGTAAAAATGCGTTACGGCTGTCGTTAAGGGGTTAAAAGTTGCTCTAGCCAGACAACAGACTCATCTCGGCTGAGCTTGATCAACTCTACTACATCTTGAGTGTGTGCATTGCTTTAATGTAATGTAATCTATCTATCCTTTCCTTTTTGATGTACAGAGAGACAAAGATTTTGCTGCTTGCTGCAGGTGTGATAAGATGCTGATGTAACCAGGGGCGGACACAGACTGTAGTGGGCCCCTGTGCAAGAATTTTTTTTGGCCCCCCCCCTGCCCTTCATAGGGGGCATGAAGGCCCCCCCCCCGTTCATCTCTCATCCCCCCCGAGCATCTCTGATTCCCCCCACTCCTAGTTAATTGTATTTAAAAAAAATAAAACTTGTTATACTTACCCCCAGGGCCGGCTCCAGGTTTTTGTGGGCCCTGGGCGACAGAGTTTCAGTGGGCCCCTTTAACACATACCATGATTCATGATGCACAGATACCACAGAGAAATATATATATATTGTACAAGGCCAAGGATTTCACTTACTACATTACATGAGTGATATCTATTGTAAATTCTACAATAGCTCAAAAAACGGCGAATCCTCACAGCGCACAGTGCAGACCGGACAGTATAGTCCTCCATGCAGTATAATGGGCCCCATATAGTCCTCCATACAGGATACTGACCCCCTTATAATGCTCCATACAGGATACTGGTCCCCATATAATGCTCCATACAGGATACTGGTCCCCATATAATGCTCCATACAGGATACTGGTCCCCATATAACACTGCAGACAGAATACTGACCCCCATATAATGCTCCATACAGAATACTGTCCCCCATATAACGCTCCATACAGAATACTGACCCCCATATAACGCTCCATACAGAATATTGGCCCCCATATAATGCTCCATGCAGGCTGTTCCCCCTTATAATGCCCCATTACACGAGCGATATCTATTGTAAATTCTACAATAGCTCAGAAACCGAAGAATCCTCACAGCGCACAGTGCAGACCGGACAGTATAGTCCTCCATACAGTATTATGGGCACCATATAATGCTCCATACAGGATACTGACCCCCTTATAATGCTCCATACAGGATACTGGCCCCCATATAATGCTCCATACAGGATACTGGTCCCCATATAATGCTCCATACAGGATACTGGTCCCCATATAACACTGCATACAGAATACTGTCCCCCATATAACGCTCCATACAGAATACTGACCCCGATATAACGCTCCATACAGAATACTGACCCCCATATAACGCTCCATACAGGATACTGGTCCCCATATAACGCTCCATACAGGATACTGGTCCCCATATAACACTGCATACAGAATACTGTCCCCCATATAACGCTCCATACAGAATACTGACCCCCATATAACGCTCCATACAGGATACTGTCCCCCATATAACACTCCATACAGAATATTGGCCCCTATGTAACACTCCATGCAGGCTGTTTCCCCCTTATAATGCCCCATGCAGGATGACACCCCCCTTTTAATGCCCTATGCAGGATGTCACCTCTACCCCCCATAAAATGCCCCATGCAGGATGTCACCTCTCCCCGCCATATAATGCCCCTTGCAGGATGTCACTTCCCCCCTTTTCAATGCCCCATGCAGTATGTCAGACCACCCCCTCCCTTATAATGCCCCATGCAGGAGGTCACCCCCCCTCCTTATAATGCCCCATGCAGTATGTCACATACCCACCCTCTTTATAATGCCCCATGCAGGATGTCAATTCCCCCCTCCCCCTCTTATAATGCCCCATGCAGGATGTCACACCCCCTCCCTTATAATGCCCCATGCAGGATGTCACCTCCCACCCCTATATAATGCCCCCATGCAGGATGTCAATTCCCCCCTCCCACTCCCCCATATAATGCCCCATGCAGGATGTCAATTCCCCCCTCCCCCTCTTATAATGCCCCATGCAGGATGTCACACCCCCTCCCTTATAATGCCCCATGCAGGATGTCACCTCCCACCCCTATATAATGCCCCCATGCAGGATGTCAATTCCCCCCTCCCACTCCCCCATATAATGCCCCATGCAGGATGTCAATTCCCCCCTCCCCCTCTTATAATGCCCCATGCAGGATGTCACACCCCCTCCCTTATAATGCCCCATGCAGGATGTCACCTCCCACCCCTATATAATGCCCCCATGCAGGATGTCAATTCCCCCCTCCCACTCCCCCATATAATGCCCCATGCAGGATGTCACACCCCCTGCCTTATAATGCCCCATGCAGGACATCACTTCCCCCCATCCCCTCTTATAATGCCCCATGCAGTATGTTACCCCCCCATATAATGCCCCATGCAGTATGTCACCCCCCCATATAATGCCCCATGCAGGATGTCACACCCCCCTCCCTTATAATACCCCATGCAGGATGTCACCTCTTCCCCCATATAATGCCCCATGCAGGATGTCACCCCCCCATATAATACCCCATGCAGGATGTCACACCCACTCTCCCCCCACCATATAATGCCCCATGCCCCCATACATAAGAAAAAAAATCAAATACTCACCTCACTTCTCACCTGATGCTGATCCGGACTCCAGCATCACTCGCGTCTTCGCGCTGTGACAGTTCAGGAGAGATCGCGCGCGGTGTAAACATATCACCGCGCCCTCTGACCTGAGGCGTCACAGTCAGAGGACACGGAAGATGCTGCGGAGGCACGGGGAGGGGTAAGTATTGTGCCGGCGCCATCACATGACCGGAGATGTCCCTGTGCTCAGCAATGAGCCCTTGCCTTTATCTAGCGGCCTCGCAGGAGCAATTTTAGTCTTCAGAAGAACCTGCAGGTAAGTGAGGAACAGCCATGCTAAAGGAAAGACAGCTGCTCTTTCGTTCGGTAATTTGTCCTACTTCCTCCCTCTCGTGGTCTTGAGGCGCGTGGGAACAGCATGGGGGGGAGGCAGGCATGTCAAAACGGGCAGAGTTAGTGCGTGGCTTGCAGCAGGGCCCTATTTGGCATTCATGCTGCCCTAGGAAGTTTTTTTTTTTAAACTTAATTTGTTTTATTAAACAATTTTATAAACAATTACTAGTGTTGAGCGAGCATGCTCGACACTGCTCGGTACTCGCCCGAGCATCTCACTACTCGGGATGTTGGGCGAGCACCGAGCATTTCCGGGTTACTCAGGCGGGAGCTCGGGTCTCCGCCCTGCACGTCTGGTGCTCTTTACAGAGCCAATGAACATGCAGGGATTGCCAGCCAGTCACTGTAATGGCGCAGCCATGTTGTTTGTGGGCATTAGAATGATTGGCTGGCCTCACAGCATCACCTCGAATATTTAAATCTGGGCGCCGCCATCTTGGACACAGTCGCCCGGGATCAGACAGTGTAGGGTCAGTGCTGCTGAGTTAGGGAGAGATATATAGTGCGAAATAGGTAGTGTAGGGTCTCTAAAGCCTGCAAAATCAAACAAACAGTTCTTCTGAGGACTAATATCCATCCCAGATATCAGGCAGGCAGGCTGTATAGGAGATGCAGTGGTTATACCAACAAACAGTGCATTACAGTCCTGTTTGCTCCTGCTGGTTAAATTGCTAGACTTATCCCCCGGTCTCAGGGGCCAGGAAAAATCCTTTTTTTTTTTCATCTAAATCCTGTATTTTTTTCCCCCTCAGTCAGACTGTACAAATACACGTCTTATTAACCTTTTGGTATCCCCCCCCCCCAAAAAAAAAATTGAGTGTGTCTGTGACTGTTCAGACACAAATATATGTGTTTAAAAGAGTCTGGTGTAGGGCAGATAACTAGAACTTTGGTTTTGCAGGTCCACGGTTCAAATCTCTGTATTATCCTGCTTTCGGCATTTTTTCCGTAAAAAAAAACAGTAATAGTGTCTCCCTGACTGTTCAGACACAAATATATCTGTTTAAAAGATTCTGTTGTAGGCCACATAACTATAACTGTGGTTTTGCAGTTCCACGGTTCAAATCTCTGTATTATCCAGCTTTTGGCATTTTTTTCCCGTAAAAAAAACAGTAATAGTGTCTCCCTCATTGTTCAGACACCAATATATCTGTTTAAAAGATTCTGGTGTAGGCCACATAACTATAACTGTGGTTTTGCAGTTCCACGGTTCAAATCTCTGTATTATCCAGCTTTTGGCCTTTTTTCCGTAAAAAAAACAGTAATAGTGTCACCCTGACTGTTGAGACACAAATACATCTGTTTAAAAGATTCTGGTGTAGGCCACATAACTATAACTGTGGTTTTGCAGTTCCACGGTTCAAATTTCTGTATTATCCAGCTTTTGGCCGTTTTTCCGTAAAAAAAAACAGTAATAGTGTCTCCCTGACTGTTCAGACACAAATATATCTGTTTAAAAGATTCTGGTGTAGGCCACATAACTATAACTGTGGTTTTGCAGTTCCATGGTTCAAATCTCCTTTTTATTTCCCTTTTTCCATTGATAGTGCGAGTGTAAGCTATTTTACTTCATTTACAATGGGCAAGGCGCGTGGCAAGGTACATGGAACTGGACGTTCTGGTGATGGTGCGTGTAGAGGACGGGGCCGTGGCCAAGGTGAAAATGTGCCACAACCAACAGCCACATCTTCTCGCTTCCACTTCTTGACCGAATTACTAGAGAAGCACACTACAACACCAGTATTGCGAACTGATCAGTGTGAACAGGTTATTAATTGGATAGCAGATAATAATACCAGTTGCCTGGGCACCACCACCTCTGGTCTGTCTTCCACACGGTCAAGTTTTAGTAGCCATGAGTCTGGACCGCATACTCCTCCTCACCCTGATGCTCCTTCCTCCCACCATGCCGAGTGTCGTCAGACAGAAACTGATCCCTCACTTGGACACTCTGAATAGCTGTTCACTGGTCCATTTCCAGATTTGTGCCCCTCGCCTGCTCCGCTTGAAGTGGTGGAAAAGGAGATCCCATGTAGTGATGCCCAAATATTTGAACAGCCATGACCAGAGGAAGTCGACGCTGGCAATTTGTCACAAGAGGTGGACGATGACGAGACACAATTGCCACAAAGTGAGGAAGAGGATCATGGTGTGGAAGTGGAAGAGGAGGAGGTGGTGGATGATCTAGTAACTGACCCAATGTGGCAGGAGGACACGCAGAGCGAGGCCAGCAGCACACAGGGGGAGGGAGGCAGAGTACCCCAACAGTCAGGAAGAAGCACTGTGACCTCCACCACTCATCCAAGGGGCATCCAAGGGGCATTGATATTGTCTTTTTATTCCACTGCGACCTCCACCACTCTTCCAGGGGGCATTGATATTGTCTTTTTATTCCTCTGCGACCTCCACCACTCTTCCAAGGGGCATTAAAACCGTCTTGTTAAGCTACTGTGACCTCCACGTCTCTTCCAAGGGGCATTAAAACCGTCTTGTTAAGCTACTGCGACCTCCACCACTCTTCCATGGGGCATTGATATTGTCTTTTTATTCCACTGTAACCTCCACCACTCTTCCAAGGGGCATTAAAACCGTCTTGTTAAGCTACTGTGACCTCCACGTCTCTTCCAAGGGGCATTAAAACCGTCTTGTTAAACCACTCTGAACTCCACAGCTCTTCCAAGGGACATTGAAATGTTGTTTTTAATTAACTCTAACCTCCACGACTCTTCCAACGGGCATTGCATTTCCTCCTAATTTTAGTCAGCTTTTGCTTTTCAATGCATAGGCGAACACTAAGGGAGACTCACTCCCCAATAATGGGTAGAAGGTTTTTAGTACGCTGTAATCCACGTCTGTTTCAAGGGGCATTGCAGTTCCTCATAATTTTTGGCTAGGGACTGAGTATGGATACCAGGCCGCTGACGCAGCCATGCCTCCACATGCCTAAAAGGCCCAATTTCAAGTGCAAGCAAGCAGTATGGTATTGCAGCCTGGGGGTGGGTGGGTGGCAGGCTGAATACTTGCGCTTGCATTGCAAGGAATGCGGGAGGTACAATTGAACACTGCCCTGGGACAAGGACTTGCACGGGGATAGTTGCAAGTCTGCATCTTCTGATGCGGCAAGGATCACTTCTGATGGGCACACTTTTAGGGAGTGACCTAGGTGTCTGAGATGCTTCCAGGGGTCTTCCCAATGCTGCTCCCATGTCTTTTCAGCACTGTATGTATGTGTCACACAGCACATGGCCAGATAAGGTTGTAAAATGTTAAAATGACATTTCCCGGTGAATGCATTTGTCACGGTTGAAAGCAATAGAAAAGTGCAAAAATGCATAAAAAATGCTACTTGTGAACATGACCCAAGGTGTGGAGGAGTATTTTTGTTTTTGGTTATTTATTTTACCTTATACACAAGTCTTTACCCTGGAAAGGAAGTTCCTTAACATATTTCACAGGAAAACCGTTTCAGTTTCGTTTTTGAACGTTTTATTGTGAGCCCATAAAAGTGGCTTAATACCTCTGACCACATTGTTGGCAGCAGTGACCTGGGGGTCAGAAATGCTTCCTGGGGCGATCCCCATGCTGCCCCCATGTCTTTTGAGCACTGTCACTATCGTTTTGGGCACTTTTTAGGCTTTCTACAGACTGCCGGGGCTGCCGTCGAAGAAATGCTGGGGTCTCCCATAGACTAACATTGGGATCGTTGCTTGGGTCAAGCACCCGAGTATCACGGTGAGCTCGGCCCGAGCTTCGAGCACCCGAGCATTGTAGTGCTCGCTCAACACTAGTTATTATTATAAGAAAAGAAAACACCACCTTTTAAGCATTAGCATATAGCAGTTATACACAACAGAGGTTTAACATCTGATTATTATTCATTTATAATGCTGTATAAATAGGTGTGTAAAAAAAAAAAGACAAGTGATAGGGGGTAGTTAGAATAAAGTGGGGGGTGAAGGGGGTGAACAAGGGGGAAGGCTTGGAAAAAGAAATGGAGGGGAGGTTCTTTAGAACAGAAATAAATTAGGTTTTCAGATGTATGTTGGGTGAGTTGGAATTAAATATTAGGAAAAGGGCTAATCAGTGAGTTATTATTATTTTATTTTTTTTCAGTACGAGAGCCTAAACCAGGCGCTATTATTTCCTAGCAGTATTAATGTTCTCATAATTAGACATATGACTTTTGACTATGTCTCTACAAATTGGGGGAAGAGGATATCAGTTGTATCTCAGTTATAAGAATTTTGGAAAAAACGCCAGGGGGACCATATCTCCTTGAAGAGAGAGTGTTTCCTAAGTTCCCAGGCTGATAGTTCTTCTAGTCTATATATCTGCTCCACCTTCTGTTCCCATTGGTCTAAGGTGGGGGGTTGATTTGATTTCCACATTGTGGGTATTAACAATCTGGCAGAAGCCAAGAGATGCCTTAGCAGAGAAATTTCTTTTCTGGAGAGGTCACCTGGAAACAGATGGAGCAGACATATCTCTGGTAAAACGGGTAAATTAATCTTAAGAACCTGTGAAACAGTTTTGAGGACATTTATCCAGTATTTTTGGATATCAATACAAGACCACCAGAGATGAAAATACGTCCCGGGTTCCAAGAGGCATCTCCAACATCTGTGGTCATATGAGCCATCAATTTTGTTGAGTTTGGTCAGGGTCATGTGCCATCTGGTGAGGATTTTGTAGCCATTTTCTTGTATTCTGATACATTTAGATGAGAGTTTGGGTGCAAGCAAAATTTTTTTGATTTCAATTTAAGAGAAAGTTTTACCCATATCTATTTCCCACTTCATAAGAAAGGGGTGTTTTTTAGGTACATTAAGGGAGATTATCTGTTTGTAGGAAGTGGCTACAATCTTCTTTTGTGGTTTAACTTGAGCTAGTAGTGTCTCAAACCATGTAATTTGTCAATCAATATCTTCTTTTAGCTTGATGTGTTTGTAATGAAGTAAAAAACGGTGGTACAGAAGGGGGTTTAGATTCTCAGCATTCAATCTTTCTCTTATTTCTTTAATCGAAGGAATCAGCCCTGTGTTCGTTAGGGTTTGTAGCATGGCATCGGATTTTTGTGTTGCTTGTGTGGCTCCCTGCTACTACTGGTACCACAGGACCCAGGGGGATGCATGGACGGACTTCTCCACGGGAGGCCCTCACTACACACAGACACCTCCACCCTTCCACCTCGTACCACCAGAAGGAGCCCTGTTAGGGATATATATACTGGAGGGTGGAGTTAGGCGGGCGGAGTATGCTGGCACTAGAGATCAGTGAAGAGGCAGCACCTGTTGTGCTGCTGTGCTGAGGGCAAGCCAGGGCCCAAAAGCACGTGCTGAAACCTGAGGGCCTAGATTGTGGCCGGAGGCAAGGAGAGGAGAGAGGAGTTAAGGGGGCAGAGGAGCATCTTAAGCTCACCCCAGAACACAGGTCCGCGCCTACAGGGTCCTCTATGCCCAGTAGGAATAACCGGTATACCAGGAGGATTCCAGACCCCTGGTCAACCTGAAGCTACAATCATCTACAGAACTAGGAACCACGAAGGCCCCAGCATCCAGGGATAGTGGTTGCCAGAGAAAAGTCCTACTACCAAGCCGACAGGTGAGAGAGTGACAGCACAGAAGCTAGGCCTAGTTCCAGGCTGGCCAGGAGCTTTAGAGAGAGGAAGAAACAGATCAGGAGACCTACTACCCGCTCACTGGGGAGAGTCCAGAAGTGCACCCTTCCAACTGAGTACCCTGGACCATACCTGCCGTTACACCAGTAAAGGTACTGAAGCGAATCCCCTGTGTGCGTGTCCGTCATTCCCCCCTGACCCGACTGGGCCACCTCTCACCTGCATCCCTTCCATCAACCCTGCCCCGGGGGCCTGCTGCGCCTGTGGGGAGCCAAAGCATCCCAGCTGCCATCCCATCACCCCCGGAGGTCTGCAGCAGTGCTGGTACCCATTACCAGGAACCACAGGTGGCTTCACGAGACAAAACTGTTATTCATCTCCCCAAGCAACAACCCCCTTTTAAGAGTGACCCCAGGGTAAGGGCCCGAGAGCCGACCGCCATGTCATCCCAAGAAGGTAAAGGCCCGGGTGCCGAGTGCCCCATATCCCCATGGGCAAGTCACTTGGGGTATTGCTTCGTTCAGTTCTGGTGTATTAGATAGGAAAAGATCTCTGATTCGCATCAGCGGTGAAGGGTAGGGAGCACATGTCTCTCTTATGTGTTTTAGTGACCATATTTTTTGTGTGACTGGAGTGAAAGGGTCCGACAGCTGAAATTTAGAAGACCTCCCTGGTTCGGAGAATATAATTTGTCTTAGAGGAAAGGAGACGTTTTCCTCCTCTATCTGGACCCAAAGCTTATTTTCTGGACTCCTTACCCAATCAACTATTCTTTGTAGGTGTATGGCTTGATGGTAGTGTAATGGAGATGGAAAATCAATGCCTCCATTTTGGTGGGGTAGGATAAGCACCTGCTGTGAGATTCTAGTTTTTTCTTGTTCCAGATGAATTGCGAGAGAACTCTTCTGGTTTCCTTAAAAAAGGAGCCAGGTAAGTGTATGGGGAGAGACTGTAATAAGTACATGATTTTTGGCCATATTATACATTTCATGAGATTTTTCCTACCCAACCAGGACAGATAGGGGGCATTCCAAGAGGACATTTGTTCATCAATTTTGGATAGTAAGGGTGGAAAATTATCTTTGTATAAGTCCTTAAGGTTGGGAGAAATTTTAATACCCAGGAATCGGATTGTAGAAGACCAATTAAAGGGGGAGTTTTGGATTATTTTTGTTTCACATTTTTTTGAAGTTAATATCTAAGGCTTGAGACTTGTACATGTTAATTTTGAAATTGGATATATCTTTGAACCTATCCAGTATATCAAATATGATTGGCAGCGCTTTTTGGGGATTGGTTATAAACAGTAGCAGGTCGTCTGCATAAGCTGCAGTTTTATGTTCCTTCCCCCCACATATCACACCTTTAAATCCTGTCTCCTCTCTTAATTTTTGTAGCAGAATTTCCATTGTGAGAATAAAGAGAAGGGGCGAGAGAGGGCATCCTTGGCGGGTGCCATTTGTAATATTCAATGGCGGGGATAGGGAATCATTAACCAGGACTCTTGCAGACGGGCCTGTATACATTGAAAAAACAGCCGCTATGAACTGTTCAGGAAAGTGAAAAGCTTTCATAGCTTCTTGAATAAATACCCAATCGACCCTGTCAAAAGCCTTTTCGGCGTCAGTACTAAGTAGCATGAGTGGTGTAGAGGTGGACTGCGCATAATGTATTAGTTGGATAGTTCTATAGATATTGTCCTTGCCTTCTCTGTTGGGTACAAAACCCACCTGGTCAGGGTGAATAATATTAGGCAGAATTTTCCTTAATCTGGAGGCCAGTATTTTTGCGTATACTTTGAGATCCGTGTTGAGGAGAGAGATGGGCCTATAATTACCACATGAGGAAGGATCTTTATTTTCTTTTGGGATTATTGTAATGGTGGCTGCCAGGGTTTGAGTATGTAGCGGGGTGCCTTCTAGTGCTTCATTGTATTGTCATGTAAGGTAGTAATTCTACACTACAGGTTTTATAAAAAAAGGGGGTGAGGCTGTCAGGACCCGGACATTTATTTTTTGGGGATGAAGATATGACTTCTGAAATTTCTTGCTCTGAGATGGGTGTGTTTAAAATTTTAGCTTGGTCTTCTGAGAGAGTGGGAAGAGAGATGTTTCTCAGAAAAGAGGCTATACTCTCTCTTTTTTAACTGTTGTTAGAGTCTGGTGATTGGGGGTCAAAGTTCTATAATCCTTCATAGAATTTTTTAAACTCAAGGGCTATATCCTCTGTCTTATATAAGGTGGCATTTGCACTGTTCTTAATTCTGTTGATTAAGGATCTTATCTTATTGCGTTTTAGTTGGGCTGTCATAAATTTAATAGGTTTATCTCCATGAACATAATATTTAAATTTAGTGTGAAGATAGTTTTTGCAGATTGCATGTTCAGGAGGTTGCATAGTTTTGTTCGTACTGCAGTTAGTTGGGATAGATGATCAGGGTCTAGATTTTTTTTATGTAATGTTTCAAGTTTATTTATTTCTTCTAGTAATGATAACGTTTCTTTTTCTCTTTCTTTTTTTTTTTGGTAAGCAGATATTGCTATGATCTCTCCTCGTATATATGATTTGTGGACTTCCCAAAGAGTTTGGGACGAGACTTCACCAATGTCATTATGCCGAAAGTATTCAGTCAATTTGTCTTTTATTCTGATTAGATTTTTGTCAGATTTTAGTATATCATTCAATCTCCAATTATTTTTTGCTTTTTGGATAGAGGGGACAGTGAACGTAATCTCAGTAGGAGAGTGGTCCGAAAATATATGGGTTTTAATTTTTGGGTTTATACAATATTTTATATATGGTGTTTGGAGCATTAGGTAGTCTATCCTTTGGTATGTTTTATGTGGGGCCGAGAAGTGCGTATAATCTCTCTCTCTAGGGTGCGCTAGTCTCCAAACGTCAATTAGTTAGGCAGCTTGTAGTCTCTTTTTAAGTTTTATAAGTGCTTTGCCTGATATAACGGATTTTGCTGTAGAAGTATCTATCTTGGGTTCCAGTGCAACATTAAAATCTCCCCCAAGTATCAACATTCCCTCTGAGAACTCAATAAGAAGTTCCAGGGTAGCAATCAGCCAAGTGATTTGATTTGTATTCAGTGCATATACAGTTAGGTCCATATATATTTGGACAGAGACAACATTTTTCTAATTTTGGTTCTAGACATTACCACAATGAATTTTAAACAAAACAATTCAGATGCAGTTGAAGTTCAGACTTTCAGCTTTCAATTGAGGGCATCCACATTAAAATTGGATGAAGGGTTTAGGAGTTTCAGCTCCTTAACATGTGCCACCCTGTTTTTAAAGGGACCAAAAGTAATTGGACAATTGACTCCAAGGCTATTTCATGGACAGCTGTGGGCAATCCCTTCGTTATGTCATTCTCAATTAAGCAGATAAAAGGCCTGGAGTTGATTTGAGGTGTGGTGCTTGCATTTGGAAGGTTTTGCTGTGAAGTAAACATGAGGTCAAAGGAGCTATCCATGCAGGTGAAACAAGCCATCTTTAAACTGCAAAAACAGAAAAAACCCATCCGAGGAATTGCTACAATGTTAGGAGTGGCAAAATCTACAGTTTGGTACATCCTGAGAAAGAAAGAAAGCACTGGTGAACTCATCAATGCAAAAATACCTGGGTGCCCACGGAAGACAACAGTGGTGGATGATCGTAGAATAATCTCCATGGTGAAGAGAAACCCCTTCACAACAGCCAACCAAGTGAGCAACACTCTCCAGGAGGTAGGCGTATCAATATCCAAATCTACCATGAAGAGAAGACTGCATGAAAGTAAATACAGAGGGTTCACTGCACGGTGCAAGCCACTCATAAGCATCAAGAATAAAAAGGCTAGACTGGACTTTGCTAAAAAACATCTAAAAAAGCCAGCTCAGTTCTGGAAGAACATTCTTTGGACAGATGAAACCAAGATCAACCTCTACGAGAATGATGGAAAAAGAAAAGTATGGCGAAGGCGTGGTACAGCTCATGATCCAAAGCATACAACATCATCTGTAAAACACGGCGGAGGCAGTGTGATGGCATGGGCATGCATGGCTGCCAGTGGCACTGGGTCACTAGTGTTTATTGATGATGTGACACAGGACAGAAGCAGCTAAATTAATTCTGATGTATTCAGAGCCATACTGTGTGCTCAGATCCAGCCAAATGCAGCCAAACTGATTGGTCATCGTTTCATACTACAGATGGACAACGACCCAAAACATAAAGCCAAAGCAACCCAGGAGTTTATTAAAGCAAAGAAGTGGAATATTCTTGAATGGCCAAGTCAGTCACCTGATCATCATCTGTAAAACACGGCGGGGGCAGTGTGATGGCTTGGGCATGCATGGCTGCCAGTGACACTGGGTCACTAGTGTTTATTGATGATGTGACACAGGACAGAAGCAGCCAAATTAATGGCCAAGTCAGTCACCTGATCTCAACCCAATTGAGCATGCATTTCACTTGTTAAAGACGAAACTTCAGACAGAAAGGCCCACAAACAAACAGCAACTGAAAACCACCGCAGTGAAGGCCTGGCAGAGCATCAAAAAGGAGGAAACACAGCATCTGGTGATGTCCATGAGTTCAAGACTTCAGGCAGTCATTGCCAACAAAGGGTTTTCAACCAAGTACTATAAATGAACATTTTATTTACAATTATTTAATCTGTCCAATTACTTTTGGTCCCTTTAAAAACAGGGTGGCACATGTTAAGAAGCTGAAACTCCTAAACCCTTCATCCAATTTTAATGTGGATACCCTCAAATGAAAGCTGAAAGTCTGAACTTCAACTGCATCTGAATTGTTTTGTTTAAAATTCATTGTGGTAATGTCTAGAACCAAAATTAGAAAAATGTTGTTTCTGTCCAAATATCTATGGACCTAACTGTATATTACCTAACGTGACACGTGTGCTCCCCAAAAGCCCTTTGACAAAAATGATTCTCCCCTCTTCATCAGCGTAGCTATCTGTTAGTGTAAAGGGTGTTTGTGAGTTTATGCCGATACTTACTCCCTTTGAGTTCCCAGATGGGGATGGACTATGAAACCAGGGAGAGAAGAAAGTCCTGGATAGATTAGGGATATGTCATTTCCTGAAATGTGTTTCTTGGAGGAGGCAAATGTCGATTCTCTCCTTTTTGAAATATTTAAAAATCTGTCCTCTTTTAGAGGGAGAGTTTAAGCCTCTGACATTGTATGATATGAGTTTGACTTGGGCCATAATTGGGGGGGGGGGGGGGTTGTACGGGCGACTCTATTAATACGCTCACTGATAGAAAGGAGATGGCGGGATTTAATCTGTAGACTCTGAAAACCCATATTCGTTGGGAGTGGGGGTAAGGGTGGAGATTTAAACAAGGGAACTTTTGGATGGAGGAGAAAAAACAGAGAGTTGACTAGAATATTAGATAGATATATGAGAGCAAGGTAATTACATGGATGTAACAGGCATCCTAAAACGGAATCAAACAACATTTAGAGTTTGTGAACAAGAGGTAACATTAATTGGTAGAACTCTGCTTTATGCAAAGATAAGACTACAAGAGATCAATAGGACCTTCTAAGAGATCCCCTTCCTCTACTCCCAGTCTTGTAACTTTTCAGGTCTATTACAAAGTAATACAAAAAAGAGAAAACAGATTTAACATCTTCTTCAGTGTAGAGACTGCACACCGCATAAAGTGATAACTAATTAAAGTTGCTATGTAAGTATTAAACAAGAAGCAGTGTTAGAGCTCACAGTGCAAATTCCTATGGTGTGAGTCCAAAAGTCTCTACTAATGAGAAGGTAGTAATATGAACCAAGTACAGTTTATGTAAGGATACAGGAATTCAGGTTTGGTCCGGGATTATCCGCTTTGGTGTAAGTTTGCCGACTTTTTTCTTTTGTCTTCCCACTTTGTTTGAAGGGACCGTTTCCCAGGGAGTCGGCGGAGTAATCGGCAAGGTAGTAGTTAAGTCTTGGATAGGAGACCAGTCTTCTATTTGTAGGTGTGGTAGATCAAGTATGGTCAAGACGGTTTGGAGATCTTGTTTGGTGCGAATTTGGTGCCTTTGGCCTTCAAATGTAAAGGCAATCCCAAAAGGAAAAAGCCATGAGTATATAATCTTTTTTTCTCTTAGTACTTCAGTGAGTGGTTTAATAATTATCTTTTGTAACGTGTGAGGAGATATGTCTTGGAAGATATTAATTCTGGAATCTTCAAAAAATAATCTCTTGCTGTTTCTAGCTTTTTTGAGAATGTCTTCTTTGATTCTGAAGTTCAGTAATCAGCAGATAATGTCTCTGGGTGGTTCTGAGGGTTTCGGTTTTCTTCTAAGCGCCCTGTGCGCTCTTTCAATAGTAATTTCACTTTGGTAATTGACCCCAAGAATTGAGATAAACAGATTTTTAACTGTGGTGAGCAGGGATTCCGACGGGACCGACTCTGGCAGGCCTCTTATCCTGAGGTTATTACGACGGCTTCTATTTTCCTGGTCCTCTAGGGCGTCAAAGGCTAAGTTAAGATGTTGTTGCCATTTTTTAAAGTTCTCGATTACTGCAGAAGAGAAATTACAGAGAGCTTCCTGAGTGTTCTCTAGGGATTCGACTCTTGCGCCAATCTGACCCAATTCTTGTTTAATGTCCCGGACATCCTTTACAAGTGGTTCTAAGGCATTTTTAAGTGATCTTTGTATAAAGGAGCGGGAAACTGAAGGCTGGTCCCCGGACAAATCCTCCTGATCACTTTCATCTGTATCTTTCATAAGTACGTTAGGACTTTCTGCAGTTCCTCTATTTAGGGTGTTTTTACTAGTAGGAAGTTGTTGTGTAGATTTTTTGATGTATTTATCCATGTCTCCACTAGTTGAGGACTTCTGGACATTAGAGGTGTCTTTCAATGCACCTCCACCTATCTTGACCATTTTGGTGTATAGAAGAGATATTTATACTCAGTTCAAATATATGTTGTCCTTCTTCTTTTTCCCTGTTATGTGTTATTTTTTCAGAGTGTCTACCATTTTGGTAATTTTACATTCTATTTGGTATTTTGTCCATCAGGAAATTTTGTTGAATATACAGTATATATATAGCAGGTATAGGTTAACAACAGCGTAATGATTGGACACAGTATTTCAGGGTGTATAGACACAGTTGTAATGCATGAAAACAGCCACAAGATGTCGCCCTATACCTGTGTAATGTGCCTTGATAGGCAGATTGTGGACAAAGTCTGTTCTTTTTTTCTTGGAATAAAAGGATTGAGCAGAAAAGTTGAAAGTTAGGGATTAATCCCCAGTTCAGTCAGGACAGTAGCTCACTGTTTTTTTTTTTTGTTTTTTTGAGGGATAGGTTGATGCCTGGTTATTTCGATCTCCTTTGAGGCAGAGAATTTTTAACCCCATAATTCCCAGTGATCAATAGGTTCCTCACTTCTTCTTTTTTTTTTTTTCTTTATTGGTAGCGTGGGGTCCCCAAAAAAAAAAAAAGTGAGGGAGGTAGAGGAGCAGGTTTTACTCAGGGCTGCCTCCCTATGTCACAGACCTCTGCGGGGTATGTGTCTTCCTGGGAGAGGGAGTAAAATGGCCGCCGGGGCATTCAGATATACGGATCCCTCCGCCACCTGAGAGCTCACACTTCTCCCACTCACCAGGGCTTTCTGGCTCCTCCGCAGGTCTCCGGAGTCGGTATCTCCCGCGATCAGCAGGAAACCTCCGTTCAACTCCTCCTGGAGGCACGTCCGGCGCCGGTCTCAGAAGAGGGGAGGAAGGACGCTGCAGGTGGGAAGATGGCGGGAAGATGGCTGCCTTCGTCTCCAACCTCGATAGCCTTGGAGATGAGTGACTCCCTCTCGTCCGTCCCACTGAGCCACCGGCAATATCCACCTGTCGTGCGTGCTGTTGTCTGATGTCTGAGCCTCACCGCCTGCTTCACTAAACTTGTGGACGCAGGATAGGTGAGAGAATGGATGGGAGCGGGGGGGGGGGGAATGGCCGCCGGAGCACCCGCCTGTGTTCCTCACCCTCCTCACTCACCCGGTCTGCGCACCTCTATAGTGGTGTCGGTATCCGCGGTCCTCGTCCCTGGAAATCAAGGTATGGTAGTCCTGTTTTGTCGCTGGTCCTGGTCACAGGACCGGGAAAAAAAAAGGACGAGCACCGCACAGCAATGTTAGGCTGGGTCCCTTATTATCAGAGGGGAGGAGGGAGAGCCTTTTTTAAGATATTTAGGGCTCCAAATCGGTAAAAAAAAGTTTGATTCTAGAGGAGCTGAGGTGACACACGTCCTCTCAGCCTCAAGCTCAGGCCACGCCCCCTGCCAGTGTATTCTTGATGATGATTATTAATGGCAAATTCTGCCAGCGGTAAGTAGGATGCCCAATCCTCCTCATTTCCGGAGAACAAACACCTGAGGTAGGTCTCCAAGTTCTGATTGACATGCTTGGTCTGACCATTCGACTGAGGGTGGAAGGCAGAGGAAAAGGACAACTGCACCCCAAGTCGAGAACAGAATGCCTTCCAGAACTTGGAAACAAACTGGGTCCCGCAATCTGACACCACATTGGAGGGAACCCCGTGAATCTTCACGATCTCATTTATGAACACCTGAGCAAGTGCTTTGGCATTTGAAAGTGCAGGTAATGCGAGGAAGTGAACCATTTTACTGAACCTATCTACTACCACCAAAACCCGGTTTTGCCTGCAGAAACCGGTAGGTCAGTAATAAAATCCATGGACAAGTGTGTCCATGGCCTACTAGGGATAGGTAGCGGAAGAAAAGTACCAGACGGACGGGTATGCGAAACCTTAGAACGCGCGCAAATACTACAAGCAGCTACATGTTCAAACACATCCCGATGCACCCTCAGTCACCAAAAATGACGAGAGAGAAGGTCCCCAGTTGCCTTACCACCTGGATGCCCAGTAAGCACTTTGCGGCGCGGATCAGATGGTACAAATAACCTTCCTGAAGGGCAGGAGGCAGGGGCATCCCCCTGAGCCCCCAACGCCTCACCCTCCAGTTCAGGATATAATGCCAAAATGACTACCGCCTTCTGTAATATTGGGGCAGGGTTCTCATGGTTACCGCTACCAGGGTTGCTACGGGACAAAGCATCATCCTTGACATTTTTGACCCCTGGACGAAAAGTGACAATCAAATTGAACCTAGTAAAAAAACAGGGACCATCTGGCTTGCCTAGGGTTGAGATGTTTAGCTGATTGGAGATATGACAGGTTCTATGGTCAGTAATAACAGTAATAAGATGGACAGCCCCTTCCAACCAATTTCCCCATTCTTTGAACGGCAATTTGATCGCCAAAAGTTTCCTATTACCCACGTCATAATTTCTCTCACCCGAAGACAATTTTTTAGAAAAGAAGGCGCATGGACGCCATTTACCAGGGGATATACCCTGAGACAACACAGCCCCAACCCCCACATCCGACGCATCAACTTCCACAATAAAGGGTTGGGAAACATTGGGTTGACTGAGTATAGGTGCCAAGGCAAAACAATTCTTTAAGGAAGAAAAAGTCTAGAGGGAGGCATCTGACCATTTGGAAAAATCAGATCCCTTCTTAGTCATGTCAGTAAGGGGTTTCACAATTACTGAGTCATTTTGGATGAATTTCTGGTAAAAATTAGTAAAGCCCAGAAAACGTTATAGAGCTTTCAGGTTCTCGGAAGGGTCCCAATCAAGAACTGCACGGATCTTTGCTGGATCCACCTTAAAACCTGAAGAAGACAACAATTACCCCAAATACTGCACCTCCTGAACACGGAAAACACATTTTTCTAGTTTGGCATAAAGTTTGTTATCTCTTAATATCCGGAGCACCAGTTTAACATGCCCCCGATGTGTCTCAAAATCAGGTGAGTAAATCAAAATATCGTCCAGATAAACTACCACAAACCACCCCACCAAATGATGGAAAATATAATTTATGAAATGCTCGAATACCGCAGGTGCGCTGGTCAAGCCGAAAGGCATAAAAAAACCTCTCTAAATGCTCTTCAGGGGTATTGACCGCTGTTTTCCATTTGTCCCCTTCTCTGATTCTAACCAGAATGTAGGATTCCCTTAAATCCAACTTGTAGAATACCTTAGCTCCCACAACCTGGCTGAGCAGATCAGGAATCAGAGGAAGAGGGTATGGAGCTCGGATGGTAATTTGATTTAATTCCCATAAATCTAAACAGGGACATAGACCGCTATCTTTTTTCTTCACAAAGAAGAACCCTGCCGCCACAGGCGAAGATGAAGGCCTAATGTGTCACTTCTCCAGACTTTCCGCAATGAAATCCTTCATGGCTTGTCTCTCAAGGCCACAAAGATTATACAGTCTGAACTTCGGTAGTTTAGCTCTGGGGGTCAGGTTAATAGGACAGTCATATGCACGATAAGGAGGTAAATCCTGACACCCCCTCTCAGAAAAAACGTCAGACAGAAAAGCAGGTAATATTTCCGTAGAGACTGTAGCAAGGTGTAGCATCGGTGTCTCTGCCCTCTGCCAGGCAGAGACGCCATCCCTCTCACCGCCGCGCTCCCCACCCGGCGTCCTCCAGCGCTCGTCTTCCTGCTTCTGCCGGCGCACGCAGCTTCCCGGGCACTGTGCTTAGGGCGCGTGCGCGCTACCTCCCTCTTAAAGGGGCCGCGCGTGCCGCCCTAAGGAGTCCCCGGCCAATTGCCAGAGGTCCTCCCATATAAAAGCACCTCCTCCAATATGGAGGTGCCTGAGCACTAGTTGATGCACAGTGTTGTTACCTCTGCTTCAGCCCTCAGGTCCCGCTGCTAGCCTGACTACTAGTCCTGCCCGCCAGCCTGACTATCAGTCCAGTCCGCCAGCCTGACTACTCTCCAGCCCGACAGTCTGTCTTCTGTTCAGTCTACCAGTCTGTCTATGGGCTTTGCCCGCCTGCTTACCTGGAAGCCTACCTGGAGGTTCCTGCCCATCACTCGCCGTGACCACCTGTCTGCCTACCTGGAGGCTCCTGCCCGTCACTTGCCGTGCCCACCTGTCTGCCTACCTGGAGGCTCCTGCCCGTCACTTGCCGTGACCACCTGACAGTCTACCTAGAGGCTCCCGCCTGTCGCCTGCTGTCTCTGCCAGTTCATCTACCCGGATCTGTCGTCAGCCTGCCTGCTGTGCCCATCTGCAGTATCGGTCAGTCCCAGCCATCTGACCCGTGGGAGTCACCTGCTCTCTTACAAGGTCGTCCCCAGAGTAGCACCTGGTCCCTCTGCTCGGTCCCTCCCTGGTCACGGAGTCGATAGCCGCCGTACGACCTAGGTCGGTCCAAGTTGATACTTAGTTACGCCCCTCTGGGTCCCTCCTTGCACCGCAGCACAGAGGTTCCACCACCCGGATCCGTAACACAAGGGAAATATCTAAATAGTTCTCATGGCAGTAATTTCCCCATTCAATAATCTCCCTGGTTTTCCAATCTACCAACGGATTATGTTTCACCAGCCAGGAAAGACCCAAAACAATTGGGGTGGGAAGACTGTCCAGGACATAGCAAGGGATTATTTCACAATGAACCGAGCCCACCCTCAGTTTAACATTATGTACAATCTGAGTAAATGCTTTCTGTGCAAGTGGCGCCAAGTCGATGGAAAAGATGGAAATAGGCTTGGCTAAAGTATAGCAAGCAAGACCATGAGTTTTCACAAACTCAGCATCAATCATGCTGACTCCAGCTCCACTGTCAACAAACACAGAAATTATCTCGGTTTTGCTCTCTAGCACCACCTCTGCTGTCAGGACAAACCGAGAACTGCAGGTAGGCGACACATGCACCCCTTGCTTATCCAACTTATCCAACTCCAGACAACCAAGAATTAATGGAGTCTCCTTTTGTTTAGGAAATGAAGGACAGGTCCCAATAAAATGTCCCTTTTTCCCTCCAAAAAAACATACGCCTTTTTTCTTGCAAAATCTCCGGGGAAAGGTATGATGCAAAGGCACCCCTTAACTGCATGGTTTTCTCCACCTCTCCCAGTACTGGTTCACCGCCAGACCGCTCCCCCAACAGAGTTACATAACCCCGACAAGAAGGCCCTGAAGAAGGTGGTCACAACCGTCTATCCCGAAGGCGTCTATCAAGATGTATGGCCAATGACATGGCAGCCTCCAAGGACTGAGGAGTTTCGTATACTGCCAAGGCATCTTTCAACCTTTCAGAAAGACCCTCAGAAAATTGGCTTCTAAGGGCTGAGTCATTCCATTTAGAATCCGTTGCCCATCTACGGAATTCCGAACTGTACGTCTCCACTGACCGATTCCCCTGCTGAAGGCGACAAAGCCTAGACTCAGCCAAGGCGACTGGGTCAGGGTCATCATAGATGAGGGCCAGAGCCCCGAAAAAACCCTCTACAGATTGAAGACAAACCGAATCCTGCGGTAAAGAAAATGCCCAGGACTGAGGATCTCCCTGCAGTAGAGAGATCACAATTCCTACTCATCATTCCTCACTTGCGGAGGAGTAAGGACGAAGTTTAAAATACAGTTTGCAGGCATTATTGAATACAAAAAACTTGTCCCTACCTCCTGAAAACCTGTCCGGGAGGGCAACCTTGGATTCAGGCTGGACAGGCCTACCTGCAGAGACCCCCACATTAGTGACCTGTAGCCGCTGATGCTGTTGCTGAACCTCACAGCGGAGGTCATTCGCCTCCAGAGACAAACCGCGCAGCCGCTCTGCAACTGAACCCATACCAAGGGAGAAAGGAAAAAAAACACACCCAAACAAAAAAACCCACACAATTAAACGCAGGTGTCAGTTTTTTTTTTCCAAAATGTGCACGGCCGGTGATAATGTCACGCAAGGTGTGTGAAAGACATAGTGCAACCCAAAATGGAAGTGGGAAAGGGAGCCCAGACTCTAGGGAAAGAGGGGAGTGGAGACCTCCTAGGCTGATCTGATCACCCTGTCTCCACTAACGTCCCTATATTGGTTCCTCACCAGTCGCCGCACACAAACCTAAACCCTGTATTTCCCTAGTGCTTGGCCCTGGATAGGGAAGTGGGGGTGAACACTAGTCGATCTCCACTAACGACTAAAGAAAACAAGGGAGACAAACATAGAGGAAAGTAGCTTAGCTTTGACCGACTTCAGAGAGATAACTCCAAGCGTCCTCCTAGAACCACGGAGGAAAATAGCAGTCTGAGAGCTCCAAGCATTCACAAGGAAACATGTGAGTATCACTGGCACCTTCCTGCTGCAAAGTGAAACTATTTAAACACCCAGGCCAGGGTGTCAATTAGCAGGAAGGAGGTAGTCGCTGGGTCCTAGAGTGAAACAGCTAAGAAGGTGTCTGTAATGCCAAATGAAGATTTCTTCTGCAACCAACTGCAGGGTGACTGTTTGTCACATCTAACACACCCGTGACACAACCGCAACCCGGCTGGAAGAAGACGATGAACGCTTCCCCTCATGGCTGGTCCCGCTCTCGGAGCAAGCAGCCCCATCGTGGTGGTGAGCATTCCGGGGCCCGAAGTCGGTGACAAGGACAACTAAGCGGAAGATCCTCTACATTAAAGAAGTTGTGCACTACTTTAAATTATTCCCCCAATGTATCCCCCCGGGGCCCCTAAGACTTTTTGTAAATTCCTTCCGTTGCAGATAATGCCTGTGAGCGGTGCTATCAGTGGCCGCTCACAGGCATCACGTGACCCTGCGCTGATGTCACGACAAGTGAGGCGCGACTCAGTACTGGGGTCCCCGCGGTGACTGCTGGGTTGTGGGCAGGGTTACCCCCGCGTCATACCCAGCATCCACCGCGCGCTTTCCCAATGAATTGGGAGAGGCAGAGCGCGCGGTGGATGCCGGGTGTGATGCGGTGGGGGTAACCCCTCCCACAGCCTGGCATCCACTGTGGAACCAGGAAGACAGACCCCCGGCTGCTGCCAGTACTTGTCGTGACATCAGTGGATGTCAGAGCCGGCTGCTGCCGGGGGTCATGTGTAGTGTTGAGCCACCCTCGTAATGTTTGGGTTCGGTTCGGTTCGTCGAACACCGGGATGTTCGTGGAACTGTTCGTCGAACACCTTAGAACACTGTCGAACACCGTCGAACACCGTTAAAGCCAATGGCAGGCAAATAAAAACACACAGAAAACACCTTCAAAAGCTGACAAACTGCTCAGAAGACACTCTCTTTAAAAAAGCCGGCCGGCAATTCAGCATCGGTACCTGACAATTTAGAATAGAAAGAATAGAGCATCACACATAGATTAGATAGATAGAAACATGTCAGTCACATATATAATAAGTACAGTGATAGTGTACTTGTCACTTGATTACTGTACTTGTCATTTAGTGTTAAAATAAAGGATTTATTAAAAAAAAAATTGGCGTGGGGTTCCCCATAATTTTAGTCTTTAGCGGAGGTTAAGCAGACGGCTGGGGCAGATGTTTGAAGCCTGGGAAGGGGGTAATACCCACGGAGCTTCCCAAGCTACTAATATCAGCCCCCAGCTGAATACCTAGCCTTTACTAGCTATTAAAATGGGGGACCCCCCAAAAAATTTTTAATAGCTAGCAAAGGCTAGGCAGACAGCTGGGGGCTGATATTAATAGCCCAGGAAGGGTGCCATGAATATTGGCCCCCTCCCAGGCTAGAAACACCAGCCATCAGCCGCCCCAGAAATGGCGCATCCATAGGATGCGTCAATTCTGGCACTTAGCCTCACTCTTCCCACTGCCCTGTAGCGGTGGCAGTGGGGTAATAGGGCTGGGGTTGATGTCAGCTTATAATGCCCGCTGACATCAAGCCCAGGTTAGTAATGGAGAGGCATCTATAAGACACTCCCATTACTAACCCCATAGTCAAAGTTAAAAAACCCCACAAACACCCAGAATAAAGTCCTTTAATTGAAATAAACACACAATTCTTTAATGTTCTAAATTAAACCATACTTACCATCACGCCCATTCCAGCTGAAGCCAACGATCTCCTGCAATAAAAATAAAATAATAAACCAACATCATCCTTACCTTTCCATGGTTCCCAGGACAGCTTCAGCTCTGCTACATTCACATGACAGGCTGGATCGCAGCCGAAAGCTGCCATCCAGCTTGCCATGCCGCAGACACTGAGAAGCGCAGGCATGCTTGCGCTCCTCAGTGTCTGGCTATGACGGCATCCAGATGAGTCAAGTTCATTTCCAATGAACTCGGCTCACCTCATTCACGTCACTGACAGCGTGGGAGAATTCTCCTGCGCATGCGCTGAGTGTGAGAGAATTCTCCTGCGCTCACCGCAAGCGCAGGAGAATTTTCCCACGCTGTCAGTGACGTGCATGAGGTGAGCTGAGTTCATTGGACATGAAATTGGCTCATCTGGATGCCATCACAGCCAGACACTGAGGAGCGTAAGCATGCCTGCGCTTCTCAGTGTCTGCGGCATGGCAAGCTGGATGGCAGCTTTCGGCTGCGATCCAGCCTGTCATGTGAATGTAGCAGAGGTGGAGCCGTCCTGGGAACCATGGAAAGGTAAGGATGATGTTGGTTTATTATTTTACTTTTATTGCAGGAGTTTGTTGGCTTCAGCTGGAATGGGCGTGATGGTAAGTATGGTTTAATTTAGAACATTAAAAAATTGTGTGTTTATTTCAATTAAAGGACTTTATTCTGGGTGTTGTGTTTTTTTTAAATACTTTACTAGAAATTCATGGCGGTCATGTCTAATATTGGCGTGACCCCATAAATTGCGGGCTTAGGGCCAGCTGATAACACCAAGCTGGCCCTAACCCCTTTATTGCCCAGTGAGCCACTGCACCAGGGCCCTGGATGAGTTGGGTACAGTGCCAGAAGATGGCTCTTCTATGAACGTGCCATTTTCTGGGGTGGCTGCGGACTGCAATTTGCAGTGGGGGGGGGGCCCAGAAAGCTTGGGCCTCCCTGCGCTGCGGATTCCAGCCCCCAGCTGCCTAGTTGTACCTGGCTGGACACAAAAATAGGGCGAAGCCCCACGTATTGTTTTTTTTATTATTTCATGAAATTCATGAAATAATTAAAAAAAAAAGGGCTTCCCTATATTGTTGTGTCCGGCCAGGTATAAATAGGCATCTGGGGGATGGGGGCAGCCCGTTACTGCCTGCTGTACCTGGCTGCCATCCAGCTTGCCATGCCGCAGACACTGAGAAGCGCAGGCATGCTTGCGCTCCTCAGTGTCTGGCTGTGACGGCATCCAGATGAGCCGAGTTCATGTCCAATGAACTCAGCTCACCTCATGCACGTCACTGACAGCGTGGGAAAATTCTCCTGCGCTTGCGATTCCGTGAACTCGGCTCATCTGGATGCCGTCACAGCCAGACACTGAGGAGCGCAAGCATGCCTGCGCTTCTCAGTGTCTGCGGCATGGCAAGCTGGATGGCAGCTTTCGGCTGCAATCCAGCCTGTCATGTGAATGTAGCAGAGCTGGAGCCATCCTGGGAACCATGGAAAGGTAAGGATGAGGTTGCTTTATTATTTTACTTTTATTGCAGAAGACATTGGCTTCAGCTGGAATGGGCGTGATGGTAAGTATGGTTTAATTTAGAACAATAAAGAATTGTGTGTTTATTTCAATTAAAGGACTTTATTCTGGGTGTTTGTGTTTTTGTTTTTTAACTTTGACTATGGGGTTAGTAATGGGGGTGTCTTATAGATGCCTCTCCATTACTAACCTGGGCTTGATGTCAGCTGGCATTATAAGCTGACATCAACTCCAGCCCTATTACCCCACTGCCACCGCTACAGGGCAGTGGGAAGAGCGAGGCTAAGTGCCAGAATTGGCGCATCCTATGGATGCGCCATTTCTGGGGTGGCTGACGGCTGGTGTTTCTAGCCTGGGAGGGGGCCAATATTCATGGCACCCTTCCTGGGCTATTAATATCAGCCTCCAGCTGTCTGCCTAGCCTCTGCTAGCTATTAAAATAGGGGGGACCCCATGTCATTTTTTTGGGGGTCCCCCATTTTAATAGCTAGTAAAGGCTAGGTATTCAGCTGGGGGCTGATATTAGTAGCCTGGGAAGCTCTGTGGGTATTACCCCTTTCCCAGGCTTCAAACATCTGCCCCAGCTGTCTGCTTAACCTCCGCTAGAGACTAAAATTACAGGGAACCCCACGCCAATTTTTTTTTAATAAATCCTTTATTTTAACACTAAATGACAAGTACAGTAATCAACACTATCACTGTACTTATTATATATGTGACTGACATGTTTCTATCTATCTAATCTTTGTGTGATGCTCTATTCTTTCTATTCTAAATTGTCGGGTACCGATGCTGAATTGCCAGCCGGCTTTTTTAAAGAGACGGTGCATGAAAACACTATTATTTTTTTTAATAAATCTTTTAACACTATATGACAAGTACAGTAACCAACACTGTCACTGTACTTCTTATATATGTGACTGACATGTTTCTATCTATCTAATCGGTGTGTGATGCTCTATTCTTTCTGTTCTAAATTGTCGGGTACCGGTGTATGCCGTTGCTGAATTGCCGGCTTTTCATGTTTCACTGTGAGCACTGTTCCCATCGATTTGGGCAATCACTGTAATGCCACAACCACCATGGCTGTGGCATTACAGTGAGTGGCAGACAATCCCTGCATGATGTGAAAAAATCCAGTTACGCTTTTGGTGCATGAACAGTTATCGAATATAACCTCGAACAGCCGAATTTTTTGCAAATCGTTCGCGTTTGTCGAACGACTCGAACACCGCCCAAAACAGCTCGAATTTGAGATTGGCGAACAGTTCGAGTTGAACACCGCTCATCTCTAGTCATGTGATGCCTGTGAGCGGCCAGTGATAGCGCCGCTCACAGGCATTATCTGCAACGGAAGGTATTTACAAAAAGTCTTAGGGGCCCCTGGGAAATACATTGGGGGGGGTAATCTTAAGTAGTAGACAACAACTTTAACTGGTGGGGAATAAAGCAGACATGATGCGCACCCCCCGTAGAGAGTCACCCCGGGTATAAACCCAAGTGGTTGGCTGTGCGTTCCCCTCCACTAACCTTGCTGGAGTGCCGCAAGTGGATGGACACTTTTCTGCGGGGATGGCTGGAGGGTCCCAATGTTGCTCAGCGAGAGTTAGTGGAGGATTCCCAGACACGGGGGTGGGTGACTGAATTTGACATTCAGAAGGGTTCCTGGAGGAGGAGTGGACGGGTGACGAGGTATACTTCAGCCTGGATGTAGTGAAACGCAAATCCCTTCCTTCCCGTCTCCACACCCTACACGTCGGGGACCTCGTGTATTTCGTCAAGTGTGTATGTACCCAAGGGTGGTTTGTGGTTGCGTTAACCCGCCCCTACGAGTGGGAGGACATCTTAGAAAGGGACTGGGAGGTCCTCCGGAAGAGGGCCAAATGGAAAGCTCAGCAGCAGTGGGGCAGGGAAGCTCCCAAGGGCTTCCTGCCACATCCAAAAGCAGATGGCCCACACGTGGAGGAACGCCAGGTGAGACACTGATGGGAGGGGTCTGAAGATGAGGAGGAAGAGGGCTTCGAGAACTGCGGTGCAGCTGACTCTCCCAGTGAGGCGCAGGCTGTCGGTTTCCCGTCCAAACAACCAGAGGAGGTAGAGGTGACTGGTCAAGGGGCCGCAGGGGACTTGCAAACCAGTACTATCCATGTGGTCCAAAAGTTCAGGGTCACGAGTTATGGTCCCACCAAGGTCGGCTGTGGCAGCGCTACGTCCTCAGACGAGGACCCTGGGCCTAGCAGGTACCATGACCAGCCCTGGAGGTGGAAGAAACCCCCTTCATCTACTGCATGGGTCACCTTCATGAAGGAGAAGAGGGAGGCCCAGAGGAAGAAGGGAGGCGGCTAAGTGGAGGCCCATTAACCTCCAAGTTTTTGTTCAAATAATACCCATTGATGGTGGTTCCTGAGCGGGATTGATTCCCGATGGGGGCGGATTTCCCCAAGTTGATCAGAGTTTTATTTTAAATCAAGAAAAATTGTAGGACTGTTTTTTACCTCCAGGGCAAGGGAGGCCTCAAGCAGCAAAAAAAGTTGTTTGTTCCTGTGAGCTGCTCTCTTTTATTTTTATTTTTTGTTGCGCCTGTTGCGCCTTTTTGTGCTGGAATTTGCAGCACTGAGGCAAACCTTGAGGATTGATATCCTCTACCACTAAGAGACTTGCGGCCTAGCGGGAAGAACCGGTGACCCCCGCTAGGGCAAGACAGAAAGAACTCATGTGCTGACTCCCACAACTGTGTGCCTCAGGACTCTGCCCTTAAGAAAATGAAGGGCCATTGTTGCGTTGATCTATACTGATAAAATGGACATGGACACTGTGCTTCCGGGGTCCTTGCCGAGAAGGACCGGTGCTACTGAAGAGTTAAATGTTATAACAATGAACTGTCCTGATTGCTGTTCCAGGGCCCTTAACTGAGAAGAGCCGGTTCCTACCCAAGAAGAGGACGTCAGGACCAATCTCTTACTAAAATGTTTTGATAATATCTTATAATATTGTAAATGTTAATACTTGATTGGCTGTCTAGTATGGCCGATTACGATCATAATGAAAGTGTGGGGGAATGTAGTATCGGTGAAGGAAGTAGCTTCCATCTGACACTAAAAGGGTTAAAAAGCATGTTCTCGAAAGTTAGATCTCTCTGGGCTGCAGTTAGGTCCAGTTAAGGGGTTAGCTGTGACAATCCAGCCCAGTAGAGGGAGGGGGAACCCAGTGCTATGATTGAGCACAGGAAGTGAATAATTCAGTAGTGTACAGTACTTGAGAGAAGACAGGCTTCATATACTGGCTGCTAGGGTAGACGTGGGCCTAGTATTCCAGACAGTGGCTCATCAGACTCAAGAATCTCTTCATAAGAGTCCCCTTAGCCGGCCTGGGAACCTCGAAAGAGTCGTCGGGGACCTAGGGGCGCATTCTGTCTGCAGGACTGCAGAAGAAGTTAGGATTCAAGGCTAGAACATTGAGAGAACTCAGATCCGGATATACTGTCACTGGTGAGGAAGATTCTCTAGGGCTAGAGAACAGAGCAACGAAGATGCTTCACCTAAAATGGGAGCCAGTTCTGAAGTCGCTTCAAGTACCTGTGGGAAAGATGACAACCCGTTGGGCCTTATCCATTATATCTGCCTGTAAATATTGTAAATACTCCCAGTTACCCAATAAAGTCCCAGTTATTGTTATGAACTTTGTGTCCTCTGAATTCATTGCTGCCCTGGTTCCAGAAGAGAAGTCTCTGGAAACAGACGAGACCGGCTGGTCAGAAGTAAGTGGAACACACCACATACACCGAAGCACAACAGAGGGAGGACACAATTTGTCTGTAGGGTGTCAGAGTGAGGATGGGCTACAGCTCACCCACGACTACCTCACTGAGGCAGCTTACATTTGTCTTTTCCTGGGGCTGTGAGAGAGACGTATTTTCTTCACCAAACCCATCCCCCCGATCTCTAAGGTATTGATGTGGAGTCGATGCATTGATGACATTCTGGATATCTGGCAGGGATCTGAAAAAGAGCTCCTTACTTTTGTTCAACAGCTGAATAATAACAATAACAACATCCGACTCACTTGTCATTACAGCAAAATCCAGTGTTGCGTTTTCAGACCTACGGATATTCAAAAGTGAAGATGGTGTTCTACATACGGACATCCACAGAAAGGATACAGCGGTTAACACTTTATTACTTGCTTCTTCCTCCCACCCAAAACATGAAAGAAAATATACCTATTAGACAATTTTTGAGGGCATGAAGGGTGTGCTTCTTTCCTAAAACAGGTCAATGAACTCACCACTTGTTTCGAAGAGAGAGATTACCCAAGACGGACCATCAGAAAAGGTTGAAGAAGAGGATATTGTTTGAAGACAGAGGACCTGCTACGGAAGAAAAGACAGATACCACAAGAAAAGCAGGTGAGATTTATCTCAACCTTTAATGAGAAATGTCAATGTGTTAGAAATTCTTTGGAGAAATATTGGTCTATTCTAAAACAGGATCCGGTTTTATCCAAATGTACTACACCACTCCTGTCTATCACCTACAGGAGGGCAAAGAACCTGAGGAATTTGTTGGTATAAAGCTACCACAGAGACCTTGGACCAGAGAAAGTCTTTGGCTTGAAGGGCCACAGATGGGGCTTCTACCCATGTAAAAACTGTGCGGCCTGTGCAAGTCTGGTGCGATTGTACATCCTTCCCATCACGTGATGGACATAAGGAGTTCCAAATAACACAGCATATCTCCTGCAGTACAGAACGAGTGATCTATCATGCCACGTACCCATGTGTCCTTGTATATGTCGGACTCACATCACGTCAACTGAGATTGAGTGTGAGAGAACACGTGCGAGATATTAGAAATGCATCTGAATCATTGGATGATACTCTACTGAAGCCTATTCCAACGTTATTAATGCAGAATTCATTTATTGATAAGCAGACAGATATTCAAACCAAGTTGCAGGGCGACAGTAGTAGACGTTTCAGCCACAATTTCGGCCTGAATCATTAAGTCGCTATTGTTTTGTGGTTTGAGACTGCTTAGAGTCTGAACAGGACTAGAGGCAATATAGTCCGGGGAAAAGGAGGACTCAAAAGGTCCAATTGGGTTATGAGGTCACAGGGATCTTAAAATGCAGTCGCATGGTGTCCCTTGCTAAAGCAAGGCGCAGGTGCGCCGCTATACCCCTCCACACCACCAATGATTGGCACAACCTCTTCTGGGATCACCACCCTGATGGCACTTGTGATACAGGGACACCATGCGACTGGATTTTAAGATCCCTGTGGCCTCATACCCCAATTGAACCTTTTGAGCCCTCCTTTTCCCCAGACTATATTGCCTCTAGTCCTATTCAGATTGTAAGCAGTCTCAAACCACGAAACAATAGCGACTTAATGATTAAGGCCGAAATTGTGGCCGAATCGTCTACTACTGTCGCCCTGCAACTTGGTTTGAATATCTGTCTGCTTATTAATAAATGAATTCTGCATTAACAACATCTGAGTGTGCAATGAAATAATCCTCTACAGTAACTGGGCACCCACTGCCATTACATCAGCACCTCCACTCTGACAGAGTGCACGCAAATTACTGCTCTATTGAAGCCTATTCCAAGGCATTTCAAACTGAAAGAAATTTGTGGGGTATTGACCGGGTACTAATCGACAAGCAGGGGAGGGGGGATTGGAGAAAAACCCTAGCCCGGTGGATCATGAAAATTGACTGCATATGTCCTAAAGGTTTAATTTAAATTCTTAGTTTTGACACTTTATTGTAAATGTGCTTCTGTGTTTTGGTTTTTATATTGTTTTTATTAGTTTTAACTTCTCACTATTTCTTCTTCTTTATGCAGGGTATGTTGGCGTTTACACACATTTCATTGTGAGATTGATGTCGGACTACTATCCATCCGGAGGACTTTTGTTTTTGGTTCACAAAACTTTCTCCTTGGAGATGTTTGTACAGCTGGCTGACTGAGTGCCTTTGCCTCTGTCGGTTAGCTCTTCATGCGCCTCCTTTTTCTTTCCTTATGTACAGGTGCATCTCACTAAATTTGAATATCATCAAAAAGTTAATTTATTTCAGTTCTTTAATACAAAAAGTGAAACACATATTATATAGAGTCATTACAAACAGAGTGATCTATTTCAAGTGTTTATTTAGTGTTTATTTAATTAGAATACTTTATAATAACAGCTTGAAAAATGTTTTTAAAATGTTAGCCTACTGAAATGTATGTTCAGTAATTGCACTCAATACATGGTCGGGGCTCTTTTTGCATCAATTACTGCATCAATGCGGCGTGGCATGGAAGAGATCAGCCTGTGGCACTGCTGAGGTGTTATGGAAAGCCCAGGTTGCTTTGATAGCAGCCTTCAGCTCGTCTGCATTGTCGAGTCTGGTGTCTCTCATCTTCTTCTTGACAATACCCCATAGATTCTCTATGGGGTTAAGGTCAGGAGAGTTTGCTAGCCAATCAAGCACAGTGATACCGTCTTGGTACTTTTGGCAGTGTGGACAGGTGCCTAGTCCTGCTGGAGAATGAAATTTCCATCTCCAAAAAACTTGTTGGCGGAGGGAAGCATGAAGTTCTCTAAACTTTCCTGGTAGACGGCTGCGCTGACTTTGGTCTTGATAAAACACAGTGCACCAGCAGATGACATGGCTCCCCAAACCATCACTGATTGTGGAAACTTCACACTAGACCTCAAGCGGCTTGGATTGTGTGCCTCTCCACTCTTCCTCCAGACTCTGGGACCTTGATTTCCAAATAAAAATTGCAACTCTGGGACCCTGTGGAGTGTGTCAATGACTGCCTTCTGGACATCTGTCAAGTCAGCAGTCTTCCCCATGATTGTGGAGCCTACTGAAACAGACTAAGGGGCCTTTTTAAACCCTTAGGAAGCCTTTGCAGGTGTTTTTTGTTAATTATTTTAATTTACTGAGATAATGACTTTTGTGTTTTCATTGGCTGTAAGCCATTATCATCAACTTTAACAGAAATAAATACTTGAAATATATCACTCTGTTTGTAATGACTCTATATAATATACAGTGGATACGGAAAGTATTCAGACCCCTTTAAATTTTTCACTCTTTGTTTCATTGCAGCCATTTGGTAAATTCTAAAAAGTTTATTTTTTTCCTCATTAAAGTACAATTTGCACCCCATCTTGACTGAAAAAAACGAAATGTAGAAATTTTTGCAAATTTATTAAAAAATAAAAACTGAAATATCACATGGTTATAAGTATTCAGACCCTTTGCTCAGACACTCATATTTAAGTCACATGCTGTCCATTTCCTTGTGATCCTCCTTGAGATGATTCTAGTCCTTCATTGGAGTCCAGCTGTGTTTAATTAAACTGATAGGACTTGATTTGGAAAGGCACACACCTGTCTATATAAGACCTCACAGCTCACAGTGCACGTCAGACCAAATGAGAATCATGAGCTCAAAGGAACTGCCCAAGGAGCACAGAGACTGAATTGTGGCAAGGCACAGATCTGGCCAAGGTTACAAAAGAATTTCTGCAGTACTCAAGGTTCCTAAGAGCACAGTGGCTTCCATAATCCTTAAATGGAAGAAGTTTGAGACCACCAGAAGTCTTCCTAGACCTGGCCGTCCAGCCAAACTGAGCAATCGTGGAAGAAGAGCCTTGGTGAGAGAGGTAAAGAAGAACACCAAGATCACTGTGGCTGATCCAGAGATGCAGTAGGGAGATGGGAGAAAGTTACACAAAGTCAACTATCACTGCAACCCTCCACCAGTCGGGCCTTTATGGCAGAGTGGCCAGATGAAAGCCTCTCCTCAGTGCAAGGCAAAAACCTGTATAGAGTTTGCTCAAAAACACATGAAGGACTCCCAGACTATGAGAAATAAGATTCTCTGGTCTGATGAGACGAAGATAGAACTTTTTGGTGATAATTCTAAGTGGTATGTGTGGAGAAAACCAGGCACTGCTCATCACCTGCCCAATACAATCCCAACAGTGAAACATGGTGGTGGCAGCATCATGCTATGGGGGTGTTTTTCAGCTACAGGAACATGACGACTGGTTGCAATTGAAGGAAACATGAATGCGGCCAAGTACAGAGATATCCTGGATGAAAACCTCTTCCAGAGTTCTCTGGACCTCAGACTTGGCCGAAGGTTCACCTTCCAACAAGACAATGACCCTACGCACACAGCTAAAATAACAAAGGAGTGGCTTCAGAACAACTCTGTGACAATTCTTGACTGGCCCAGCCAGAACCCTGATCTCAACCCAATTGAGCATCTCTGGAGAGACCTGAAAATGGCTGTCCACCAACGTTCACCATCCAACCTGATGGAACTGGAGAGGATCTGCAAGGAAGAATGGCAGAGGATCCCCAAATCCAGTTGGGAAAAACTTGTTGCATCATTCCCAAGAAGACTCATGGCTGTACTAGCGCAAAAGGGTGCTTCTACTCAATACTGAGCAAAGGGTTTGAATACTTATGGCCATGTGATATTTCAGCTTTTCTTTTTTAATAAATTTGCAAAAATTTCTACATTTCTGTTTTTTTCAGTCAAGATGGGATGCAGAGTGTACATTAATGAGAAAAAAATTAACTTTTTAGAATTTACCAAATGGCTGCAATGAAACAAAGAGTGAAAAATGTAAAGGGGTCTGAATACTTTCCTTACCCACTGTATGAGTTTCACTTTTTGTATTGAAGAACTGAACTGTTGCCTTTTAGGCTCGTGGAGGCAGAAGCTTTCCTCAACCTCATGGCAGCGGCTGTCCCTCGGTACTCGGTCCCCACCCGCCACTATTTCTCCCGGTGTGCGGTCCCCGCCTTATCCAAGTACGGGTCCCAGAACATTACCCGTACCCTCACCAACGCAGTTACTAGGAAGGACCACCTAACCACAGACATGTGGACAAGTGCTTGTGGCCAAACAGCACACTGGGATAATATTGTGGAGGCCGGGACCCAGTTGGATCCTGGGACGGAACACGTCCTCCCGACGCAGAGGATAGCGGGCCCTTGGTCAATCAGGGTTGCCCCCACATTCTACAGCTCCTGCACCTCCTCCTCCTCTTTGGCCTCCAACTCCAAAATGACCACATCAGTTCCAAGCTGGAAGCACTGCCTCGGCCAAGCGGAAACAGGCTGTGCTGAAGATAATATGCTTAGGTGACAAACCGCACACTGCTGCAGAGTTGTTGAAAGCTGTAACAGAGCAGGCAGATCTGTGGTGCTAACCGCTGAACATACAGCCAGGCATGGTCATGTGTGACAATGGCCGGAACCTGGTGGCGGCTCTGAGGCTTGGCAACCTCGCACACATACAATGGCTGGGCCATGTGCTCAACTTAGTTGTTCAGTGGTTTTTCAAAACCTACCCAGATCTACTAGAGCTGCTTGCGAAAGTAGGCCACGTGTGTGCCCATTTCAGAAAGCCAGCTACAGGTTCCGCCACCCTGGCAGTGCTTCAGCAGTGTTTGCAGCTTCCAGCCCAATGCAATGTCACCACACGTTGGAAATCAACATTGCAGATGTTGGGAAGGATTTGTGAGCAGCAGAGGGCAGTTGTTGAGTACCAGCTTCAACACGCCCATTGGAATTCAGGTCAGCCTCTGAACATAAGAGCTGATGAGCGGTCATGGATGTCTGACATCTGTGCCATTCTCCAAAACTTTGAGGACTCCACCAAGATGGTGAGCGGTGATGACGCCATAATTAGCGTCATCATCCCGCTTCTCTATCTACTGAAACTCTCGCTTCTCACAATTAAAGTGGAGGCATTGCAGGCGGAGCAAGGAACTATACAGGGTGATGCTACACAGCCCAGCCTCGTCTCATCTCAACGCGGATTGGGTGATAATGAGGAGGAAGATGAGGAGAACATGGACAGTCGTCCTCTTGGTGAGGACAGGGAAGTCTTGGCTATTGGCAATCTGGCACACATGGCTGACTTTATGTTCCGCTGTCTTTACTGTGACCCTCGTGTTGTGCGCATTTTGGGAGGCAATAATTACTGGTTGGTCACACTTAATAATAATAATAATTTATATTTATATAACCCCAACATATTCCACAGCACTTTACAATTAAGTTGGGACATGTACATACAGACAATACAAATAATACAATGTATCACCTTTCAACAGTTACAGGAGGAGTGAGGGCCTTGCTCACAAGCTTACAATCTACATGGAAATAGGGGGACCCAATAGGTAGAACATGGTCATCAGTCAGTATCTGTCTAAGTGTAGTTACTAGTGTTGAGTGAGCATGCTCGACACTGCTCGGTACTCGCCCGAGCATCTCACTACTCGGGATGTTCGGCGAGCACCGAGCATTTCTGGGTTACTTGGGCGGGAGCTCGGGTCTCCGCCCTGCACGTTTGGCGCTCTTTACAGAGCCAATGAACATGCAGGGATTGCCAGCCAGTCACTGTGATGCCGCAGCCATATTGTTTGTGGGCATTACAGTGATTGGCTGGCCGCACAGCGTCACCTCGAGTATTTAAAACCGGGCGCCGCCATCTTGGACACAGTCGCTCCGGATCAGACACTGTAGGGAGACTGCTGCTGAGCTAGGGAGAGATTTATACTGCAAAATAGTTAGTGTAGGGTCTGTAAAGGCTGCCAAATCAAACAAACAGTCCTTCTCAGGACTAATATCCATCCCAGATAGCAGGCAGGCAGGCAGGCTGTATAGGAGACGCAGTGATTATACCAACAAACACTGCATTACAGTCCTGTGTGCTCCTGCTGGTCAAATTGCTAGACTTATCCCCAGGTCTCAGGTGTCAGGAAAAATTCTTTTTTTTCCATCTAAATTCTGTTTTTGTTTTTTTTCCTCTCCTCAGTTAGACTGTACAAATACGTGTCTTATTACCCTTTTGGTATTCCACCCCCCCAAAAAAAATTGAGTGCGTCTGTGAGTGTTCAGACACAAATATATCTGTTTAAAAGAGTCTGGTGTAGGCCAGATAACTAGAACTGTGTTTTTCCTCTTCCACGGTCCAAATCTGGGTGTTATCAACCTGCTTGCCTTTTTTCCATAAAAAAAAACAGTTTGAGTGTGTTGCTGACTGTTCAGACACAAATATATCTATTTTAACAAGTCTGGTATACACCAGGAAATTATAACTGTGGTTTTGCAGTTCCACTGTTCAAATCTCTGTATTATCCACATTTTTGTCTTTTTTCCATAAAAAAAACATTGTCAGTGTCACGCTGACTGTTCAGACACCAATATATCTTTTTAAAATATTATGGTGTAGGCCAGAGAAATAGAACTGTGGTTTTCCTCTTCCACGGTTCTAATCTCCTTTTTATAACCCTTTTGCCATTGATAGTGTGAGTGTGAGCTATTTTACTTAATTTACAATGGGCAAGGTGCGTGGCAAGGGACGTGGAATTGGACGTTCTGGTGATGGTGCGTGCAGAGGACGGGGCCGTGGCCAAGGTGAAAATGTGCCACAACCAACAGTCACATCTTCTCGCTCCCAGTTCTTGACCGAATTACTAGGGAAGCACACAACAGCACCACTATTGCGAACTGATCAATGTCAACAGGTTATTAATTGGATAGCAGATAATACTGCCAGTTACCTGGGCACCACCACCTCCGGTCTGACTTCCACACGGTCAAGTGTTAGTAGCCGTGAGTCTCGACTGCATACTCCTCCTCACCCTGATGCTCCTTCCTCCCACCATGCCGAGTGTCGTCAGACAGCAACTGATCCCACACTTGGACACTCTGAAGAGCTGGTCACTGGTCCATTTCCATTATTGGGCCCCTCGCCTGCTCCGCTTGAAGTGGTGGAAGAGGAGATCCCATGTAGTGATGGCCAAATATTTGAACAGCCACGGCCACAGGAAGGCGACACTGGCAATTTGTCACAAGAGGTGGACGATGATGAGACACAATTGCCACGAAGTGAGGAGGAGGACCGTGGTGCGGAAGTGGAAGAGGAGGAGGTGGTGGATGATCTAGTAACTGACCCAACGTGGCAGGAGGACACGCAGAGCGAGGCCAGCAGCACACAGGGGGAGGGAGGCAGAGTACCCCAACAGGCAGGAAGAAGCAGTGTGGTGACCGCAGACAGAAGGCGGGCAACCGTTCCCCATAACACCAACACGAGGGATGTTGCCAGTACAACCCGTAGGTCTTCCAGAGTCTGGAATTTTTTTAAAGCCTCTGCTAACCCCAAAAAGGCCATTTGTACCACCTGCCAGGCCAGCATCAGCAGAGGTGACAAAACTATCAGCCTGACCACCACCAGCATGATCAGGCACATGTCAACAAAGCACCCGACTTTGTGGGGCGAACCCCAGGGTCCACGACCAATGTCAGCGGGTGTCACCACTGCTTCTTCCGCTGTTGTGCATGTAAGAGAACCCCCTGTTGTGTGTGCAAGGCAATCCCCTGTCCATACTGCATGCAAAGATGCCCCCTCCTCTCAGTCTTCACTTGTTATGACAGTTTCTCAAGAAACAGCATCAACGTCCACGTCCACGTCCCACCGCAGCGTTCAATTGTCCATATCCCAGACCTTTGAATGAAAGCGCAAATTCGCAGCCAACACCTCACAGGCCACATTCCTAAATTTGCACATTTCACGACTGCTTGCGTTGGAAATGCTGCATTTTAGGCTGGTGGAGACGGAATTCTTCCACAACCTTATGGCGGTGGCCGTCCCTCGGTACTCCAGCCGACACTATTTTGCCCGGTGTGCCATCCCCGCACTACACAAGCACGTGTCCCAAAACATCTGCCGTGCCCTCAACAACGCAGTTACTGGGAGAGGCCACCTGACAACGGACACGTGGAGAAGTGCTTGTGGCCAGGGACGGTACATCTCCCTGATGGCACACTGGGTAAACATAGTGGAAGCCGGGACCCAGTCGGACCTTGGGACGGAACACATCCTCCCCACACCGAGGATTGCGGGCCCTATGTCAGTCAGCATTGCCCCCCACAGTGTACAGTTCCTGCGCATCGTCCTCCTCCTCCTCCTCATGTTCAGCCTCCATCTCAGATATCACCACATCAGTTAAAAGCTGGAAGCACTGAAGTACTGCCTCAGCCAAGTGGCAACAGGCTGTGCTGAAACTCATAAGCTTAGGTGATAAACCTCACACTGCTTGTGAGTTGTGGACAGCTGTGAAAGAGCAGGCAGATCTGTGGCTGAGACCGCTGAACTTACATCCAGGCATGGTCGTGTGTGACAATGGACGTAACCTGGTGGCGGCTTTGAGGCAAGGCGAGATCACACAGGTAGCAAGCCTGGCTCATGTGCTTAACCTTGTGGTTCAGCGATTTCTTAAATCGTACCCCGAATTGCCAGATCTGCTCGTCAAAGTACGCCGCCTGTCAGCTCATTTTCGGAAGTCGGCTACAGCTTCCGCCGCCCTTGCTTTCTTGCAGCAGTGTTTGCAGCTTCCGGCACACCGACTGGTGTGTGTTGTCGCCACACGTTGGAACTCTACCTTCCACATGTTGCAAAGGATTTGTGAGCAGAAGAGAGCAGTTATGGAGTACCAGCTGCAACAAGGCCATCGATATTCAGGTCAGACTCCACACATAAGACCTCAGGAGTGGACCTGGATGTCTGACATATGTACCATCCTGACAAACTTTGAGGAGTCCAGCAAGATGGTGAGTGGCGATCACGCCATCATTAGCTTCAGCATCCCACTTGTCTGTCTTTTGCAATGCTCTCTGCAGAGAATAAAAGAGGAGGCATTGCAGCCAGATTATGATGAGATGGATCCAGAAGCTGTAGCGTGCGATTAAACACAGCCCAGCCTCATCTCATCCCAACGTGCATTGGGGGACAATGAGGGAGAGGAGGAGGAGGAGGAGGAGGATGAACAGGAGCTGGTATCATGCGCTGTAGACGGTAGTACCTGTACAACTGTCATACCGTCGGTTCAGCGTGGGAGGCCTGAGGACAGGGGGGAGGAGCAGGAGGAGGAGAGCATGGTCAGTCGTCATCTTGGTGAGGACACGGAAGTCTTGCCCGTTACCAGTCTGACATGCATGGCTGACTTTATGTTACGCTGCCTTAAGAGTGACTCTCGCGTTGTCAAAATGTTGGGTGACAGTCATTACTGGTTGGTGACACTTTTAGACCCCCGCTACAAGGAGAACTTTCACTCTCTTATTCCTGAGGTCGAGAGGTCTACAAAAATGGGGCAGTACCAGAAGGCCCTTGCTGCAGAGCTGTTAAAAAAATTCCCATCTGAACACGCTAGCGGCAGAGGTCACAGTTCGTTGCCCAACCAAGGCGTACAGGTGAGAGAGACGCAACGCCAATCCAGCAGAGGCAGGGGAACACTGTCAACATTCTGGGACAGTTTTCTGAGACCCGCCCAGCTTACAGGCCTTGATTTGCGGGGTACTCTCACAAGGAGTGGAAAGTTTCAAAAGATGGTGAGGGAGTACCTTGCCGACCGTACCAGCGTCCTCCGTGATTCCTCTGTGCCTTTTAATTATTGGGTATCCAAGATGGACACTTGGAATGAACTCGCTCTGTACGCCTTGGAGGTCCTGGCCTGCACTGCAGCTAGCGTGTTATCAGAGCGTGTTTTTAGTGCCGCTGGGGGAATTATAACTGATAAGCGCACTCGTCTGTCAACTGACAATGCTGACAAGCTGACCCTTATCAAATTGAACAAGGGCTGGATTGGGCCAGACTTCTCATCAACACTAAACATAAAGTCAAACCCACTGTGTTATTTTGGGAGGTGTATTCCCATGCACCGCTTCACACATGGGTATACGCTTCCTCATTTCGGCTGTTTTTTGCTCTCCTCCTTATCCTCAGCCTCCACCACCACTATACCACCAGGGTGACCGTGGTCCGTGTTGCCAGCATTGCAAGTTCCTCCGTCCTAATTTTTGGCAGCTTTTGCTTGGAAGGCATAGGCAAAGACTATGGGAGACCGACTCCCCAATAATGACAATAATGTTTTTAATATGCTGTACTGCATGGCTCTTGTAAGGGGCACTAAAACCATCTTGTTAAGCTACTGTGACCGCCACGTCTCTTCCAAGGGGCATTAAAACCGTCTTGCTAAACCATTCGGAACTCCACGTCTCTTCCAAGGGGCATTAAAACCATCTTGTTAAACCACTCTGAACTCCACGTCTCTTCCAAGGGGCATTAAAACCATCTTGTTAAACCATTCTGACCTCCACATCTCTTCCAAGGGGCATTAAAACCGTCATGTTAAGCTACTGTGACCTCCCCGTCTCTTCCAAGGGGCATTAAAACCGTCTTGCTGAACCACTCTAACCTCCACGTCTCTTCCAAGGGGCATTAAAACCGTCTTGTTAAGCTATTGTGACCTCCACGTCTCTTACAAGGGGCATTAAAACCATCTTGTTAAGCTACTGTGACCTCCACGTCTCTTCCAAGGGGCATTAAAACCATCTTGTTAAGCTACTGTGACCTCCACGTCTCTTCCAAGGGGCATTAAAACTGTCTTGTTAAACCACTCTGACCTCCGCGTCTCTTCCAAGGGGCATTAAAACCGTCTTGTTAAGCTACTGTGATCTCAACGTCTCTTCCAAGGAGCATTAAAACCGTTTTGTTAAACCACTCTGAACTCCACATCTCTTCCAAGGGGCATTAAAACTGTCTTGTTAAACCACTCTGAACTCCACGTCTCTTCCATGGGGCATTAAAACCATCTTGTTAAACCACTCTGACCTCCACGTCTCTTCCAAGGTACATTAAAACCATCTGGTTAAACCGCTCTGACCTCCACGTCTCTTCCAAGGGGCATTAAAACCATCTTGTTAAACCACTCTGACCTCCACATCTCTTCCACGGGGCATTGATATTGTCTTTTTATTCCACTGCGACCTCCACCACTCTTCCAAGGGGCATTGATATTGTCTTTCTATTCCACTTGGGCCGCCACCACTCTTCCAAGGGTCATTGATGTTGCCTTTTTATTCCACTGCGACCTCCACCACTCTTCCAAGGGGCATTGATATTGTCTTTCTATTCCACTGCGACCTCCACCACTCCTCCAAGAGGCATTAAAACCGTCTTGTTAAGCTACTGTGACCTCCACGTCTCTTCCATGGAGCATTGATATTGTCTTTTTATTCCACTGCGACCTCCACCACTCTTCCAAGGGGCATTGATATTGTCTTTTTATTCCACTGCGACCTCCACCACTCTTCCAAGGGGCATTAAAACCGTTTTGTTAGGCTACTGTGACCTCCACATCTTTTCCACGGGGCATTGATATTGTCTTTTTATTCCACTGCGACCTCCACCACTCTTCCAAGGGGCATTGATATTGTCTTTTTATTCCACTGTGACCTCCACCACTCTTACAAGGGGCATTAAAACCATCTTGTTAAGCTACTGTGACCTCCTCGTCTCCTCCACGGGGCATTGATATTGTCTTTTTATTCCACTGCGACCTACACCACTCTTCCAAGGGGCTTTACAACCGTCTTGTTAAGCTACTGTGACCTCCACATCTCTTCCACAGGGCATTGATATTGTCTTTTTATTCCACTGCAACCTCCACCACTCTTCAAAGGGGCATTGATATTGTCTATTTTTTCCACTGCGACCTCCACCACTGTTCCAAGGGGCATTAAAACGGTCTTGTTAAACCACTCTGAACTCCACGTCTCTTCCAAGGGGCATTAAAACCATCTTGTTAAGCTACTGTGATCTCCACGTCTCTTCCAAGGGGCATTAAAACCGTCTTGTTAAACCACTCTGACCTCCACGTCTCTTCCAAGGGGCATTAAAACCATCTTGTTAAACCACTCTGACCTCCACGTCTCTTCCAAGGGGCATTAAAACAATCTTGTTAAACCACTCTGACCTCCACGTCTCTTCCAAGGGGCATTAAAACCATCCTGTTAAGCTACTGTGACCTCCACGTCTCTTCCAAGGGGCATTAAAACCGTCTTGTTAAACCACTCTGACCTCCACGTCTCTTCCAGGGGGCATTAAAACCGTCTTGTTAAACCACTCTGATCTCCACGTCTCTTCCAAAGGGCATTAAAACCGTCTTGTTAAACCACTCTGAACTCCACGCCTCTTCCAAGGGGCATTAAAACCGTCTTGTTAAACCACTCTGAACTCCACGTCTCTTCCAAGGGGCATTAAAACCATCTTGTTAAACCACTCTGACCTCCACGTCTCTTCTAAGAGGAATTAAAACCATCTTGTTAAACCATTCTGACCTCCATATCTCTTCCAAGGGGCATTAAAACCGTCTTGTTAAGCTACTGTGACCTCCACGTCTCTTCCAAGGGGCATTAAAACCGTCTTGCTAAACCACTCTGACCTCCACGTCTCTTCCAAGGGGCATTAAAACCATCTTGTTAAGCTACTGTGACCTCCACATCTCTTTCAAGGAGCATTAAAACCGTCTTGTTAAACCACTCTGACCTCCACGTCTCTTCCAAGGGGCATTAAAACCGTCTTGTTAAGCTACTGAGATCTCCACGTCTCTTCCAAGGAGCATTAAAACCGTCTTGTTAAACCACTCTGAACTCCACGTCTCTTCCAAGGGGCATTAAAACCGTCTTGTTAAACCACTCTGACCTCCACGTCTCTTCCAAGGGGCATTAAAACCGTCTTGTTAAGCTACTGTGATCTCCACGTCTCTTCCAAGTAGCATTAAAACCGTCTTGTTAAACCACTCTGAACTCCACGTCTCTTCCAAGGGGCATTAAAACCATCTTGTTAAACCACTCTGACCTCCACGTCTCTTCCAAGGGGCATTAAAACCATCTTGTTAAACCACTCTGACCTCCACGTCTCTTCCAAGGGGCATTAAAATCATCTTGTTAAACCACTCTGACCTCCACGTCTCTTACAAGGGGCATTAAAACCGTCTTGTTAAGCTACTGTGAACTCCACGTCTCTTCCAAGGGGCATTAAAACCATCTTGTTAAGCTACTGTGACCTCCACGTCTCTTCCAAGGGGTATTAAAACCGTCTTGTTAAACCACTCTGACCTCCACGTCTCTTCCAAGGGGCATTAAAACCATCTTGTTAAGCTACTGTGATCTCCACGTCTCTTCCAAGGAGCATTAAAACCGTCTTGTTAAACCACTCTGAACTCCACATCTCTTCCAAGGGGCATTAAAACCATCTTGTTAAACCACTCTGACCTCCACGTCTCTTCCAAGGGGCATTAAAACCATCTTGTTAAACCACTCTGACCTCCATGTCTCTTCCAAGGGGCATTAACACCATCGTGTTAAACCACTCTGACCTCCACGTCTCTTCCAAGGGGCATTAAAACCGTCTTGTTAAGCTACTGTGATCTCCACGTCTCTTCCAAGCAGCGTTATAACCGTCTTGTTAAACCACTCTGAACTCCACGTCTCTTCCAAGGGGCATTAAAACCGTCTTGTTAAACCACTCTGACCTCCACGTCTCTTCCAAGGGGCATTAAAACCGTCTTGTTAAGCTACTGTGATCTCCACGTCTCTTCCAAGGAGCATTAAAACCGTCTTGTTAAACCACTCTGAACTCCACGTCTCTTCCAAGGGGCATTAAAACCGTCTTGTTAAACCACTCTGACCTCCACGTCTCTTTCAAGGGGCATTAAAACCGTCTTGTTAAGCTAATGTGATCTCCACGTCTCTTCCAAGGAGCATTAAAACCGTCTTGTTAAACCACTCTTAACTCCACGTCTCTTCCAAGGGGCATTAAAACCATCTTGTTAAACCACTCTGACCTCCACGTCTCTTCCAAGGGGCATTAAAACCATCTTGTTAAACCACTCTGACCTCCACGTCTCTTCCAAAGTGCATTAAAACCATCTTGTTAAACCACTCTGACCTCCACGTCTCTTCCACGGGGCATTGATATTGTCGTTTTATTCCACTGCGACCTCCACCACTCTTCCAAGGGACATTGATATTGTCTTTCTATTCCACTTGGACCGCCACCACTCTTCCAGGGGTCATTGATGTTGTCTTTTTATTCCACTGCGACCTCCACCACTCTTCCAAGGGACATTGATATTGTCTTTTTATTCCACTGCGACCTCCACCACTCTTCCAAGGGGCATTGATATTGTCTTTCTATTCCACTGCGACCTCCACCACTCTTCCAAGGGGCATTAAAACCGTCTTGTTAAGCTACTGTGACCTCCACGTCTCTTCCACGGAGCATTGATATTGTCTTTTTATTCCACTGTGACCTCCACCACTCTTCCAAGGGGCATTGATATTGTCTTTTTATTCCACTGTGACCTCCACCACTCTTCCAAGAGGCATTAAAATCGTCTTGTTAAGCTACTGTGACCTCCACGTCTCTTCCACGGGGCATTGATATTGTCTTTTTATTCAGCTGCGACCTCCATTACTCTTCCAAGGGGCATTGATATTGTCTTTTTATTCTATTGCGAGCTCCACCACTCTTCCAAGGGGCATTAAAACCATCTTGTTAGGCTACTGTGACCTCCACATCTTTTCCACGGGGCATTGATATTGTCTTTTTATTCCACTGCAACCTCCACCACTCTTCCAAGGGGCATTGATATTGTCTTTTTATTCCACTGTGACCTCCACCACTCTTACAAGGGGCATTAAAACCATCTTGTTAAGCTACTGTGACCTCCACGTCTCTTCCACGGGGCATTGATATTGTCTTTTTATTCAGCTGCGACCTCCATTACTCTTCCAAGGGGCATTGATATTGTCTTTTTATTCTATTGCGACCTCCACCACTCTTCCAAGGGGCATTAAAACCATCTTGTTAGGCTACTGTGACCTCCACATCTTTTCCACGGGGCATTGATATTGTCTTTTTATTTCACTGCAACCTCCACCACTCTTCCAAGGGGCATTGATATTGTCTTTTTATTCCACTGCGACCTACACCACTCTTCCAAGGGGCCTTAAAACCGTCTTGTTAATCTACTGTGACCTCCACGTCTCTTCCAAGGGGCATTAAAACCATCTTGTTAAGCTACTGTGACCTCCACATCTCTTCCAAGGGGCATTAAAACCGTCTTGTTAAACCACTCTGACCTCCACGTCTCTTCCAAGGGGCATTAAAACCATCTTGTTAACCTACTGTGATCTCCACGTCTCTTCCAAGGGGCATTAAAACCGTCTTGTTAAACCACTCTGAACTCCACGTCTCTTCCAAGGGGCATTAAAACCATCTTGTTAAGCTACTGTGACCTCCACGTCTCTTCCAAGGGGCATTAAAACCGTCTTTTTAAATCACTCTGACTTCCACGTCTCTTCCAAGGGGCATTAAAACCATCTTGTTAAACCACTCTGACCTCCACGTCTCTTCCAAGGGGCATTAAAACCATCTTGTTAAACCACTCTGACCTCCACGTCTCTTCCAAGGGGCATTAAAACCATCTTGTTAAGCTACTGTGACCTCCACATCTCTTCCAAGGGGCATTAAAACCGTCTTGTTAAACCACTCTGACCTCCACGTCTCTTCCAAGGGGCATTAAAACCGTCTTGTTAAGCTACTGTGATCTCCACGTCTCTTCCAAGGGGCATTAAAACCGTCTTGTTAAACCACTCTGAACTCCACGTCTCTTCCAAGGGGCATTAAAACCGTCTTGTTAAACCAGTCTGAACTCCACGTCTCTTCCAAGGGGCATTAAAACCATCTTGTTAAACCACTCTGACCTCCACGTCTCTTCCAAGGGGCATTAAAACCGTCTTGTTAAACCACTCTGACCTCCACGTCTCTTCCAAGGGGCATTAAAACCATCTTGTTAAACCACTCTGACCTCCACGTCTCTTCCAAGGGACATTGTTATTGTCTTTTTATTCCACTGTGACCTACACCACTATTACAAGGGGCATTAAAACCATCTTGTTAAGCTACTGTGACCTCCACGTCTCCTCCACGGGCATTGATATTGTCTTTTTATTCCACTGCGACCTACATCACTCTTCCAAGGGGCATTAAAACCGTCTTGTTAAGCTACTGTGACCTCCACATCTCTTCCACAGGGCATTGATATTGTCTTTTTATTCCACTGCGACCTCCACCACTCTTCCAAGGGGCATTGATATTGTCTTTTTTATCCACTGCGACCTCCACCACTGTTCCAAGGTGCATTAAAACCGTCTTGTTAAGCTACTGTGACCTCCACGTCTCTTCCACGGGGCATTGATATTGTCTTTTTATTCAGCTGCGACCTCCATTACTCTTCCAAGGGGCATTGATATTGTCTTTTTATTCTATTGCGACCTCCACCACTCTTCCAAGGGGCATTAAAACCATCTTGTTAGGCTACTGTGACCTCCACATCTTTTCCACGGGGCATTGATATTGTCTTTTTATTTCACTGCAACCTCCACCACTCTTCCAAGGGGCATTGATATTGTCTTTTTATTCCACTGCGACCTACACCACTCTTCCAAGGGGCATTAAAACCGTCTTGTTAAGCTACTGTGACCTCCACGTCTCTTCCAAGGGGCATTAAAACCATCTTGTTAAGCTACTGTGACCTCCACATCTCTTCCAAGGGGCATTAAAACCGTCTTGTTAAACCACTCTGACCTCCACGTCTCTTCCAAGGGGCATTAAAACCATCTTGTTAACCTACTGTGATCTCCACGTCTCTTCCAAGGGGCATTAAAACCATCTTGTTAAACCACTCTGAACTCCACGTCTCTTCCAAGGGGCATTAAAACCATCTTGTTAAGCTACTGTGACCTCCACGTCTCTTCCAAGGGGCATTAAAACCGTCTTTTCAAATCACTCTGACTTCCACGTCTCTTCCAAGGGGCATTAAAACCATCTTGTTAAACCACTCTGACCTCCACGTCTCTTCCAAGGGGCATTAAAACCATCTTGTTAAACCACTCTGACCTCCACGTCTCTTCCAAGGGGCATTAAAACCATCTTGTTAAGCTACTGTGACCTCCACATCTCTTCCAAGGGGCATTAAAACCGTCTTGTTAAACCACTCTGACCTCCACGTCTCTTCCAAGGGGCATTAAAACCATCTTGTTAAGCTACAGTCATCTCCACGTCTCTTCCAAGGGGCATTAAAACCGTCTTGTTAAACCACTCTGAACTCCACGTCTCTTCCAAGGGGCATTAAAACCGTCTTGTTAAACCACTCTGAACTCCACGTCTCTTCCAAGGGGCATTAAAACCATCTTGTTAAACCACTCTGACCTCCACGTCTCTTCCAAGGGGCATTAAAACCGTCTTGTTAAACCACTCTGACCTCCACGTCTCTTCCAAGGGGCATAAAAACCATCTTGTTAAACCACTCTGACCTCCACGTCTCTTCCAAGGGACATTGTTATTGTCTTTTTATTCCACTGTGACCTACACCACTCTTACAAGGGGCATTAAAACCATCTTGTTAAGCTACTGTGACCTCCACGTTTCCTCCACGGGCATTGATATTGTCTTTTTATTCCACTGCGACCTACACCACTCTTCCAAGGGGCATTAAAACCGTCTTGTTAAGCTACTGTGACCTCCACATCTCTTCCACAGGGCATTGATATTGTCTTTTTATTCCACTGCGACCTCCACCACTCTTCCAAGGGGCATTGATATTGTCTTTTTTATCCACTGCGACCTCCACCACTGTTCCAAGGTGCATTAAAACCGTCTTGTTAAGCTACTGTGACCTCCACGTCTCTTCCAAGGGGCATTAAAACCGTCTTGTTAAACGACTCTGACCTCCACGTCTCTTCCAAGGGGCATTAAAACCGTCTTGTTAAGCTTCTGTGATCTCCACGTCTCTTCCAAGGTGCATTAAAACCGTCTTGTTAAACCACTCTGAACTCCACGTCTCTTCCAAGGGGCATTAAAACCGTCTTGTTAAGCTACTGTGACCTCCACGTCTCTTCCAAGGGGCATTAAAACCGTCTTGTTAAACCACTCTGACCTCCACGTCTCTTCCAAGGGGCATTAAGACCGTCTGGTTAAACCACTCTGACCTCCACGTCTTTTCCAAGGGGCATTAAAACCGTCTTGTTAAACCACTCTGACCTCCACGTCTCTTCCAAGGGGCATTAAAACCATCTGGTTAAGCTACTGTGACCTCCACGTCTCTTCCAAGGGGCATTAAAACCGTCTTGTTAATCGACTCTGACCTCCACGTCTCTTCCAAGGGGCATTAAAACCGTTTTGTTGAGCTACTGAGATCTCCACGTCTCTTCCAAGGGGCATTAAAACCGTCTTGTTAAACCACTCTGAACTCCACGTCTCTTCCAAGGGGCATTAAAACCGTCTTGTTAAACCACTCTGAACTCCACGTCTCTTCCAAAGGGCATTAAAACCATCTTGTTAAACCACTCTGACCTCCACGTCTCTTCCAAGGGGCATTAAAACCATCTTGTTAAACCATTCTGACCTCCACATCTCTTCCAAGGGGCATTAAAACCGTCTTGTTAAGCTACTGTGACCTCCACGTCTCTTCCAAAGGGCATTAAAACGGTCTTGCTAAACCACTCTGACCTCCACGTCTCTTCCAAGGGGCATTAAAACCGTCTTGTTAAGCTACTCTGACCTCCACGTCTCTTACAAGGGGCATTAAAACCGTCTTGTTAAGCTACTGTGACCTCCACGTCTCTTCCAAGGGGCATTAAAACCATCTTGTTAAGCTACTGTGACCTCCACGTCTCTTCCAAGGGGCATTAAAACCGTCTTGTTAAACCACTCTGACCTCCACGTCTCTTCCAAGGGGCATTAAAACCGTCTTGTTAAGCTACTGTGATCTCCACTTCTCTTCCAAGAAGCCTTAAAACAGTCTTGTTAAACCACTCTGAACTCCACGTCTCTTCCAAGGGGCATTAAAACCGTCTTGTTAAACCACTCTGACCTCCACGTCTCTTCCAAGGGGCATTAAAACCATCTTGTTAAGCTACTGTGATCTCCACGTCTCTTCCAAGGAGCATTAAAACCGTCTTGTTAAACCACTCTGAACTCCACGTCTCTTCCAAGGGGCATTAAAACCGTCTTGTTAAACCACTCTGACCTCCACGTCTCTTTCAAGGGGCATTAAAACCGTCTTGTTAAGCTAATGTGATCTCCACGTCTCTTCCAAGGAGCATTAAAACCGTCTTGTTAAACCACTCTTAACTCCACGTCTCTTCCAAGGGGCATTAAAACCATCTTGTTAAACCACTCTGACCTCCACGTCTCTTCCAAGGGGCATTAAAACCATCTTGTTAAACCACTCTGACCTCCACGTCTCTTCCAAAGTGCATTAAAACCATCTTGTTAAACCACTCTGACCTCCACGTCTCTTCCACGGGGCATTGATATTGTCGTTTTATTCCACTGCGACCTCCACCACTCTTCCAAGGGACATTGATATTGTCTTTCTATTCCACTTGGACCGCCACCACTCTTCCAGGGGTCATTGATGTTGTCTTTTTATTCCACTGCGACCTCCACCACTCTTCCAAGGGACATTGATATTGTCTTTTTATTCCACTGCGACCTCCACCACTCTTCCAAGGGGCATTGATATTGTCTTTCTATTCCACTGCGACCTCCACCACTCTTCCAAGGGGCATTAAAACCGTCTTGTTAAGCTACTGTGACCTCCACGTCTCTTCCACGGAGCATTGATATTGTCTTTTTATTCCACTGTGACCTCCACCACTCTTCCAAGGGGCATTGATATTGTCTTTTTATTCCACTGTGACCTCCACCACTCTTCCAAGAGGCATTAAAATCGTCTTGTTAAGCTACTGTGACCTCCACGTCTCTTCCACGGGGCATTGATATTGTCTTTTTATTCAGCTGCGACCTCCATTACTCTTCCAAGGGGCATTGATATTGTCTTTTTATTCTATTGCGAGCTCCACCACTCTTCCAAGGGGCATTAAAACCATCTTGTTAGGCTACTGTGACCTCCACATCTTTTCCACGGGGCATTGATATTGTCTTTTTATTCCACTGCAACCTCCACCACTCTTCCAAGGGGCATTGATATTGTCTTTTTATTCCACTGTGACCTCCACCACTCTTACAAGGGGCATTAAAACCATCTTGTTAAGCTACTGTGACCTCCACGTCTCTTCCACGGGGCATTGATATTGTCTTTTTATTCAGCTGCGACCTCCATTACTCTTCCAAGGGGCATTGATATTGTCTTTTTATTCTATTGCGACCTCCACCACTCTTCCAAGGGGCATTAAAACCATCTTGTTAGGCTACTGTGACCTCCACATCTTTTCCACGGGGCATTGATATTGTCTTTTTATTTCACTGCAACCTCCACCACTCTTCCAAGGGGCATTGATATTGTCTTTTTATTCCACTGCGACCTACACCACTCTTCCAAGGGGCCTTAAAACCGTCTTGTTAATCTACTGTGACCTCCACGTCTCTTCCAAGGGGCATTAAAACCATCTTGTTAAGCTACTGTGACCTCCACATCTCTTCCAAGGGGCATTAAAACCGTCTTGTTAAACCACTCTGACCTCCACGTCTCTTCCAAGGGGCATTAAAACCATCTTGTTAACCTACTGTGATCTCCACGTCTCTTCCAAGGGGCATTAAAACCGTCTTGTTAAACCACTCTGAACTCCACGTCTCTTCCAAGGGGCATTAAAACCATCTTGTTAAGCTACTGTGACCTCCACGTCTCTTCCAAGGGGCATTAAAACCGTCTTTTTAAATCACTCTGACTTCCACGTCTCTTCCAAGGGGCATTAAAACCATCTTGTTAAACCACTCTGACCTCCACGTCTCTTCCAAGGGGCATTAAAACCATCTTGTTAAACCACTCTGACCTCCACGTCTCTTCCAAGGGGCATTAAAACCATCTTGTTAAGCTACTGTGACCTCCACATCTCTTCCAAGGGGCATTAAAACCGTCTTGTTAAACCACTCTGACCTCCACGTCTCTTCCAAGGGGCATTAAAACCGTCTTGTTAAGCTACTGTGATCTCCACGTCTCTTCCAAGGGGCATTAAAACCGTCTTGTTAAACCACTCTGAACTCCACGTCTCTTCCAAGGGGCATTAAAACCGTCTTGTTAAACCAGTCTGAACTCCACGTCTCTTCCAAGGGGCATTAAAACCATCTTGTTAAACCACTCTGACCTCCACGTCTCTTCCAAGGGGCATTAAAACCGTCTTGTTAAACCACTCTGACCTCCACGTCTCTTCCAAGGGGCATTAAAACCATCTTGTTAAACCACTCTGACCTCCACGTCTCTTCCAAGGGACATTGTTATTGTCTTTTTATTCCACTGTGACCTACACCACTATTACAAGGGGCATTAAAACCATCTTGTTAAGCTACTGTGACCTCCACGTCTCCTCCACGGGCATTGATATTGTCTTTTTATTCCACTGCGACCTACATCACTCTTCCAAGGGGCATTAAAACCGTCTTGTTAAGCTACTGTGACCTCCACATCTCTTCCACAGGGCATTGATATTGTCTTTTTATTCCACTGCGACCTCCACCACTCTTCCAAGGGGCATTGATATTGTCTTTTTTATCCACTGCGACCTCCACCACTGTTCCAAGGTGCATTAAAACCGTCTTGTTAAGCTACTGTGACCTCCACGTCTCTTCCACGGGGCATTGATATTGTCTTTTTATTCAGCTGCGACCTCCATTACTCTTCCAAGGGGCATTGATATTGTCTTTTTATTCTATTGCGACCTCCACCACTCTTCCAAGGGGCATTAAAACCATCTTGTTAGGCTACTGTGACCTCCACATCTTTTCCACGGGGCATTGATATTGTCTTTTTATTTCACTGCAACCTCCACCACTCTTCCAAGGGGCATTGATATTGTCTTTTTATTCCACTGCGACCTACACCACTCTTCCAAGGGGCATTAAAACCGTCTTGTTAAGCTACTGTGACCTCCACGTCTCTTCCAAGGGGCATTAAAACCATCTTGTTAAGCTACTGTGACCTCCACATCTCTTCCAAGGGGCATTAAAACCGTCTTGTTAAACCACTCTGACCTCCACGTCTCTTCCAAGGGGCATTATAACCATCTTGTTAACCTACTGTGATCTCCACGTCTCTTCCAAGGGGCATTAAAACCATCTTGTTAAACCACTCTGAACTCCACGTCTCTTCCAAGGGGCATTAAAACCATCTTGTTAAGCTACTGTGACCTCCACGTCTCTTCCAAGGGGCATTAAAACCGTCTTTTCAAATCACTCTGACTTCCACGTCTCTTCCAAGGGGCATTAAAACCATCTTGTTAAACCACTCTGACCTCCACGTCTCTTCCAAGGGGCATTAAAACCATCTTGTTAAACCACTCTGACCTCCACGTCTCTTCCAAGGGGCATTAAAACCATCTTGTTAAGCTACTGTGACCTCCACATCTCTTCCAAGGGGCATTAAAACCGTCTTGTTAAACCACTCTGACCTCCACGTCTCTTCCAAGGGGCATTAAAACCATCTTGTTAAGCTACAGTCATCTCCACGTCTCTTCCAAGGGGCATTAAAACCGTCTTGTTAAACCACTCTGAACTCCACGTCTCTTCCAAGGGGCATTAAAACCGTCTTGTTAAACCACTCTGACCTCCACGTCTCTTCCAAGGGGCATTAAAACCATCTTGTTAAACCACTCTGACCTCCACGTCTCTTCCAAGGGGCATTAAACCATCTTGTTAAGTTACTGTGACCTCCACGTCTCTTCCAAGGGGCATTAAAACCGTCTTGATAAACCACTCTGACCTCCACGGCTCTTCCAAGGGGCATTAAAACCGTCTTGTTAACCTACTGTAATCTCCACGTCTCTTCCAAGGGGCATTAAAACCGTCTTGTTAAACCACTCTGAACTCCACGTCTCTTCCAAGGGGTATTAAAACCGTCTTGTTAAACCACTCTGAACTCCACGTCTCTTCCAAGGGGCATTAAAACCGTCTTGTTAAACCACTCTGAACTCCACGTCTCTTCTAAGGGACATTAAAACCGTCTTGTTAAACCACTCTGACCTCCATGTCTCTTCCAAGGGGCATTAAAAACATCTTTTTAAACCACTCTGACCTCCACGTCTCTTCCAAGGGGCAATAAAACCATCTTGTTAAACCACTCTGACCTCCACGTCTCTTCCAAGGGGCATTAAAACCATCTTGTTAAGCTACTGTGACCTCCAAGTCTCTTCCAAGGGGCATTAAAACCGTCTTGTTAAACCACTCTGACATCCACGTCTCTTCCAAGGGGCATTAAAACCGTTTTGTTAAGCTACTGTAATCTCCACGTCTCTTCGAAGGGGCATTAAAACAGTCTTGTTAAACCACTCTGAACTCCACGTCTCTTCCAAGGGGCATTAAAACCGTCTTGTTAAACCACTCTGAACTCCATGTCTCTTCCAAGGGGCATTAAAACCATCTTGTTAAACCACTCTGACCTCCACGTCTCTTCCAAGGGGCATTAAAACCATCTTATTAAACCACTCTGACCTCCACATCTCTTCCAAGGGGCATTAAAACCATCTTGTTAAACCACTCTGACCTCCACGTCTCTTCCAAGGGGCATTGATATTGTCTTTCTATTCCACTGTGACCTCCACCACTCTTACAGGGGGCATTAAAACCATCTTGTTAAGCTACTGTGACCTCCACGTCTCCTCCACGGGGCATTGATATTGTCTTTTTATTCCACTGCGACCTACACCACTCTTCCAAGGGGCATTGATATTGTATTTTTTTTCCACTGCGACCTCCACCACTGTTCCAAGGGGCATTAAAACCGTCTTGTTAAGCTACTGTGACCTCCACGTCTCTTCCAAGGGGCATTAAAACCGTCTTGTTAAACCACTCTGACCTCCACGTCTCTTCAAGGGGCATTGAAACCGTCTTGTTAAGCTACTGTGATCTCCACGTCTCTTCCAAGGGGCATTAAAACCGTCTTGTTAAACCACTCTGAACTCCACGTTTCTTCCAAGGAGCATTAAAGCCATCTTGTTAAGCTACTGTGACCTCCACGTCTCTTCCAAGGCGCATTAAAACCGTCTTGTTAAACCACTCTGACCTCCACGTCTCTTCCAAGGAGCATTAAAACCATCTTGTTAAACCACTCTGACCTCCACGTCTCTTCCAAGGGGCATTAAAACCATCTTGTTAAACCACTCTTACCTCCACGTCTCTTCCAAGGGGCATTAAAACCATCTTGTTAAGCTACTGTGACCTCCACGTCTCTTCCAAGTGGCATTAAAACCATCTTGTTAAACCACTCTGACCTCCACGTCTCTTCCAAGGTGCATTAAAACCGTTTTGTTGAGCTACTGAGATCTCCACGTCTCTTCCAAGGGGCATTAAAACCGTCTTGTTAAACCACTTTGAACTCCACGTCTCTTCCAAGGGGCATTAAAACCATCTTGTTAAACCACTTTGAACTCCACGTCTCTTCCAAGGGACATTAAAACCATCTTGTTAAACCACTCTGACCTCCACGTCTCTGCCAAGGGGCATTAAAACCATCTTGTTAAACCATTCTGACCTCCACATCTCTTCCAAGGGGCATTAAAGCCGTCTTGCTAAGCTACTGTGAGCTCCACGTCTCTTCCAAGGGGCATTAAAACCGTCTTGCTAAACCACTCTGACCTCCACGTCTCTTCCAAGGGGCATTAAAACCATTTTGTTAAGCTACTGTGACCTCCACGTCTCTTACAAGGGGCATTAAAACCGTCTTGTTAAGCTACTGTGTCCTCCACGTCTCTTCCAAGGGGCATTAAAACTGTCTTGTTAAACCACTCTGACCTCCACGTCTCTTCCAAGGCGCATTAAAACCGTCTTGTTAAGTAACTGTGATCTCCACGTCTCTTCCAAGGAGCATTAAAACCGTCTTGTTAAACCAATCTGAACTCCACGTCTCTTCCAAGGGGCATTAAAATCGTCTTGTTAAACCACTGTGACCTCCACGTCTCTTCCAAGGGGCATTAAAACCGTCTTGTTAAGCTACTGTGAACTCCACGTCTCTTACAAGGAGCATTAAAACCGTCTTGTTAAACCACTCTGAACTCCACGTCTCTTCCAAGGGGCATTAAAACTATCTTGTTAAACCACTCTGACCTCCACGTGTCTTCCAAGGGGCATTAAAACCATCTTGTTAAACCACTCTGACCTCCATGTCTCTTCCAAGGAGCATTTAAACCATCTTGTTAAACCACTCTGACCTCCACGTCTCTTACAAGGGGCATTAAAACCGTCTTGTTAAGCTACTGTGACCTCCACGTCTCTTCCAAGTGGCATTAAAACCATCTTGTTAAGCTACTGTGACCTCCACGTCTCCTCCACGGGGCATTGATATTGTCTTTTTATTCCAGTGCGACCTACACCACTCTTCCAAGGGACATTAAAACCGTCTTGTTAAGCTACTGTGACCTCCACGTCTCTTCCAAGGGGCATTAAAACCGTCTTGTTAAACGACTCTGACCTCCACGTCTCTTCCAAGGGGCATCAAAACCGTCTTGTTAACCTGCTGTGATCTCCACGTCTCTTCCAAGGGGCATTAAAACCGTCTTGTTAAACCACTCTGAACTCCACGTCTCTTCCAAGGGGCATTAAAACCATCCTGTTAAGCTACTCTGACCTCCACGTCTCTTCCAAGGGGCATTAAAACCGTCTTGTTAAACCACTCTGACCTCCACGTCTCTTCCAAGGGGCATTAAAACCGTCTTGTTAAACCACTCTGACCTCCACGTCTCTTCCAAGGAGCATTAAAACCATCTTGTTAAACCACTCTGACCTCCACGTCTCTTCCAAGGGGCATTAAACCATCTTGTTAAGTTACTGTGACCTCCACGTCTCTTCCAAGGGGCATTAAAACCGTCTTGATAAACCACTCTGACCTCCACGGCTCTTCCAAGGGGCATTAAAACCGTCTTGTTAACCTACTGTAATCTCCACGTCTCTTCCAAGGGGCATTAAAACCGTCTTGTTAAACCACTCTGAACTCCACGTCTCTTCCAAGGGGTATTAAAACCGTCTTGTTAAACCACTCTGAACTCCACGTCTCTTCCAAGGGGCATTAAAACCATCTTGTTAAACCACTCTGACCTCCACGTCTCTTCCAAGGGGCATTAAAACCATCTTGCTAAACCACTCTGACCTCCACGTCTCTTCCAAGGGGCATTAAAACCATCTTGTTAAACCACTCTGACCTCCACGTCTCTTCCAAGGGACATTGTTATTGTCTTTTTATTCCACTGTGACCTCCACCACTCTTACAAGGGGCATTAAAACCATCTTGTTAAGCTACTGTGACCTCCACGTCTCCTCCACGGGGCATTGATATTGTCTTTTTATTCCACTGCGACCTACACCACTCTTCCAAGGGGCATTAAAACCGTCTTGTTAAGCTACTGTGACCTCCACATCTCTTCCACGGGGCATTGATATTGTCTTTTTATTCCACTGCGACCTCCACCACTCTTCCAAGGGGCATTGATATTGTCTTTTTTTCCCACTGCGACCTCCACCACTGTTCCAAGGTGCATTAAAACCGTCTTGTTAAGCTACTGTGACCTCCACGTCTCTTCCAAGGGGCATTAAAACCGTCTTGTTAAACCACTCTGAACTCCACGTCTCTTCCAAGGGGCATTAAAACCGTCTTGTTAAACCACTCTGACCTCCACGTCTCTTCCAAGGGGCATTAAAACCATCTTTTTAAACCACTCTGACCTCCACGTCTCTTCCAAGGGGCATTAAAACCATCTTGTTAAACCACTCTGACCTCCACGTCTCTTCCAAGGGGCATTAAAACCATCTTGTTAAGCTACTGTGACCTCCACGTCTCTTCCAAGGGGCATTAAAACCATCTTGTTAAACCACTCTGACCTCCACGTCTCTTCCAAGGGGCATTGATATTGTCTTCCTATTCCACTGTGACCTCCACCACTCTTACAGGGGGCATTAAAACGATCTTGTTAAGCTACTGTGACCTCCACGTCTCCTCCACGGGGCATTGATATTGTCTTTTTATTCCACTGCGACCTACACCACTCTTCCAAGGGGCATTGATATTGTCTTTTTTTTCCACTGCGACCTCCACCACTGTTCCAAGGGGCATTAAAACCGTCTTGTTAAGCTACTGTGACCTCCACGTCTCTTCCAAGGGGCATTAAAACCGTCTTGTTAAACCACTCTGTCCTCCACGTCTCTTCAAGGGGCATTAAAACCGTCTTGTTAAGCTACTGTGATCTCCACGTCTCTTCCAAGGGGCATTAAAACCGTCTTGTTAAACCACTCTGAACTCCACGTTTCTTCCAAGGGGCATTAAAGCCATCTTGTTAAGCTACTGTGACCTCCACGTCTCTTCCAAGGCGCATTAAAACCGTCTTGTTAAACCACTCTGACCTCCACGTCTCTTCCAAGGGGCATTAAAACCATCTTGTTAAACCACTCTGACCTCCACGTCTCTTCCAAGGGGCATTAAAACCATCTTGTTAAACCACTCTGACCTCCACGTCTCTTCCAAGGGGCATTAAAACCATCTTGTTAAGCTACTGTGACCTCCACGTCTCTTCCAAGGGGCATTAAAACCATCTTGTTAAACCACTCTGACCTCCACGTCTCTTCCAAGGGGCATTAAAACCGTTTTGTTGAGCTACTGAGATCTCCACGTCTCTTCCAAGGGGCATTAAAACCGTCTTGTTAAACTACTTTGAACTCCACGTCTCTTCCAAGGGGCATTAAAACCATCTTGTTAAACCACTCTGAACTCCACGTCTCTTCCAAGGGACATTAAAACCATCTTGTTAAACCACTCTGACCTGCACGTCTCTGCCAAGGGGCATTAAAACCATCTTGTTAAACCATTCTGACCTCCACATCTCTTCCAAGGGGCATTAAAGCCGTCTTGCTAAGCTACTGTGAGCTCCACGTCTCTTCCAAGGGGCATTAAAACCGTCTTGCTAAACCACTCTGACCTCCACGTCTCTTCCAAGGGGCATTAAAACCATTTTGTTAAGCTACTGTGACCTCCACGTCTCTTACAAGGGGCATTAAAACCGTCTTGTTAAGCTACTGTGACCTTCACGTCTCTTCCAAGGGGCATTAAAACCATCTTGTTAAGCTACTGTGTCCTCCACGTCTCTTCCAAGGGGCATTAAAACTGTCTTGTTAAACCACTCTGACCTCCACGTCTCTTCCAAGGGGCATTAAAACCGTCTTGTTAAGTAACTGTGATCTCCACGTCTCTTCCAAGGAGCATTAAAACCGTCTTGTTAAACCACTCTGAACTCCACGTCTCTTCCAAGGGGCATTAAAACCGTCTTGTTAAACCACTGTGACCTCCACGTCTCTTCCAAGGGGCATTAAAACCGTCTTGTTAAGCTACTGTGAACACCACGTCTCTTCCAAGGAGCATTAAAACCGTCCTGTTTAACCACTCTGAACTCCACGTCTCTTCAAAGGGGCATTAAAACTATCTTGTTAAACCACTCTGACCTCCACGTGTCTTCCAAGGGGCATTAAAACCATCTTGTTAATCCACTCTGACCTCCATGTCTCTTCCAAGGAGCATTAAAACCATCTTGTTAAACCACTGTGACCTCCACGTCTCTTACAAGGGGCATTAAAACCGTCTTGTTAAGCTACTGTGACCTCCACGTCTCTTCCAAGGGGCATTAAAACCATCTTGTTAAGCTACTGTGACCTCCACGTCTCTTCCAAGGGGCATTAAAACCGTCTTGTTAAACCACTCTGACCTCCACGTCTCTTCCAAGGGGCATTAAAACCGTCTTGTTAAGCTACTGTGATCTCCACGTCTCTTCCAAGAAGCATTAAAACCGTCTTGTTAAACAACTCTGAACTCCACGTCTATTCCAAGGGGCATTAAAACTGACTTGTTAAACCACTCTGACCTCCACCTCTCTTCCAAGGGGCATTAAAACCGTCTTGTTAAGCTACTGTGATCTCCACTTCTCTTCCAAGGAGCATTAAAACCGTCTTGTTAAACCACTCTGAACTCCACGTCTCTTCCAAGGGGCATTAAAACTATCCTGTTAAACCACTCTGACCTGCACGTCTCTTCCAAGGGGCATTAAAACCATCTTGTTAAACTACTCTGACCTCCACGTCTCTTCTAAGGGGCATTAAAACCATCTTGTTAAACCACTCTGACCTCCACGTCTCTTCCACGGGGCATTGATATTGTCTTTCAATTCCACTGTGACCTCCACCACTCTTACAAGGGGCATTAAAACCATCTTGTTAAGCTACTGTGACCTCCAAGTCTCTTCCAAGGGGCATTAAAACCGTCTTGGTAAATCACTCTGACCTCCACGTCTCTTCCAAGGGGCAATAAAACCGTCTTGTTAAGCTACTGTGATCTCCACGTCTCTTCCAAGGGGCATTAAAACCATCTTGTTAAACCACTCTGAACTCCACGTCTCTTCCAAGGGGCATTAAAACCATCTTTTAAGCTACTGTGACCTCCACGTCTCTTCCAAGGGGCATTAAAACCGTCTTGTTAAACCACTCTGACCTCCACGTCTCTTCCAAGGGGCATTAAAACCATCTTGTTAAACCACTCTGACCTCCACGTCTCTTCCAAGGGGCATTAAAACCATCTTGTTAAACCACTCTGACCTCCACGTCTCTTCCAAGGGGCATTAAAAGCATCTTGTTAAGCTACTGTGACCTCCACGTCTCTTCCAAGTGGCATTAAAACCGTCTTGTTAAACCACTCTGACCTCCACGTCTCTTCCAAGGGGCATTAAAACCGTCTTTTTAAACCACTCTGACCTCCACGTCTCTTCCAAGGGGCATTAAAACCATCTTGTTAAACCACTCTGACCTCCACGTCTCTTCCAAGGGGCATTAAAACCATCTTGTTAAACCACTCTGACCTCCACGTCTCTTCCAAGGGGCATTGATATTGTCTTTCAATTCCACTGTGACCTCCACCACTCTTACAAGGGGCATTAAAACCATCTTGTTAAGCTACTGTGACCTCCACGTCTCCTCCACGGGGCATTGATATTGTCTTTTTATTCCACTGCGGCCTACACCACTCTTCCAAGGGGCATTAAAACCGTCTTGTTAAGCTACTGTGACCTCCACATCTTTTCCACGGGGCATTGATATTGTCTTTTTATTCCACTGCGACCTCCACCACTCTTCCAAGGGGCATTGATATTGTCTTTTTTTTCCACTGCGACCTCCACCACTATTCCAAGGGGCATTAAAACCGTCTTGTTAAGCTTCTGTGACCTCCACGTCTCTTCCAAGGGGCATTAAAACCGTCTTGTTAAACCACTCTGACCTCCACGTCTCTTCCAAGGGGCATTAACACCGTCTTGTTAAGCTACTGTGATCTCCACGTGTCTTCCAAGGGGTATTAAAACCGTCTTGTAAACCACTCTGAACTCCACGTCTCTTCCAACGGGCATTAAAACCATCTTGTTAAGCTACTGTGACCTCCACGTCTCTTCCAAGGGGCATTAAAACCGTCTTGTTAAACTACTCTGACCTCCACGTCTCTTCCAAGGGGCATTAAAACCATCTTGTTAAACCACTCGGACCTCCACGTCTCTTCCAAGTGGCATTAAAACCATCTTGTTAAGCTACTGTGACCTGCACGTCTCTTCCAAGGGGCATTAAAACCGTCTTGTTAAACCACTCTGACCTCCACGTCTCTTCCAAGGGGCATTAAAACCGTCTTGTTAAGCTACTGTGATCTCCACGTCTCTTCCAAGGGGCATTAAAAGCGTCTTGTTAAACAACTCTGAACTCCACGTCTCTTCCAAGGGGCATTAAAACCGTCTAGTTAAACCACTCTGACCTCCACGTCTCTTCCAAGGGGCATTAAAACCATCTTGTTAAACCACTCTGACCTCCACGTCTCTTCCAAGGAGCATTATTATTGTCTTTTTATTCCACTGTGACCTCCACCACTCTTACAAGGGGCATTAAAACCATCTTGTTAAGCTACTGTGACCGCCACGTCTCCTCCACGGGGCATTGATATTGTCTTTTTATTCCACTGCGACCTACACCACTCTTCCAAGGGGCATTAAAACCGTCTTGTCAAGCTACTGTGACCTCCACATCTCTTCCACGGGGCATTGATATTGTCTTTTTATTCCACTGCGACCTCCAGCATTCTTCCAAGGGGCATTGATATTGTCTTTTTTTTCAAATGCGACCTCCACCACTGTTCCAAGGTGCATTAAAACCGTCTTGTTAAGCTACTGTGACCTCCACGTCTCTTCCAAGGGGCATTAAAACCGTCTTGGTAAATCACTCTGACCTCCACGTCTCTTCCAAGGGGCAATAAAACCGTCTTGTTAAGCTACTGTGATCTCCACGTCTCTTCCAAGGGGCATTAAAACCATCTCGTTAAACCACTCTGAACTCCACGTCTCTTCCAAGGGGCATTAAAACCATCTTGTTAAGCTACTGTGACCTCCACGTCTCTTCCAAGGGGCATTAAAACCGTCTTGTTAAACCACTCTGACCTCCACGTCTCTTCCAAGGGGCATTAAAACCATCTTGTTAAACCACTCTGACCTCCACGTCTCTTCCAAGGGGCATTAAAACCATCTTGTTAAACCACTCTGACCTCCACGTCTCTTCCAAGGGGCATTAAAAGCATCTTGTTAAGCTACTGTGACCTCCACGTCTCTTCCAAGGGGCATTAAAACCGTCTTGTTAAACCACTCTGACCTCCACGTCTCTTCCAAGGGGCATTAAAACCGTTTTGTTGAGCTACTGTGATCTCCACGTCTCTTCCAAGGGGCATTAAAACCATCTTGTTAAACCACTCTGAACTCCACATCTCTTCCAAGGGGCATTAAAACCGTCTTGTTAACCACTCTAAACTCCACGTCTCTTCCACGGGGCATTAAAACCATCTTGTTAAACCACTCTGACCTCCACGTCTCTTCCAAAGGGCATTAAAACCATCTTGTTAAACCATTCTGACCTCCACATCTCTTCCAAGGGGCATTAAAACCGTCTTGTTAAGCTACTGTGACCTCCACGTCTCTTCCAAGGGGCATTAAAACCATCTTGCTAAACCACTCTGACCTCCACGTTCCTTCCAAGGGGCATTAAAACCGTCTTGTTAAGCTACTGTGACCTCCACGTCTCTTCCAAGGGGCATTAAAACCATCTTGTTAAGCTACTGTGACCTCCACGTCTCTTCCAAGGGGCATTAAAACCGTCTTGTTAAACCACTCTGACCTCCACGTCTCTTCATAGGGGCATTAAAACCATCTTGTTAAGCTACTGTGATCTCCACGTCTCTTCCAAGGAGCATAAAAACCGTCTTGTTAAACCACTCTGAACTCCACGTCTCTTCCAAGGGGCATTAAAACTGTCTTGTTAAACCACTCTGAACACCACGTCTCTTCCATGGGGCATTAAAACCATCTTGTTAAACCACTCTGACCTCCACGTCTCTTCCAAGGGGCATTAAAACCATCTTGTTAAACCACTCTGACCTCCACTTCTCTTCCAAGGGGCATTAAACCATCTTGTTAAACCACTCTGACCTCCACGTCTCTTCCACGGGGCATTGATACTGTCGTTATATTCCACTGCGACCTCCACCACTCTTCCAAGGGGCATTTATATTGTCTTTCTATTCCACTTGGACCGCCACCACTCTTCCAAGGGTCATGTATGTGGTCTTTTTATTCCACTGCGACCTCCACCACTCTTCCAAGGGACATTGATATTGTCTTTTTATTCCACTGCGACCTCCACCACTCTTCCAAGGGGCATTGATATTGTCTTTCTATTCCACTGCGACCTCCACCACTCTTCCAAGGGGCATTAAAACCGTCTTGTTAAGCTACTGTGACCTCCACGTCTCTTCCACGGAGCATTGATATTGTCTTTTTATTCCACTGCGACCTCCACCACTCTTCCAAGGGGCATTGATATTGTCTTTTTATTCCACTGTGACCTCCACCACTCTTCCAAGGGGCATTAAAATCATCTTGTTAAGCTACTGTGACCTCCACGTCTCTTCCACGGGACATTGATATTGTCTTTTTATTCAGCTGCGACCTCCACCACTCTTCCAAGGGGCATTAAAACCATCTTGTTAGGCTACTGTGACCTCCACATCTTTTCCACAGGGCATTGATATTGTCTTTTTATTCCACTGCGACCTCCACCACTCTTCCAAGGGGCATTGATATTGTCTTTTTATTCCACTGTGACCCCCACCACTCTAACAAGGGGCATTAAAACCATCTTGTTAAGCTACTGTGACCTCCACGTCTCCTCGACGTTGCATTGATATTGTCTTTTTATTCCACTGCGACCTACACCACTCTTCCAAGGGGCATTAAAACCGTCTTGTTAAACTACTGTGACCTCCACATCTCTTCCACGGGGCATTGATATTGTCTTTTTATTCCACTGCGACCTCCACCACTCTTCCAAGGTGCATTGATATTGTCTTTTTTTTCCACTGCGACCTCCACCACTGTTCCAAGGGGCATTAAAACCATCTTGTTAAGCTACTGTGACCTCCACGTCTCTTCCAAGGGGCATTAAAACCATCTTGTTAAGCTACTGTGACCTCCACGTCTCTTCCAAGGGGCATTAAAACGTCTTGTTAAACCACTCTGACCTCCACGTCTCTTCCAAGGTGCATAAAAACCATCTTGTTAAGCTACTGTGATCTCCACGTCTCTTCCAAGGGGCATTAAAACCGTCTTGTTAAACCACCCTGAACTCCACGTCTCTTCCAAGGAGCATTAAAACCGTCTTGTTAAACCACTCTGAACTCCACATCTCTTCCAAGGGGCATTAAAACTGTCTTGTTAAACCACTCTGAACTCCACGTCTCTTCCATGGGGCATTAAAACCATCTTGTTAAACCACTCTGACCTCCACGTCTCTTCCAAGGGGCATTAAAACCATCTTGTTAAACCACTCTGACCTCCACTTCTCTTCCAAGGGGCATTAAACCATCTTGTTAAACCACTCTGACCTCCACGTCTCTTCCACGGGGCATTAATATTGTCGTTTTATTCCACTGCGACCTCCACCACTCTTCCAAGGGGCATTTATATTGTCTTTCTATTCCAATTGGACCGCCACCACTCTTCCAAGGGTCATTGATGTGGTCTTTTTATTCCACTGCGACCTCCACCACTCTTCCAAGGGACATTGATATTGTCTTTTTATTCCACTGTGACCTCCACCACTCTTCCAAGGGGCATTGATATTGTCTTTCTATTCCACTGCGACCTCCACCACTCTTCCAAGGGGCATTAAAACCGTCTTGTTAAGCTACTGTGACCTCCACGTCTCTTCCACGGAGCATTGATATTGTCTTTTTATTCCACTGCGACCTCCACCACTCTTCCAAGGGGCATTGATATTGTCTTTTTATTCCACTGTGACCTCCACCACTCTTCCAAGGGGCATTAATATCGTCTTGTTAAGCTACTGTGACCTCCACGTCTCTTCACGGGGCATTGATATTGTCTTTTTATTCAGCTGCGACCTCCACCACTCTTCCAAGGGGCATTAAAACCATCTTGTTAGGCTACTGTGACCTCCACATCTTTTCCACAGGGCATTGATATTGTCTTTTTATTCCACTGCGACCTCCACCACTCTTCCAAGGGGCATTGATATTGTCTTTTTATTCCACTGTGACCCCCACCACTCTTACAAGGGGCATTAAAACCATCTTGTTAAGCTACTGTGACCTCCACGTCTCCTCGACATTGCATTGATATTGTCTTTTTATTCCACTGCGAACTACACCACTCTTCCAAGGGGCATTAAAACCGTCTTGTTAAGCTACTGTGACCTCCACATCTCTTCCACGGGGCATTGATATTGTCTTTTTATTCCACTGCGACCTTCACCACTCTTCCAAGGTGCATTGATATTGTCTTTTTTTTCCACTGCGACCTCCACCACTGTTCCAAGGGGCATTCAAACCATCTTGTTAAGCTACTGTGACCTCCACGTCTCTTCCAAGGGGCATTAAAACCATCTTGTTAAGCTATTGTGACCTCCACGTCTCTTCCAAGGGGCATTAAAACGTCTTGTGAAACCACTCTGACCTCCACGTCTCTTCCAAGGTGCATAAAAACCGTCTTGTTAAGCTACTGTGATCTCCACGTCTCTTCCAAGGGGCATTTAAACCGTCTTGTTAAACCACTCTGAACTCCACGTCTCTTCCAAGGGGCATTAAAACCATCTTGTTAAGCTACTGTGACCTCCACATTTCTTCCAAGGGGCATTAAAACCGTCTTGTTAAACCACTCTGACCTCCACGTCTCTTCCAAGGGGCATTAAAACCATCTTGTTAAACCACTCTGACCTCCACGTCTCTTCCAAGGGGCATAAAAACCATCTTGTTAAACCTCTCTGACCTCCACGTCTCTTCCAAGGGGCATTAAAACCATCTTGTTAAGCTACTGTGACCTCCACGTCTCTTCCAAGGGGCATTAAAACCGTCTTGTTAAACCACTCTGACCTCCACGTCTCTTCCAATGGGCATTAAAACCGTGTTGTTAAGCTACTGTGATCTCCACGTCTCTTCCAAGGGGCATTAAAACCGTCTTGTTAAACAACTCTGAACTCCACGTCTCTTCCAAGGGGCATTAAAACCGTTTTGTTAAACCACTCTGAACTCCACGTCTCTTCCAAGGAGCATTAAAACCATCTTGTTAAGCTACTGTGACCTCCACGTCTCTTCCAAGGGGCATTAAAACCATCTTGTTAAACCACTCTGACCTCCACGTCTCTTCAGAGGGGCATTAAAACCATCTTGTTAAGCTACTGTGATCTCCACGTCTCTTCCAAGGGGCATTAAAACCGTCTTGTTAAACCACTCTGAACTCCACGTCTCTTCCAAGGGGCATTAAAACTGTCTTGTTAAACCACTCTGAACTCCACGTCTCTTCCATGGGGCATTAAAACCATCTTGTTAAACCACTCTGACCTCCACGTCTCTTCCAAGGGGCATTAAAACCATCTTGTTAAACCACTCTGACCTCCACTTCTCTTCCAAGGGGCATTAAACCATCTTGTTAAACCACTCTGACCTCCACGTCTCTTCCAAGGGGCATTAAAACGGTCTTGCTAAACCACTCTGACCTCCACGTCTCTTCCAAGGGGCTTTAAAACCGTCTTGTTAAGCTACTGTGACCTCCACGTCTCTTCCAAGGGGCATTAAAACCATCTTGTTAAGCTACTGTGACCTCCACGTCTCTTCCAAGGGGCATTAAAACCGTCTTGTTAAACCACTCTGACCTCCACGTCTCTTCCAAGGGGCATTAAAACCGCCTTGTTAAGTTACTGTGATTTCCACGTCTCTTCCAAGGAGCATTAAAACCATCTTGTTAAACCACTCTGAACTCCACATCTCTTCCAAGGGGCATTAAAACTGTCTTGTTAAACCACTCTGAACTCCACGTTTCTTCCATGGGGCATTAAAACCATCTTGTTAAACCACTCTGACCTCCACGTCTCTTCCAAGGGGCATTAAAACCATGTTGTTAAACCACTCTGACCTCCACGTCTCTTCCAAGGGGAATTAAAACCATCTTGTTAAACCACTCTGACCTTCACGTCTCCTCCACGGGGCATTTATATTGTCTTTTTATTCCACTGCGACCTCCACCACTCTTCCAAGGGCCATTGATATTGTCTTTCTATTCCACTTGGACCGCCACCACTCTTCCAAGGGTCATTAATGTTGTCTTTTTATTCCACTGCGACCTCCACCACTCTTCCAAGGGACATTGATATTGTCTTTTTATTCCACTGCGACCTCCACCACTCTTCCAAGGGGCATTGATATTGTCTTTTTATTCCACTGTGACCTCCACCACTCTTCCACGGGGCATTAAACCCATCTTGTTAAGCTACTGTGACCTCCACGTCTCCTCCACGGGGCATTGATATTGTCTTTTTATTCCACTGCGACCTACACCACTCTTCCAAGGGGCATTAAAACCGTCTTGTTAAGCTACTGTGACCTCCACATCTCTTCTACGGGGCATTGATATTGTCTTTTTATTCTACTGCGACCTCCACCATTCTTCCAAGGGGCATTGATATTGTCTTTTTTTTCCACTGCGACCTCCACCACTGTTCCAAGGGGCATTAAAACCATCTTGTTAAGCTACTGTGACCTCCACGTCTCTTCCAAGGGGCATTAAAACCGTCTTGTTAAACGACTCTGACCTCCACGTCTCTTCCAAGGGGCATTAAAACCGTCTTGTTAAGCTACTGTGATCTCCACGTCTCTTCCAAGGGACATTAAAACCATCTTGTTAAACCACTCTGAACTCCACGTCTCTTCCAAGGGGTATTAAAACCATCTTGTTAAACCACTCTGATCTCCCCGTCTCTTCCAAGGGGCATTAAAACCATCTTGTTAAGCTACAGTCATCTCCACGTCTCTTCCAAGGGACATTAAAACTGTCTTTTTAAACCACTCTGACCTCCACGTCTCTTCCAAGGGGCATTGATATTGTCTTTTTATTCCACTGCGACCTCCACCACTCTTCCAAGGGGCATTGATATTGTCTTTTTATTCCACTGCGACCTCCACCACTCTTACAAGGGGCATTGATATTGTCTTTTTATTCCACTGCGACCTCCACCACTCTTACAAGGGGCATTAAAATCATCTTGTTAAGCTACTGTGACCTCCAAGTCTCTTCCACGGGGCATTGATATTGTCTTTTTATTCCACAGCGACCTCCACCACTCTTCCAAGGGGCATTGATATTGTCTTTTTATTCCACTGCGACCTCCACCACTCTTCCAAGGGGCATTGATATTGTCTTTTTTTTCCACTGCGACCTCCACCACTCTTCCAAGGGGCATTAAAACTGTCTTGTTAAGCTACTGTGACCTCTCCGTCTCTTCCAAGGGGCATTAAAACCATCTTGTTAAACCACTCTGACCTCCACGTCTCTTCCAAGGGGCATTAAAACCATCTTGTTAAACCACTCTGACCTCCACGTCTCCTCCACGCGGCATTGATATTGTCTTTTTATTCCACTGCGACCTCCACCACTCTTTCAAGGGCCATTGATGTTGTCTTTCTATTCCACTTGGACCGCCACCACTCTTCCAAGGGTCATTGTTGTTGTCTTTTTATTCCATTGCGACCTCCACCACTCTTCCAAGGGACATTGATATTGTCTTTTTATTCCACTGCGACCTCCACCACTCTTCCAAGGGGCATTGATATTGTCTTTTTATTCCACTGTGACCTCCACCACTCTTACAAGGGGCATTAAAACCATCTTGTTAAGCTACTGTGACCTCCACGTCTCCTCCACGGGGCATTGATATTGTCTTTTTATTCCACTGCGACCTACACCACTCTTCCAAGGGGCATTAAAACCATCTTGTTAAGCTACTGTGACCTCCACATCTCTTCTACGGGGCATTGATATTGTCTTTTTATTCCACTGCGACCTCCACCACTCTTCCAAGGGGCATTGATATTGTCTTTTTTTTCCACTGTTCCAAGGGGCATTAAAACCATCTTGTTAAGCTACTGTGACCTCCACGTCTCTTCCAAGGGGCATTAAAACCGTCTTGTTAATCCACTCTGACCTCCTCGTCTCTTCCAAGGGGCATTAAAACCGTCTTGTTAAGCTACTGTGATCTCCACGTCTCTTCCAAGGGGCATTAAATCCATCTTGTTAAACCACTCTGAACTTCACGTCTCTTCCAAGGGGCATTAAAACCATCTTGTTAAGTTACTGTGACCTCCACGTCTCTTCCAAGGGTCATTAAAACCGTCTTGTTAAACCACTCTGACCTCCACGTCTCTTCCAAGGGGCATTAAAACCATCTTGTTAAACCACTCTGACCTCCACGTCTCTTCCAAGGGGCATTAAAACCATCTTATTAAACCACTTTGATCTCCACGTTTCTTCCAAGGGGCATTAAAACCATCTTGTTAAGCTACTGTGACCACCACGTCTCTTCCAAGGGGCATTAAAACCGTCTTGTTAAACCACTCTGACCTCCACGTCTCTTCCAAGGGGCATTGATATTGTCTTTTTACTCCACTGCGACCTCCACCACTCGTCCAAGGGGCATTGATATTGTCTTTTTATTCCACTGCGACCTCCACCACTCTTACAAGGGGCATTAAAATCATCTTGTTAAGCTACTGTGACCTCCAAGTCTCTTCCACGGGGCATTGATATTGTCTTTTTATTCCACAGCGACCTCCACCACTCTTCCAAGGGGCATTGATATTGTCTTTTTATTCCACTGCGAACTCCACGTCTCTTCCAAGTGGCATTGATATTGTCTTTATATTCCACTGCGACCTCCACCACTCTTCCAAGGGGCATTGATATTGTCTTTCTTTTCCACTGTGACCTCCACCACTCTTCCAAGGGGCATTAAAACCGTCTTGTTAAGCTACTGTGACCTCCACGTCTCTTTCATGGGGCATTGATATTGTCTTTTTATTCCACTGCAACCTCCACCACTCTTCCAAGGGGCATTGATATTGTCTTTTTATTCCACTGCGACCTCCACCACTCTTCCAAGGGGCATTAAAACTGTCTTGTTAAGCTACTGTGACCACCCCGTTTCTTCCAAGGGGCATTAAAACCATCTTCTTAAACCACTGTGAACTCCATAGCTCTTCCAAGGGGCATTGAAATGTTGTTTTTAATTACCTCTAACCTCCACGACTCTTCCAACGGGCATTGCATTTCCTCCTAATTTTAGTCAGCTTTTTCTTTTCAATGCATAGGCGAACACTAAGGGAGACCCACTCCCCAATAATGGGTAGAAGGTTTTTAGTACGCTGCAATCCACGTCTGTTTCAAGGGGCATTGCAGCTCCTCATAATTTTTGGAAAGCCTTCCATTCACTGCTTAGGCCAGCAGTGTACAGGAGACCCAGTTGCTATAAATGGAAAAAACGGTTTAGTTAAGGCCTTCTGACCTCCATGTCACTTCCAAGGGGCATTGGAGTGCTTCAAAATTTTTGGTAGGCATTGCACTCACTGTATGCCCTATAACTGTGTAGCCGAACCGCTCCTTTTGGTACAGAAATATATCCTACAAGACATGTGTGGTTGACTGGCCTGATATTGATGTGAATGGTCCCTGTTCCTCCTCCTCTTTCTCCTTTGCCACGACCCCATCCATCATTCGTCACCTGAAGCTTTGTTTTAACGGGAGTCATAGAACTGGGATAGTAGCAGGGAAACATCCAGCAATCCTCGAAGGAGGTAGGATATGCGCCAAAACACTGACCACCTCAGGCCTAGCCGCTACTACATACATGCGCTTGCATTCCAAGGAACAGAAAGCTAAGGAGATGGATGGCCTCATGATCATGAATAATTTACTCGTTGTGTAGGAGGCCGACCACTGCTGCTGTCTACCTTCTGAACTTTGTGTTGAAGCATGATTGACCCAAGACCCGCAATCCTCTATGTCTGGAGGAATTTTTGCATCCCAGTGTCCAACTGTGTCCCGGCTTCCACAATATTAACCCAGTTTGAAGGCGTCAGTGAGATGGACCATCCCTGGCCACATTCACTTGCCCACGTGTTTGTGGTTAAGCTGTCCTTCCCACTAAATGCACTGGGGAGGGCACAGGTAATGTTTTGGTATGCGCGCTTGTGTATAAGGCGCACCGGGACAAATAGGGGTGGCTGGGGACCGTTTATGGACACCCGGCCACCCCCTGGCGGCTGGGGACCGAGTGTGGACACCCGGCCGCCGGGCGGCTGGGGACTGAGAATGGATACCAGGTCGCCGCCGCAGCCATGACATGGTGGCCAGCGTCTGCCTCCGCAAACCTAAAAGGCCTCATTTTAAGTGCAAGCAAGCAAGCAGTATGGTATTGCAGCCTGGGGGTGGGTGGGTGGCAGGCTGCACACTTACGCTTGCATTCCAAGAAAACAAAGCAGATGCTAACTTCTATCATCATTATCATGCTCCTCACCTTGGCATTCTCAACTCCCCTGATGGAGAAGCCAGGGCCCACCGGAGGAGTCTGGTTGTCTGGTGGGCTCAGCCAATGCTGCCCTGAAGCAGGCCAGGCTAAGAAAAGTGTGGGGAAGGTTACCGGGACAAATAGGGGCGGCTGGGGACCGAGTATGGACACCCGGCCGCCCCCTGGCAGCTGGGGACCGAGTGTGGACACCCGGCTGCCGGGCGACTGGGGACTGAGTATGGATACCAGGCCGCCGGCGCAGCCATGACATGGTGGCCGGCGTCTGCCTCCACAAGCCTAAAAGGCATCATTTCAAGTGCAAGCAAGCTAGCAGTATAGTATTGCAGCCTGGGGGTGGGTGGGTGGCAGGCTGCACACTTACGCTTGCATTCCAAGAAAACAAAGCAGATGCTAACTTCTATCATCATCATCATGCTCCTCACCTTGGCACTCTCAACTCCCCTGATGGAGAAGCCAGGGCCCACTGGAGGAGTCTGGTTGTCTGGTGGGCTCGGCCAATGCTGCCCTAAAGAAGGCCAGGCTAAGAAAAGTGTGGGGAAGGTTACCGGGACAAATAGGGGCGGCTGGGGACCGAGTATGGACACCCGGCCGCCCCCTGGTGGCTGGGGAACGAGTGTGGACACCCGGCCGCCGGGCGACTGGGGACTGAGTATGGATACCAGGCCGCCGACGCAGCTATGACGTGGTGGCCAGATTCCGCCTCCACATGCCTAAAAGGCCCAATTTCAAGTGCAAGCAAGCAAGCAGTATGGTATTGCAGCCTGGGTGTGGGTGGGTGGCAGGCTGCATACTTGCGCTTGCATTGCAAAGAATGGGGGAGGTACAATTGAACACTGCCCTGGGACAAGGACCTGCACGGGGATAGTTGCAAGTCTGCATCTTCTGATGCAGCAAGGATCACTTCTGATGGGCACACTTTTAGGCAGTTACCTGGGTGTTAGAGATGCTTCCAGGGGTCTTCCCCATGCTGTTCCCATGTCTTTTCAGCACTGTATGCATGTGTCACACAGCACATGGCCAGATAAGGTTGTAAAATGTTAAAATGACATTTCCCGGTGAATGTATTTGTCACGGTTGAAAGTAATACAAAAGTGCAAAAACGCATAAAAAATGCTACTTGTGAACATAGCCCAAGGTGTGGAGGAGTATTTTTGTTCTTGGTTATTTATTTTACCTTATACACAAGTCTTTACCCTGGAAAGGATGTTCCTTAACATATTTCACAGGAAAGCAGTTTCATTTTCGTTTTTGAACGTTTTATTGTGTGCCCGTAAAAGTGGCTTAATACCTCTGACCACATTGTAGACAGCAGTGACCTGGGGGTCAGAAATGCTTCCTGGGGCGATCCCCATGCTGTCCCCATGTCATTTGAGCACTGTCACTATCGTTTTGGGCACTTTTTAGGCTTTCTACAGACTGCCAGGGGTGCCGCCGCAAAAATGCTCGGGTCTCCCATAGACTAACATTGGGCTCGTTGCTCGGGTCGAGCACCCGAGTATGACGGTGAGCTCGGCCCGAGCTTTGAGCACCCGAGCATTTCAGTGCTCGCTCAACACTAGTAGTTACCATATGCTATTGCGTGCATAGAGGATGTGGAGACAGATGAATAGGCAGGAGCAGATTAAGATTAACATTTAGGAGGGAACAGGGGAGAGTTGGGTTAGTGAGTTGAGGTGATAAGCTTGTCTAAACAGATGTGTTTTTAAAGCATGTTTAAAAACCTGGGAGATAGATATAAGTTTGGGGTAGTGCATTACAGAAAACTGGCATGGCACGAGAGAAGTCTTGGAGACGGAGGTGTGAGGTTCAGATTAAGGAGAATGTTAGTCTTAGATCACTTGCAGAATGGAAGGCATGGGAGGGGTGATAGACAGAAATGAGGGATGAGATATAGGGCGGTGTATAACTGTGGAGAGCTTTGTGGGTGAGAGAGATGAGTTTATATTGTATTCTGTAGTGAATAGGTAACCAGTGCAATGACTGGCACAGGATGTCAGTGAAGCTGCTTGATGGAAATATGACCCTGGCTGCTGCATTCAGAAAGGATTGGAGAGTAGACAGTTAGTTTAGAGGGAGACTGATTAGAAGAGAGTTGCAGTAGTGAATAAGAGTGACAGTAAGAGTTTTTGCAGTATCAAAGGTGAGAAAAGGTCGGATTCTGGTGATGTGTTTAAGGTGCAGGTGATATGAGCGAGTGAGTGATTGTACATGGGGAATAAAGGAAAGTTGTGTGTCAAATATGACTCCAAGACCACCTAAGGAAATAGCAAAGTCAGGTATAGGTAGGTTAGTAGAGGAAAGAAACAGAAGGAGTTCAGTTTTGTAGAGATTCAGTTTCAGGCCCTTGTTGAAGAATTATTAAAAATATTCCCATCTGACAACGCTGGCGACAGAGGTCACAGTTCCTTGGACAACTAAAGAGTACAGGCGAGGGAGACACAAACCAGGTGCGGCAGAGGCAGGGGAACACTGTCAAACGTCTGGGACAGTTTTCTCAGACCCTCCCAGCGCACAGGCCCTGATACTTTGGGTACTCTGGAAAGGAGAGAAAAGTTTTGGAAGATGCTGAAGGACTACCACGGTGACCGTACCAGCGTCCTCCATGATTTCACTGTGCCTTAGAACTGTTAGGTATCCAAGCTGGACACGTGACATGAACTGTCTCTCTATGCCTTGGAGGTCCTGGCCGCTAGCGTTTTGTCAGAGATGGTTTTTAGCGCCACCAGGGCCATTATAACTGATAATACTGATAGGTGCATATGCCTGTCAACTGAAAATGCTGACTTATCAAAATGAACAAGGGCTGGATTGGGCCAGCCTTCTCAAAACCACCAGATGACGGCAGCGAAACATAAACTCAAATCCAGTGTTTATTTTTATGGGGGTCTATTCCGATGCACCCTTTAACACCTAGACATGGGTATACGCTTCAGGATTTCTTCTATTTTATGTCACCCTCCTCCTTCTCCTCATCCTCCACCACCATACCAACTATTTTTAGAGGCCTACTTCTAACTTCATATATAATATAAATGTATACCCCCCCAGGGGTCAATGTTCTTCAGCCCATGCACTTAGCACATTTTTAACTGTGGCCCTCCACTACGTCTCTTCAAACGTGTATTGGAGTGCATCCTAATTTTTGGCAGCCTTGAAAGTGCTGCATACGCAATAACAGTATAGGTGACTCACTCCTTAATAATGGGAAGGACAATTGTGGCGCCCTGCTGCGCATGGTGCCACAGAACCCGGAAGGGTGCATGGATGGATTTCTCCACAAGAGGCCCTCACTACATGCAAACACCTCCACCTTCCACCTCATACCAGCAGAGGGAGCCCTGATAGGGATATATAAAGGGAAGGTGGAGCCAGGCAGCTCAGTCTAGTTTAGAGTTTTTCTAGTTTGGTCCACAGTTAGTGTTCAGAGAGGAGCACGCAGGCTGCTGTGTGAGGCAAGCTAGGCCTCCAGCAGCACTGAAGCCTAGTGTGGGCCCTGAGCGTGGCCGAAGGCGAGAGGAAGGAAAGAGTGACAAAAAGGGGGCAGAGGAGCATACCAGGCTCACCCCAGTATATACACCGGACACCGGGTCCGAGCCTACAGGGATCTTTTACACCCAGTAGGGATAACCGGAATCCCAGGAGGACTACAGGTCCCTGGCAAACCTGAAGCTAGACACATACTGGACAAGGAACCACGAAGGCCCCGACGTCCATGGAAAGTGGTTACCAACCAAAGGTCCTACTTCAGAGCAACAGGTGGAGTAGAAAAAACAAGACAAATAAGCTAGGCACAGTTGCAGGCTGCCCAGGAGCTTACACAGAGGCAGACACGGATCAGGAGGCCTTATACCCGCTCCCTGGGGAGAAGTCCAAAAGTGCGCCTTTCACCTAGAGTACCCTGGACCATATCTACCAGCTGTACCAGTAAAGGTAACACTCCGTTACTCCTGCTGCGTGCTCAACCTGCACAACAATGCCCAGCGCACCCACCATCTAACTATCTACACTGCCCTGAGGCCCGCTCCACCTGTGGGGAGCTGTACCATCTTTAGCTGCCTTGTCACCTGCCTCAGAGGAATGCTGCAGCGCTGGTGACCTTCACCAGACACCACAGGTGGCGTCACGAATTTCTCTGAACTTTATTAGCAATCGCTACCCCTTTTGTGCACTGTCTGCCCTGGGCCATTCACCGTGATATATATACTGTCCCCAAACAGTAAGGTCCCCGGGGGCGCGACACAATTAAAATAGTTTCTTTATTCTAGAATATTACGTGTCTTATCTGAAATTCATTTATGGGTGAGTTATCGCAGTATGGATAGCGTATTACACCGATCCAGACAGGTATCATTGCCTTATACTGCGTGCTGCTGGTGCTGCAGAAAAAAATACATATCTATTCTATTCCCTATTGAAACCACTGTTGGATGCATTTACAATAGCGACAGGTGCTGCTAGGTGGTATCATCAGCTCGAGATGAGTGTTCATTCTGGTCACATAAATCTCTTCCACAGTCCATACCTTTTTTTTTATTTGGCCTTATATACAAGTCATGACCCTGCAAAGAATGTTTCTTAACATTTCTTCCAGGAAAATCCATTTTCGCTTAGTTTTTGTATGTTTTATTGTCAGTCCGTAAAAATGGCGTAATACTCTGACAACTCTGACAACATTGTTCACAGATATGCTATTGGTCATCGACCAAGTGTGAATAGGGTTGAACAACACACAACTGGCAGACTTTAAATGGAGTGTAATATCTGGCACACTCCCCAAAATGTCTTGATTATTACCGCAGTAATATCGGATCATGTCTGATGAACACGGTTTTAGGCATTGGCCTATTAGTATGATATTGGTCAGCGACCAAGTGTGAAAAGGTTTGAACAACACACAACTGGCAGACTTTAAGTGGAGTGTAATATCTGGCATGCTCCCAAAAAATTCTGGATTATTAGCGCAGTAATATCAGATCACGTCTGATGAACACCGTTTTAGGCAGTGGCCTATTAGTATGATATTGGTCAGCGACCAAGTGTGCATAGGTTTGAACAACACTCAACTGGCAGACTTTAACTGAAGTGTAAAATTTGGCACGCTCCCATAAATATATCTCCCATAAATATAATATACAGTTAGGTCCATATATATTTGGACAGAGACAACATTTTTCTAATTTTGGTTCTAGACATTGCCACAATGAATTTTAAACAAAACAATTCAAATGCAGTTGAAGTTCAGACTTTCAGCTTTCATTTGAGGGTATCCACATTAAAATGGATGAAGGGTTTAGGAGTTTCAGCTCCTTAACATGCACCACCCTGTTTTTAAAGGAACCAACAGTAATTGGACAATTGACTCCAAGGCTATTTCATGGACAGGTGTGGGTAATCCCTTCATTATGTCATTCTCAATTAAGCAGATAAAAGGCCTGGAGTTGATTTGAGGTGTGGTGCTTGCCTTTGGAAGGTTTTGCTGTGAAGTAAACATGAGGTCAAAGGAGCTCTCCATGCAGGTGAAACAAGCCATCCTTAAGCTGCAAAAACAGAAAAAACCCATCCGAGAAATTGCTACAATATTAGGAGTTGCAAAATCTACAGTTTGGAACATTCTGAGAAAGAAAGAAAGCACTGGTGAACTCATCAATGCAAAAATACCTGGGCGCCCACGGAAGACAACAGTGGTGGATGATCGCAGAATAATCTCCATGGTGAGGAGAAACCCCTTCACAACAGCCAACCAAGTAAACAACACTCTCCAGGAGGTAGGCGTATCAATATCCAAATCTACCATAAAGAGAAAACTGCATGAAAGTAAATACAGAGGGTTCACTGCACGGTGCAAGCCACTCATAAGCATCAAGAAGAAAAAGGCTACACTGGACTTTGCTAAAAAACTTCTAAAAAAGCCAGCACAGTTCTGGAAGAACATTCTTTGGACAGATGAAACCAAGATCAACCTCTACCAGAATGATGGAAAGAGAAAAGTATGGCGAAGGCGTGGTACAGCTCATGATCCAAAGCATACCACATCATCTGTAAAACACGGCGGGGGCAGTGTGATGGCTTGGGCATGCATGGCTGCCAGTGACACTGGGTCACTAGTGTTTATTGATGATGTGACACAGGACAGAAGCAGCCAAATTAATGGCCAAGTCAGTCACCTGATCTCAACCCAATTGAGCATGCATTTCACTTGTTAAAGACAAAACTTCAGACAGAAAGGCCCACAAACAAACAGCAACTGAAAACCACCGCAGTGAAGGCCTGGCAGAACATTAAAAAGGAGGAAACACAGCATCTGGTGATGTCCATGAGCTCAAGACTTCAGGCAGTCATTGCCAACAAAGGGTTTTCAACCAAGTACTAGAAATGAACATTTTATTTACAATTATTTAATCTGTCCAATTACTTTTGGTCCCTTTAAAAACAGGGTGGCACATGTTAAGGAGCTGAAACTCCTAAAGCCTTCATCCCATTTTAATGTGGATACCCTCAAATGAAAGCTGAAAGTCTGAACTTCAACTGCATCTGAATTGTTTTGTTTAAAATTCATTGTGGTAATGTCTAGAACCAAAATTAGAAAAATGTTGTCTCTGTCCAAATATATATAGACCTAACTGTATCTCCCATAAATATCGGATTGATGCAAACCCCAATATTCCTCACTGATTACTGGCTCCAAAAAGTATCAGAAAAGTGCTTTGATTAGAGGAATCTCTAGCCTGGGAAATGTACTTCCCTGCCTCTGCGTAAAGGAATCCTGGTGGCTCATTCACAGAGCAAATCTTGTGCTGTAATTACCTGATCACTGGAGGAGGTCCCTAGTTCAACGGAGGTTAAAGTATCATCTCTCTGTCACTTTCCCAGTAATAATTAGTTACTCACTTTCCCAGTTATAATTAATTCCATATGTTCAATGTGAAGCCCTACTTCGATGGAGGTTCAAGTGTCATTTCTTTCTTACTTACCCAGTTATAATTAATCCCATGCGTGTGTTCAATTTGAGGGTGCTATGTCCCCTCTGTGTAGATGTCTGTATGGATTTTAATTTCTCTCTATGACACCTTCCCCTTTTAGAAGTGGAATGGGAGACTGATTTACAGATCGTCTCCCAAGCTGATCTCAAGGCCAAACCTCCCTGGATTCCACAATACCCTTTTATTCTTGGACTCGGAGATGGGCTTCTCCATGTCCAGCTCTACAGAGTCTGATTAGGTACACCTGGCTTAGTTCTGCATATAACCAGGCTAGGTGTTCATCCAAGTCAGTCTGCTGGGAAGGCTGAGCAGACTGGATTTGTGTTCGAGCTGAAGAGAGAGACTGCACAGGCCATGTGCACCAAACTACATGCATCAGTGGTTGCTATGGATAATAGCAGTTTTGTTTGACTAAACTGGGGCTAGCTGAGCGGTGACTGAAGTAGCCAGGGTCTGTTTCTTTAGTTAGCGCCTGGACAAGGATAGGGATTTATGTTTATGAATTTGTTTTGGTGCTGTGCAACCTATGGAAATAAACATTATTCCATTTATGACATCAAAACCATGTGCCTGTGTGAACGTTACCAACTGCCAGGGGGTGTATAAATATATATATATACAGTACAGACCAAAAGTTTGGACACACCTTCTCATTTAAAGATTTTTCTGTATTTTCATGATTATGAAAATTGTACATTCACACTGAAGGCATCAAAACTATGAATTAACACATGTGGAATTATATACTTAACAAAAAAGTGTGAAACAACTGAAAATATGTCTTATATTCTAGGTTCTTCAAAGTAGCCACCTTTTGCTTTGATGACTGCTTTGCACACTCTTGGCATTCTCTTGATGAGCTTCAAGAGGTAGTCACCGGAAATGGTTTCACTTCACAGGTGTGCCCTGTCAGGTTTAATAAGTGGGATTTCTTGGCTTATAAATGGGGTTGGGACCATCAGTTGTGTTGTGCAGAAGTCTGGTGGATACACAGCTGATAGTCCTACTGAATAGACTGTTAGAATTTGTATTATGGCAAGAAAAAAGCAGCTAAGTAAAGAAAAACAAGTGGCCATCATTACTTTAAGAAATGAAGGTCAATCAGTCCGAAAAATTGGGCAAACTTTGAAAGTGTCCCCAAGTGCAGTTGCAAAAACCATCAAGCGCTACAAAGAAACCGGCTCACATGAGGACTACCCCAGGAGAGGAAGACCAAGAGTCACCTCTGCTTCTGAGGATAAGTTTATCCGAGTCACCAGCCTCAGAAATCGCAGGTTAACAGCAGCTCAGATTAGAGACCAGGTCAATGCCACACAGAGTTCTAGCAGCAGACACATCTCTACAACAACTGTTAAGAGGAGACTTTGTGCAGCAGGCCTTCATGGTAAAATAGCTGCTAGGAAACCACTGCTAAGGACAGGCAACAAGCAGAAGAGACTTGTTTGGGCTAAAGAACACAAGGAATGAACATTAGACCAGTGGAAATCGGTGCTTTGCTCTGATGAGTCCAAATTTGAGATCTTTGGTTCCAACCACCATGTCTTTGTGCGATGCAGAAAAGGTGAACGGATGGACTCTACATGCCTGGTTCCCACAGTGAAGCATGGAGGAGGAGGTGTGATGGTGTGGGGGGGCTTTGCTGGTGACACTGTTGGGGATTTATTCAAAATTGAAGGCATACTGAACCAGCATGGCTACCACAGCATCTTGCAGCGGCATGCTATTCCATCCAGTTTGCATTTAGTTGGACCATCATTTATTTTTCAACAGGACAATGACCCCAAACACACCTCCAGGCTGTGTAAGGGCTATTTGACCAAGAAGGAGAGTGATAGGGTGCTACGCCAGATGACCTGGCCTCCACAGTCACCAGACTTGAACCCAATCGAGATGGTTTGGGGTGAGCTGGACCGCAGAGTGAAGGCAAAAGGGCCAACAAGTGCTAAGCATCTCTGGGAACTCCTTCAAGATTGTTGGAAGACCATTTCCGGTGACTACCTCTTGAAGCTCATCAAGAGAATGCCAAAAGTGTGCAAAGCAGTCATCAAAGCAAAAGGTGGCTACTTTGAAGACCCTAGAATAGAAGACATATTTTCAGTTGTTTCACACTTTTTTGTTAAGTATATAATTCCACATGTGGTAATTCATAGTTTTGATGCCTTCAGTGTGAATGTACAATTTTCAAAGTCATGAAAATCCAGAAAAATCTTTAAATGAGAAGGTGTGTCCAAACTTTTGGTCTGTACTGTATATATATAACTTCTTGCCAAAATAGAGTCTAGTTTAGGGGGATATTATAATGTTTAATTTCTAGGTATGAATAATATCTGTGAATATTGTCCTTTTTCTTGTAAAACAATTAAATTGCAAACTGCTAAATCACATTGTAAATGACCCATTGGCATAACAGCAATAACTGGTAAACTAACATGGAGGTACACTTTAGCATAACCTGTTTTAGCATTTCAGGGAAGAAAACGTGATGAAATATTATAAAAATTCATTATATTTGCAGTCTTATTATGCTATGAGCATATAGAGAAGCCTTGAATAAATTTCAACAGAAATCAGGATGACCTGAAAACCTGTAGTTAAATAGCAGTCATTTTACAATATGTTCTCAAAGGGCTTCTCCAATATGCATAAATGGGTATTGTCAAAAGCCAGCACTTTTGCAAATTACTGTTAATTAAAATGTTCAGCTGTTCTTGAGATTTTAACACTTTTTTCTTTTGTTTACTGCTCATTGTCTAGGTGATCAACCACCACTGTTTTCTTCTATTGAGCTAGTAAGCACTGTTTTGAATATGACTTTATTGATGGGTATTGTTAGATTGCTGGGGCATGTGTAAGGAGAAGGACATATTGCCCACGTTCCCCCTTGAAGACACGAGTATTGTTATGGCATATAATGTGTATTGTGACATAGTTTGTTAGCGATAGAGTTGTGCTCAGACCAGCAACAGGTGGTTAGCAGTGGAAGACAGTTTTAATACTTGGGACTAGCCCAGAGTGGGAGGGGGCTAGTGAAGGGACAGAGACAGCTGCCTGTTAGAAACTAAGTTCGGCTCTAGCTCCGCAGTCACATGTTGCGGCCGCCAGTGGAACTTCCGGGTCCTCCGGAGACTGGATGCACTGCTAAACTCTATCTCCTTCTCATTGAGTAAGGGCACTATATATACTATATTCCACCACAAGGATGCCACCCTGATGAAGGTCTGGTCCGAAATGCGCGTCGGGGTTTAGCACCACATTTGGCAGCCCACCATCCATATTGGTATGTATCCTAACTGCATGCCAATGGCGTTGTCACATAATGTGGGACATTCTGAGACATTGTGCCTGCTCCAAATTAAAATGTAAAATCCAAATACGTGTACGTAAGAACTACACCAATACATTGAGCATCAGGGCAGGTCTCCCTTTATTTGAGTATGACATCATCTTATATAGGTGTTTAATAGTCATACATGGTAACAATATAATTGGCTCAGCTTATCTCTAAACATGTGCTGACATTAGCATACATACATCTCATTGGCTAAAGATAATTCTGTATACACCCATCAGAACAGTCTAGGTTTGTCTCTCACTTAGGTTTCGTTTTCTCACTTTTCCTATTTATTCTCTAAGCCCTTTAGACAAAGACATTCCTAAAGTGCCCCTTATCTCACACACACATACTGGCTCAAACTGCATTTCAGAAAGCAGAAGATGGACTTGGAATATCCAAGATGGAGTCAGGATAGACAAAGCATTAATCTTGCTCTCACAATTCCCTTCTCTTGTGGCAGTGGGTGGCTGTTCCAGCCAAAGTGCCGGCCTACAGACTCCTCCAGATACATTCTCCTCTCCTAATAGTAGAATCCAGTCTTTCTACACTGCTTCATTGGATTCTCCTGATCGGTCTGTCTGTAACACCATTGGATGGACACACACATACACACAAGCCACAACAAGCAAGGAAAATATATGAGTGCCACATTCATGTGCTGGTCAGAGTTGGCATCCAACAGTTTGTCATAGTAGATATAATTTTTCCAATCCACATTTTTAATTGCTGTAACGCTGGGGCATAGCTATACAAGTCCTGCTGCTACTTGATCTCTGGCTTTGAACTTGTCTGGTACTCCTCTTGGGACTCCAATAGCGTTGATGTACACTTGAGGGTCGAAAGAAGTAGTATTTAGAGTGTCAAGCTTGTCTGTATTTGGAGTCTGAATCTGGAGTGGTATCAGCAATTTAACAATAGCACATGTACCCTCCCATCCCACTGGCAGTACTGGATAAAAGTCACCATTTGCACACATCAACCACAAGTCAGCCCTAGCTACCGTATGCTTTAGGACCCCAGCCATGTGGCGTGTCCTTTGTGTCAGACAAGTATAATTCAATAACGAGTTATGGGAATACAATACATCCCAGCAATACACCAAATAGATTCTTGGAATCACACGAGCAGGAAGAATGTCACCCTGGCTTTCAGCACCGTCTAGCGCATAGGGATGGGGAGATACCCGGCACAGCCTTTCGGAAACCCCTAGGGCCCCTGTGTTTGGTCTCCACGCGTAGCAGGGGCCCGGCTGGATTCGATGACACCAGAACAGGTTCCCTCGGACTGTCCATTAAGGGAGTATAACCCATTTTAGTTTTTGGAGTTTATAGCTGAGGTAGGCCAGGGATGGAGATTGAGCTCCAGCCAGGGGGCAGTAGGGGGAGTGAAACAGAGAGGTTAAAAGCTCCTGCAGCCCTAGCTCAGTGGTTTTTCTCTGGGGTGGTCACGACGACACATCGTGTGAGGGAAGTCACAGAAGAAGAAGAGATAGGGACCTTCTAGCCTCCCATGTAGCAGCCCCTCCCCCGCAAGACAGGCCTTCCATTTGACTTGTAACTGACTCTTGATATCTGCATACTCTTGTACCACTACTATTGTGTTTGCATCTATGACAATTATGTATGTTCCCTTATGTATATAGTGTATTGTCTAGTGTGCCCTTAAGGAGATTAAATATATAATTTAACCTTGGGTTCTTTTATCTCAATCCACGAATCCTCATGTCCATTGTTCGGTCCAACAAACACGCTACCGGGCTGGTTTCTTGCCCAATATAATCCCCCCGGTCCTAGCAGGAATTATATCTAAATAAATAGAAACTGGCAGCAGCGCAACCAGGCCGACAAGGTTCTGCTTCACTGGGGCTAGTGAAGGGGCCTCTCAGCCTTTCAGGTGTATGAGCGAGTGTGGTGCCACATCAGTGACTGGGTGGGCTACCTCTTCTCACTCCCGGTGCCTTCCTGTACCTGTGTGGACAAGGGTTTTCTGTGTAGAACGGTGCCAATCTGACTTTACGCGTCCTTGAGGGGGTGCGGAATGTCACGTTGGTGCAAAGGGCAGATCCGTATCATGTGATGTCGCTCCAGAAGAAGGGGAGTCCCACCCAGGCTCCCCAGAGAGAGTCGCCAGTGGTCGGTCCCGCAGTGGGCCACCCACTACCTGCCCATTCCCCAGCCGGGCAGGCTCAGATGCTCTCATGCAAGTTGCCCAGTCTGGGGAGAAGACCACCTTCAAGACCCTCATGGCGGAACATTAGCGGAAGCGGGAGCACAGGAAAATATGTTTCAGCTCTGGCTGCAGGCCCCAGCCAGTCGCGAGTTCCGAGAGATCCAAGCCCCGTAGCTATGGGCAGAGGACTTGCCCCTGCTAGACAAAGGAGGGGACTTGGACACTTTCTTGCTGGCATTTGAAAAAAACTGCCATCAGTACCATCTGCCTGAGGACCAGTGGGTCTGGTTCTTTACCCATTGCCTTAGGGTTAAGGCCCTGGAAATCTTTCGGTACCTGCCCAGTGAGACCACCCTGAGCTATGAGGACATCAAGCAGGCTCTAATCTTGCAGTACAACTTGACGCCTGAGACGTACCGGAAGAAGCTCCGGAGCATACAGCGGGGTCCTGCAGACAGCTGGGTCGATCACATGTGCGCCCTACTGAGAGCCATTGATCAATGGACCACGGGACCGGAGCTCAACACCATCTAGCAGCTGAAGGAGCTCATTGCGACTGAGCAGTTTCTGTGGAACTGCCAGGAGGACCTCCAACAGTACCTCCACGACCGGAAGTCAAAGGGGGCCTCTGCAACAGCAATACATGCTGACGAGTACTCTAGCAACAGGACTCCAGAGGCCAAGAAACTTGCTGTCTGGAGAGGGTGTAAGACGAACGCTGCTCTGCCTGCTCCCAGGCCCATGGGAGCACCTACCCATGCTTCCCTCTCCACGCTGGTAGGGGAACTCTGACTGTGTCACCTTTGCAGACAGCCGGGCCACATCAAAGCCATGTGTCACCAGCGCCAGAAGGGCCTGTCCCAGAAACCGTCCAATGTTATGTGTGTGAGTGAGGGTGGTGGGAGGTCCCTTGACAACCTTCAAACCGTCACCATAGGCCATGGCAGGGCCATGGGACTGCGAGACACCGGTGCTGAGATGACTATTGTGTGGCCTGAACTGGTGTCGCCCCAGGATTTGATACCTGGGAAAACTCTCTCATCTCCGGGATTGGAGGCATCGAGCTGGCGCTGCCCATCGCCAAGGTGTATTTGAACTCGGTCGCCGGGAGGGGAGTGCAGGAGGTGGGGGTAACTCCAAACATTCCTGCGAGTGTTTTACTTGGGAGAGACTTGGGGCAGCTAGTGTCCCACTATGTGGGCACTGAACCCACAAGGCCTGACTCTCCAGACAATGTCATGTCCACCCCTATTGATACCAATGTTATTAACATGCCTACTGATGTGGATGTGGGGGTGGGTGATGTATTATGTCCCTCTCTCCTCGGGGGGGGGGAGATCAAATAAGTCAGCTGTGATAAAGCCTCAGAGTGTGGCTAGCTGGCAGGCTGGAACAGTTTGTCCTGTGAGGTTATCACAGAGGAGACAGACAAGGGGCAGACAGCTGCGGAGGGGGAGCATGCCATGGAGGGCAGGGCAGTCCCAGGAGAGGTAGGGCTCCAAGGTAAGGCAGGGTTCCCGCACAACCGGAATGTCAGAGGGCCAGGGTAGTCCATCTAGTCCGACGACTTGGTCAGAAGCAGAGGAGAAGCGGGCGCTACCCGCAGTCACAGCGGTCGTGGCCGCTGTCATGCGCAGTGGTGTCACCCGGGCCTCAGGGGCCCATCAGGAGTCTGACAGCTTCTCCCTTTCCGACAAAGTGGCTGCCGGGTCAGATGGAGGCCAGGAGACAGATCCCAGGGAACTGACAGAAGACATTGCAGTCTCATCTATGCTGGCCACGACCAGTCAGGGGTTTCAGGCGGCATTGGAGATTGACGACAGCCTGAAAGCTCTTAAGGAGCAGGTGGCACAGCCTCCCTCAGACTCAGACCTCGAGTGGGTGGTCCAAGGACGGCTGTACCGGGTAATGGTCCGGCGAGGTGCACCGGAAGTGTTGCCCAGGGACCGACAGTAAGTGGTACCCTATCCGTTCATGGCGGAGTTGTTGCAGGTGGCGCACGAGATTCTGATGGCCGGACATCTAGGGATCACTAAGACCAAGGCCAGGCTAGCCCAGCATTTCTACTGGCTAAGGATGGGGGCTGAGGTGACTGCCTACTGCCTGTTGTGTGACACCTTTCAGAGGGTGGGGAAGGCTGGGCGGCGCCCCAAAGCCCCACTGGTAACTCTGACCATCATTGAAGAGCCTTTCAGGAGGGTGGTTGTAGATTTGGTTGGCCCGATGGCCACTCCCAGCAGCTCCGAGAAACACTTCATACTGACGGTAGTAGACTATGCCACCTGGTACCCGGAAGTGGTAGCCTTGTCATTCATTTGGACCGACAAGGTGGCTACAAGCTTACTGGAGATTTTCTCTCTAGTGGGTTTTCCCCAGGAAATGTTCACCAACCGGGGAACGCAGTTCATGTCGCAACTGATGGAATCCCTCTGTAAGCAAATACAGGTGCAACATCTGGTGACCAGCCCATACCACCCACAGACCAACGGCCTGTGCGAATGGTTCGATAGAACCCTAAAGCAAATGCTTAAGATGTTGATTCCCATGGGCGCGACTGGGAGCGGTACCTCTCACACCTGCTATTTGACTAGCGGAAGGTTCTAGGCCTCAACGGGGTTCTCCCCCTTTGAGCTCCTGTATGGCCGGCGTGCACTGGGCCCCCTGGCTTTGGTGAAGGAGGTCTGGGAAATGGACTTAGCCACCCCTGGAATGTCGGTCATCGAATATGTCATGCGCTTCCATGACAAAATGTAGGCCTTGGTGCAGCTGGTGCACGATAATATGGCATGAGCCCAGGCCGACCAGAAGCGATGGTACAACCAGAATGCTTGTGTGAGGACCTACCAGGTGGATCAAAAGGTGTGGGTACTGGTCCCTGTACACCAGGACAAGCTTCAGGCAGCCTGGGAAGGCCCATACCTAGTGCACTAGCAGCTCAATGCTGTAACGTACCTGGCCACCCTGGACCATGCCCGAGGAAGGCAGAAGGCCTTCCACGTAAACATTATGAAGGCCCATCATGAACGGGATCAAGAGAATATAGTCGGCACTCCATATAGCTAGGGTGGTGCACGTGGAAAACAATGTTTCTAGGAAAAGCAAATCCCGGCACTCACGTGTTGATGGTTGACAATTGGAAAAAGCCTTGGACAGGCTGAAACGTCTTGTGAGTTGTGGAATAAATGAATCAACCATCAACATCATGAACGGGAGGCCTGCGACCTCCCTATGCGCAACCTGCCAGAAGAGGGAGAGTCACCGACAATCCGGCATTCAGCATATTGGGTCTCCCTGGAGGTACAGCAGCACATGCGCCAGGAGATTGACGAGATACTGAAGCTGGGGGTCATCCAACCATCCAGAAGCGCTTGGGCCTCACCTGTGGTCCTCGTTCTAAAGAAGGACCGGACAACCCGGTTCTGCATGGACTACAGGGGGCTCAATGCTGTCACGGTCACCGGGGCCAAGTACCTGACCATCATGGATCTGAGCCGGGGTTATTGGCAGATTTCCCTAACCCCCAATGCATGGGAACGCTCTGCCTTTATCACCCCATTCGGACTGTACGAGTCCACGGTGATGCCATTCAGCATGAAGAATGCCCCTGCCACTTTTTAACGGATGGTCAACACACTGCTCAAGGGACTCGAAGGGTACGTGGTCGTGTACCTGGACGGCACTGCCATCTTCAGTCCCACCTGGGAGGATCACCTGAAGCATCTGGCGCAGGTGCTCGGGCGGATCCAACGGGCAGACTTGACCATTAAGCCAGAAAAGTGCCAGCTGGGTATGAGTGAGGTCCACTACCTGGGACACCGGGTAGGTGGGGAGCTCTAAAGCCAGAGCCCGGAAGGTGGATGCCATCGCATCCTGGCCCACCCCTAGGACAAAGAAACAGGTAACGTCCTTCCTGGGCACCGCCGGGTATTATAGGAGTTTCGTCCCTCACTATAGTAGCCGGGCAAAGCCCCTGACAGACCTCACCAAGAAGAAGCTGCCCTCTGCAGTCAATTGGACAAACGACTGTGAGATGGCCTTCCGGACGCTGAAGACCACCCTTTCTAGCTCCCCGGTACTACAGGTAGCCGACTTTACGCGGCCGTTTGTAGTGCAGACCGATGCCAGTGACTTTGGCATCGGTGCTGTGCTCAGCCAGGTCGACACTATGGGCCATGAACACCCTGTTTTGTACCTGAGCCGGAAGCCCCTGCCGAGGGAGGTGGCCTATTCCACGATGTAGAAGGAATGTCTGGCAATTGTGTGGGCTCTGCAGCGTCTGCAGCCATACTTGTATGGATGCCAATTCACCGTGGAAACAGACCACAATCCTCTCATCTGGTTACACACCGTATGCTCCATGCTCCAGCAGTACCACTTTGCCATTTGCCACAAAAAGGACCGTGACCATGGCAATGTCGACGGCTTATCCCGACTAGGGGAAGTTGCGGACGGGCAGGCGGGGGAACACCTGGTGGTGCTGTCCCCTAGCACCCTCTAAAGGGGGGAGCAGGAATTATATCTAATAAAAACTGGTGGCAGCTCTACCAGGTCGACAAGTATCTGCTTCACTGGAGCTAGTGAAGTGGCCTCTCAGCCAGTCAGGGGTGTGAGTGAGTGTGGTGCTACGTCAGTGACTGAGTTGACCACGTCTTCTCACTCCCAGTGCCTACCTGTACCCATGTGCACAAAGGGTGTCTGTGTATAAAGGTACCAATCGGACTTTACGAGTCCACGAGGGGGTGCGGAACGTCATGTTGGTGCAAAGTGCAGATCCATTTCATGTGATCCGTCTGATGTAATTGTGACGTCAGGCGAGTGGCGAAGTGTGGATCATTCACAAGTGGTGGCAGCGGTGGGATTCTGCAGGGTCTCCCTGGTGCCATTTATCACATAGTGGCATGTAAAAGTTTTGGTCCCCTGGTCAAAATTACTGTTATTGTGAACAGTTTAGCAAGTTGAAGATGAAATGATCTCTAAAAGGCCTAAAGTTAAAGATGACACATTTCCTTTGGATTTTAGGCAAAAAAAAATATATTGTCATTTTTTATACTTTAAAAACTACAAAAAGGAAAATGGGTCAATGCAAAAGTTTGGGCACCCTTGGAGATTTGAGTGCTCAGATAACTTAGACCAAGGTTTCAGACCTTAATTAGCCTGTTAGGATTATGGCTTGTTCACAAAGCAGGAGAAGGCTATAAGTAGATAGGAAAGCGTTTTCAAGTTGCCTTTTCCTCAGTTTGAAATGTAATTAAGAAATGACAGTTTACAGGAACAGTAGAGGTCAAGATAACGTCTGGAAGACCAAGCAAAATTTCATAGAGACGAAAGGACCTTCAGAAAGATTTAGTAGACTCTGGAGTTGTGGTACATTGTTCTACTGTTCAGAGACACCTGCATAAATATGGCCTTCATGGAAGAGTCATGAGAAGAAAACCTCTCCTGCATCCTCACCATAAAATTCAGCTTCAGAAGTTTGCAAAAGAACGTCTAAACAAGGCTGATGCATTTTGGAAACAAGTCTTGTGGACTGATGAGGTTAAAATAGGACTATTTGGCCACAATGATCAAAGGTACTGTATATGTGAAGAAAAAAGGGCACAGAATTTCAGGAAAAGAACATCTCGCCAACCATTAAGCATGGGGGTAGGTCAATCATGCTTTAGGGTTGTTTCAGCCAATAGCACTGGGAACATTTCACTGGTAGAGGGAAGATTGGATGCAATGAAATTTCAATAAATTCTTGACGCAAACATAACACCATCTGTAAAAAAGGTGAAGTTGAAAATAGGATGGCTTCTGCAAATAGATCCTAAATACACATCAAAATCCACAATAGACTAAAAAAGGCACAAGCTGAAGGTTTTACAATGGCCCTCACAGTTCTCTGATCTGAACATCATTGAAAATCTGTGGCTAGTCCTCGAAATAGCAGTGCATGCAAGACGACCCAGGAATCTCACAGAACTGGAAGAATTTTCCAAAGAAGAATGGATGAAAAGCCCTCAAACAAGAATTGAAAGACTCATCCGGCTGCAAAAAGCATTTACAAGCTGTGATACTTTAAAAATGGGGTGTTACTAGGTACTAACCATGCAGGGTGCCAAACTTGTGCATTCTGCCCATTTTCCTATTTGCAATTTTTAAAATGTAAAAGATTAAAAAATATATTTAGTTTTGTCTAAAATACAAAGGAAATGTGTCTTCTTAAAATTAAGGCCCTTTAGAGATCATTTAATCTTCAACTTGCTTAACTGTTCACAATAACAGTAATTTGGCCAGGGGTGACCAAACTTTTACATGCCACTGTATGTAAATTGCCTAAATGATAATCAAATATAATAAAATATTTACCATAACAATTGTATTATCCTTGATTCGTTGTTCTTGGCAAGCAGGTTTCTAACTCTTGGTGTGAGTGCAATGTACTTAGAGAACTCCAACTGGTAGCAGCTCTATGAAGTCAATCGCAGCTACGGAAGTCTAAATAGATCAAACTACTTCCTAACGCGTTTCAAAAAGTAATAATACCTTCCCTCCTAAATCCCTCAATCCAAGAAGAGGAGACCTGCTTGCCAAGGATTACAAACCATAAAACTACTGTTCAAGTTGCACTAACTGAAATATGCTGTAATTGTATATACACTACTAGCTATTGAACCCGTTCTATGCCCGGGTGGTGAGCATTTTGATTGTACATTTCTGGCACCATTTTTTTAAGACACTGTGTCAGTGAATTTGCAAATACAGTGTCTTCAATAAAATGGCGGCGGAAATAGGGGTATGCGCATAAGCTGCCTCCGGCGCCATTTTATTGAAGTAATGTACTATAATGTCAACATAGCAGCGTGCACGTGTCGGCCATAGGGATAATGGCGAGGGGCAGTGCATGCGCACTGCTATGTTGACGCTGCAGTACATTACTTCAATAAAATGGTGCCAGAGTCAGCCCGTGCACATACCGTGCTATCCGGCGCCATATTATTGAAGAGACTTTATATGCGAATTTGCAGACAGTGTCTTAAAAAAAATGGTGCCAGATAGAGCGGTATGTGCACTAACTGATTCCGGTGCCATTTTAGTGTTGTATTACAAAATGAAAGGGAATCTGTCACCAGAAATAACGGTATTAACCTGCAGATATGAGGTTAATCTGCAGGTTAACAGCGTTATTATGCTGCCCAGTGCCTGCACGCAGTCAAATGCAGCAGAGAGAAAAAGAACTTTATTCTCCCCACCAGAATTCGGTTTCCGTCATGTAGGCAGGGGCGGTGCTGGTTCAGTCACCGCTCTGAGAATACAGCATCGGCACTGACTGACACTAGCTCTACATTGAGGCCGGCTGTCAGTCAGGGTCGGGGGGTGCAGTCACAGTGGCCGCTCTATATTCTCAGAGCAAAGACTGAATTGGCGCCGCCCCCGGCCCCATGACTAAAACTGCAGCCAGGGAGAATAAAGTTAATTTTCTCCCCGCTGAATGCATGCAGGCGCCGGACAGCATAATAATGTTATTAACCTGCAGATTATCAGAATACCTTCAGGTTAATAACGTTATTTTTGGTGACAGGTTTCCCTTAACATAGCACAAAAATGTACCCATAAAAATACTCGTCACCCGGGCGTAGAACGGGTTCAATAGCTAGTCCTGGTATATGCCCCCCAGCCTGATGCATGCTCCCCCAGCCTGATACATGCTTCCCCAGCCTGGTACATGCTCCCCCAGCCCTGGTACATGCTCCCCCTTTCTAGTATATGCTCCCCCAGCCTGGTATATGCTTCACCAGCCAGGTATATGCTCCCCCATCCTGGTCCACCATCCTATTATATGCTCACCCATCCTGGTCCCCCATCCTATTATATGCTCCCCCATTCTGATCCCCCATCCTGGTATATGCTCCACCATCCTGGTCCCCCATCCTTTTATATGCTCCCCCATCCTGGCCCCCCATCCTGGAATATGCTCCCCCATCATGGTATATGCTCCCCCAACCTATTATATGCTCCCCCATCCTTGTCCCCCATCATGGTATATACTCCCTTATCCTGGTGTCTGCTTCCCCGCTTCCCCATTCTATTATATGGTTCCCCATCCTATTATATGCTCCCCATCTTGCCTGTGCGGCTGTTGTTCCATACATACATACATACATTTAAAAAACACTCCTACCCACTTTTCCCCTGCTGCCCTGCAGCGTGTTGTCTGCCTTTAAATATTTAAATAAAATGGCGCCGGAGTCAGCGCGTGAGCATAGCGTTCTATAAAGTGCCATTTTATTGGAGATACTGTGTGAAAATTTGCCTTTAATAAAATGACGTCAGAGATTGCGCTATGCGCAGGCACTGGCTCTGGCACCACACTCCTCCACCAGCCTTGCCAGAGATCACAATATGTCCTCATAGTGCCGGAGATCGCTGTATGCGGTCAGCGCCTATGCATACCACGATCTCCGGTGCACACTCCTCCTCCAGCCTTGTCCTCTTCCCGATCTATTAACACTAGATGTGTCCTTCTGACTCTGGCCACACTATGCAGGCGCAGTCTATACCGGCTTCGGACAGAAGGACACCCCCCGTTATATTTTAGATTGTTGTCTTAGTAGAGGTTAGTGATTACATTTATTAGCTTGCTCTATTATGCACATCTTTGCATAAACAGAGTTTTATTTGGATAGCAGTTTAACATCATTTGCTAAACTTTGCAGATTGCTCTTTATCTTGATCTAGACTTATGCACAGAAGGTATATGTTATTACACACTGACGTTTTTTCTTCTTTTTATTTAATGAGGTGTTCTAATAGACACACCTAACACTTCTGCTGTGTCCGTGCATGATAGTAACACTGGTGTTCATTAATCTATTCTTCAACAGTACAGTGATTAAAAACAAGCACTTTTGCCATTTACAGTATAGCAAAATTTTAAGCTATTCTTGAGATATTAAAGGGTTAGTAATTATTTTTCACAAAGCACAGTAAATGCATAATTATTGTTAATATGCAGACAATGTCCAACATAACTGATAACATCACTGAGTTATCATTAAGCTAATCTATGTGTATAATTTAATTTTTGCTTCTCTGCACTCTTTCCTTCTGTACAGTACTATGCCTAATCAATTTTGTCTTCTGCCATCTATATCAATAGAACTGCCTGTTTGGTTTTACAGCATTGTTAGCTGGTTTATAGCACAGCTCAACTCTCCTGCAATCTTGAACAATGGAGTTTGTAATTTCTAGGCAGTGTTAGATGCCTGCTGTAGATAGATCAGAGATGTTAAACTGCAAATGCTGTTCTGTTAATGCATATGACAGAGGATAATCTGCTGTCATATGCATCAACATATTAGCATTCGGAGTATCAGTGATCTCTTATCAACAGGCAACATATAGTTCTACTCTATTCATACCCCTGTAAATACAGTCCAAATCTGCAGTACATCACACATTTCAGCTGCTTCTATACACAGTCCCAGCCTGCAGAGTATAATTTCTTTCAGCCTCCTATACACAGACCCATTGTGCAGCATATTCCTGCTTTCAGCCTCACTAGACGCAGTCCTATCTTACAGTATATCTCTCCTCTCAGCACCTCTATGTACATGCCCATCCTGCAGTACTGTATATAACTTCTTTAAACCCCTTTGCTTCAGCCTCATTCTGCAGTATATCTATCCTTTTAACCCCTGTATACACAGGCCTATACTGCTTTGTCACAACTTTCAGCCCCATATACAGACCCATCCTGCAGTATATCACTCCTTTCAGCCCCTGTATATAGCCCCATCCTACATGTTATCACTCCTTTTAGTTTCCAGCACACAGTAACACTGTTACTTCGTGGTATGAGCTCTGCACTGTAAAGTGGGAGGCACCGCCCCTTTTCCATAATATCATATCTCACAAGTCCGAACACTGGCAGGACAAAAGCTGACAGAGACTGCACATACTGCACATGATCGACAAGGAGTAGTGGAACTACATTAGGACAGGAGAGGCATCCTTTGGGGGTGATGTGTGCAAAATAAGGCAGATTTAAAAATGTGTTATATTATAATAAAATAAATATGTGTACAAGATCACATTGTGATTTTGGGAATAATTCTGATTTTGGGAATAACCCTTTAACATTGTTTTCCCTTTCATTTAGAGCATGTTGCCCAAAAGACCCACCACTGCTGCTGTCTATCTTGTAAGCACTGAAAATGCCCAGAATTAGGAGCTATATTGTAAGATAAACAATGACATTTTGCAATGATTGTGCTTAATGGATAATTATATACTATATAAATTCTCACCAGAGTAGCAAAGGATATTCTAGCAAAAGCAACCTCAATTGGTACAAACTTTGGAAACAGTCATTTCCTAGATGGATCTATTTATTATAGTATTTATTTACAAGTAATTGATTTGACCTTATTTATTCTATCACCTTTTTATGCAATGATAACAACAGCTATGATGCAATGACAAGTTGAAATACAAGTCCTCTGTGGAAAGGGTTTGCCATTAGAATCATTTCTTCTGATTTCCCCAAAAGGATTTCCAATGAGACTTTGGGTATCATTGCCACTGATTCATTTTGGGCAATATGTTCAAATGACGCATTTGTTCATCTATTTGCTCGTATCCTTCATCAGAGTCCGTACCTGCACAGAAAATGTATTTTAAATCAAATAAATAAACAAAATAGAAAACATAATAAAAATAACTAGACTAGTTTATCAAAAAATGTATTTCATATATAGGAAGTAACCCTAACTTCTAATATTAAGGCATATGGCTCAGATATTTCATAATATCCACATCACTTCAAGCACTGATTGCTAATAGACTGTATCCCATCCCCTTGACAAGCACCATTGTAACAAGTTAATGATTTTCTCCAAGCAACCGGGGAGTATTTGCATTTGGTTGGATTCAGGTCCCAGAAATAGAATATGATTGTTGTAGTTAGGGGGAAAAGGGGGGGGGATGCTTCCACTCAAACCAGAAAATCAGTGTCTTTGGCTGTATGATGAGCCTAAGGGTGGGGTTCACACGGCCGTGGATTCACTCATGTGAGAAAATCGGGCCGATTATACTAATGTCCCTAGGATCAAACTCTCGCATGGGAGAATTGTATCACAGGTGCGGAGAAGATAGAGAATTTAATTTATTCATGTTCTCCATTCTGCGTTATTTCTGAGTCTGTGGATGTCAGACTGCACTTGGATGACATCCGAATGCAGTCCGATGTGTCATGCGCACCCATAGACTTGTATGGGTGAGCATGATCCGATCATAGAATTGACTTGCAAACGGCATGGATTTATATAGTGTGACCGAAAGAATGGTAAAAAATAAAAAATAAATATTATACTTACCTTCTGATGGCCCCTGGTGTCCTTGTCTTGGCTTGCCGGCAGCTCGCGGTAGACTAAAAGGACCTGCCATGACGTCATTTAGTCATGTGATGAGTCACGCGTCAGTGGTCAGTGACCCGTCACATGACTAAATGACGTCACCGCAGGTCCTTTTAGTCTACCGCGAGCTGCCGGCAAGCCAGGACAAGGACACCGGGGGCCATCAGACGATAAGTATAATGTATATTTTATTCTTTTTTTTATAGTCTCCTCTTCTCCAAATCCTGGTACCATCCGCACATTGAAACGCATGGAATCCGCATGTACAGATCCAGTGATGCAGATTCCATGTGTTTCAATGCAAGTCCATGGCGGCGAAAATGCCGCGCTTCCGCAAAATAATTGGTAGTGCTGCGTATTTTTCCACAATGATAATCCGCAGTGGAAATTTCCGCAGCATGTGCACAGCACATGCGGATTATCATTGGGGAACATGGCAGGCCTTCTACCAAGCGTTTTTTAAGCGTTTCTGCAGCGGAATTGCCTCTGCGGAAACGCTTAAAAAATGCATCGTGGCCACACAGCCTTACTCGCATGAATGCCACTGGGAGCTCGGCATAAGTAATAGCCAAGCTCCGGCTCTCCCAGCCAGGGGAGGTTCCTGCACCGCCCTGGCTGTTTAACCCTCTAAATGCTATTGATCACAGGATTTAGAAGGCTAGGAGAGGGAGGAGGCTTCCTTTTCCACCCAATTGACCCCCCTGCGACGTAATCATGGGGGCCTGATGGATGCCATGATAGCAGGAGATCAAATAAGGACCTCCTGATATGTCAGCTGTAGTGTCCTTTTAGACTATGCCAGGATCATGGTCTAAAAGGTGTTTTATCAGTGTAACAATGACCGCTATAATGCATTGCAGTACATGTGTATTGCAATGCATTATACCAGTGAACAAAGTAATAAAATTTAAAGTCCCATAGAGAGAATAAGTAAAAAAGTTGAAAAAAAATGACTGTCAAACTAGTTAAGCCCTTCAGTGAACACTGTAAAAAAATTAAATAAAAAATGTGGCAAAAAGCAAAGCCTTTTCATCATACCGCTGAACAAAAAATGGAATAAAATGTGACTGAAAAGTTAAATGTAAATAAAAATGGTATAGCTGAAAATGCCATCTTTTCCTACTAAAAAACAAGCCACCACACAGCTCCATCAGGGGAGAAATGAAAAGGCTATAGCTCTCAGAATATAGCTATGCAAAAACAATTCTTTCTTCTGTCAATTTTTTTTATTGTGTAAAAGCAGCAAAACACAAAATTTATATAAATGTGGTATCGCTATAATCATGCCGACTCGAAGAATAAAGCTGTCTTATCACTTTTACCACACGATAAATGGCATAAAAAACAAAACAAACAATTCCTGAATTTCTGGTTTTTGGTAATTCTCCACCCAAAAATCAGAATAGAAAGCGATCACAAAATATTATGTGCCTGTAAATGTACCAATAAAAAATGTCAGCTCATTCCATAAAATACAAGACCTCAAATGAGTCTGTCGGCATAAACATAGAAAAAATTATAGCTCTCAAAATATGGGGATACAAAAACTTTTTTTCAGTAAAAAAAAATAATTTTTTTGTGTGTGATAGTAGCAAAACTGATATAAATCTGGTAGCGCTGTAATCACACCGACCCGAAGAATAAAGCTACCTTATCACTTTTACTGCAGGAGAAACGGCGTAAAAGATAAATTAAACCAATCTGCTGTTGATTTGTTTATTCTGCCTCCCAAAGATTGCAGTAATGCTTAGCTCACATTTATGCTGCGCTCTATACTGAGTGCCCACATCGGGTTTTCGTGTAAATCTTTAAATTACATGATTCAAACGGACCCCTCGATTGAAGATTCCATATAATGAGGCTAATCAAGACATTTTGGACTCCATCTGGCCTACGATTCAGCAGTGTCTTTTTAATTTAATTTTACAATTCTGACCAGTGTCACTTTATGTGGTAATAACTCTGGAATGCTTCAACGGATCCCAGTAATTCTGAGATTGTTTTTTCGTGACATATTGTACTTCATAGTAAAATGGTAAAATGTGTTTGATATATCTTTGTTTAATTGTAAAAATATTGGAAATTTGGTAAAAATCTTGAAAATTTCACAATTTTCAAACTTTTAATTGTTATGCCCTTAAACCAGAGAGTTATGTCACAAAAATAGTTAATAAATAACATTTACCACATGTCTACTTTACATCTGCATCATTTTTTAAACATAATATTTTTTTGTAAAGAAGTTAGACATGTTAATTGTTTTTCCATCAAAAGTTACAAAACCATTTTTTTTAGGGACCACATCACATTTGAAGTGACTTTGGGGGTGTAGGGGAGGGGGGGGGGGGGCTACATGACAGAAAATACCCAAAAGTGTTAACATTTTAAAGACTTCACTCCTCACAGTCCTCAAAACCACGTTCAAGAAGTTTATTAACCCTTCAGGTGCTTCACAGAAATTAAAGCAATGTGGAAGAAAAAAAATAAACATTTTCCTTTTTTTCAAAAATATTTTAATTTAGCCCCAATTTTTTTTATTTTCACAAAGGTAACAGGAGGAAATGGATGCCAAAATTTGTTGTGTAATTCCACCGATACCCCATATGTTGGGGAAAACTACTGTTTGGGCACACGGTAGGGCTCGGAAGGGAAGGAGCACCATTTGACTTTTTGAACGCAAAATTGGCTGGAATTGAGAGTGGAGGCCATGTCGCATTTGGAGAGCCCCTGATGTGCCTAAACAGTGGAAGCCGCCACAAATGACACCATTTTGGAAACTAGACCCCTCAAGGAATTTATCTAGATGTGTGGTGCGCACCTTGAACCTCCAGGGGTTTCACAGAAGTTTATTATGTAGAGTCATGAAAATAACAAGTCACATTTTTCCAACAAAAATGTTGTTTTAGCCCCAAATTGTTTATTTTCACAAAGGCAGCAGGAGAAAATGGACCCCAAAATTTGTTGTGCATTTTCTCATTAGTACAATATCCCATATCTGGAGGAAAACTACTATTTATTAGGTGTACGGCAGGGCTTGGAAACGAAGCAGTGACGTTTTGGAACGCAGACTTTGATGGAATGATCTGCAGGCGTCATGTCGCATTTGGAAAGCCAGAGATGTGCCTAAACAGTGGAAACCCTCCACAAGTGTCCCCATTTTGGTACTTATCTAGACATATAGTGAGCACATTGAATCCATAGGTGCTTCACAAAATTGTACAACGTCAAACTGAAAATGAAAAATTTAATTTTTCCCACATAAATGTTTTTAGCCCCAATTTATTTCATTTTCACAAGGATTGTAGGTACCTCAAGTGGGGGGGTGGGGGGGGGGCTACAGATTTGGTGCATGGCAGGGCTCTGAAAGGAAGGAGTGATGTTTTGGAATGCAGAATTTGATGGAATGGTCTGCGGAACTCATGTCGCATTTGGAGATCCTCTTGATGTGCCTAAACAGTGGAAACCCCCCCACAGGTGACCCTATATTGGAATTGATCTAGTGTTTTCCTGGTATGTGAATTTTATATGGCTTTCATAAATTGTGTAGAGTGAATCAGGTTGGCATACATAAGTTGTGTAGAGTGCATCAGCTTTGCATATGTGAGTTGTGTAGAGTGCATTAGGTTGGCATATGTGAGTAGTATAGAGTACATCAGGTTGGCATATGCGAGTTGTATAGCATGCATCAGGTTGGTATACGTAAGTTGTGTAGAGTGCATCAGGTTGGCATATGTGAGTTGTGTCAGTTTGAAGCATTCTTTTATACACAGGCCAGGTTTGTCGGGGCAGATATCGCATCGATAAGTGCTGTATTTTCTTATCCCCCTTCTGTAACCCACTCGGCACCTTTTTTCTGACCTTCATTTCTTTGAGGTTTGAGGGACCTCACCTGGGAAATGTTGGCCTGGTATGATTCTGGCACCATCAGTTCCAGAAGTACTGGGGCATGTTCCTTCCTGACTTCCAGATATTAGGACCTTGATCACTACATCCTGGAACTGAAGGAGTTTAGCGGCCTGGCCTGCACATTGTGATAGCACGAAAGTATTATACATTGCCATTTGTATGATGTGCACTGCCGGCTTCTTGTACCACACCTTAGGTTTCCGCATGACACTGTAGGGCTGGAGGACTTGTTCAGAGAAATCAACTTCCCTCATATTTTTATTGTATCCCAGGACACAGTCTGGTTTGGAGACCTGTGTAGAGGTACCTCATGCAACGGTGGGAGTGCTGTCATGATGGTCAAGAAAAAGGCATCCCTCTTGTCCCTTGTACTTATCCAAAAGCATGTCGTTACATTGGGCTCTGCTCTCAGCCTTTCTGAACAGCTGCCCAATTAGTGTCCTAGGGAGATTTTTGCGCACGGCAAAGCAGCCCGCAGCAGCTCTGGCAGAGAGAGACTTGAAAAGTGGGATGCTGGTATAAACGTTATCTACGTAGAGGTGATAACCTTGATCCAGCAGTGGGTGCACCAAATTCCACACAATTTTCCCACTCACTCCCAGGACAGGGGGCATTCAAGGGGTTGAATCCAGGTGTCATTTCCTTCATAAACCCTAAATCTGTGTACCCTGAGGTACTTTTGCACAGCTTAGAGTTTAATTCCATACCTGGCCCTCTCACTCACTGGGTAGGTATTGTTGGAATTTGAATCTCCCCTTGAAATGTATTAGGCACTCATCCACACAGATGTCTCTTTGGGGAATGCACACCTCAGCAAACTTGTTGTTGTTTTTGCTGAAGTGATCAATGAACGACTGAACTTTGAAAAGTATGTCAAAGTTGGGTTCATTTCGGGGAGGACTCTGTGCCTTATTGTTTTAATGCAAAACTTTGTGGATGGCCTCAAAGCATTTATGGGTCATAGCCATACAAAACACTTGAGTCTTATATAAAACATCAGCACTCCAATATTGCCAAAGTTCTGGCTTCTTCACTATCCCCATGTGAAGAACAAGTCCTCAAAACTTCATCATTTCCACTGCATCTATGGGAGTCCAATTAGAAAATGATGAAGTGGGGTTTTGGGCCAAAAATTGCTGGGAGTACAAGAGGTTTATAAAATCATCAGAGAAAGACTTTGAAAAGGTCGATTTCTGTGAGGCTGGTAGTTTCAAATTGGATTCCTGATTGCGCCACAAAATCAGGAATCTGTGGCTCATTATTTTTGGGAGTTGAGGTCCATATGGGTGTCACCAACGGTGGGTGCTGGCTCATTTGCCCATCCTGGGGCATCTTGGTGGCAGTTTAGTATCACTTGAGGAAGTGGTGGAGGAGGAAAAATAAAGGAAGGTGGCATCCTCTCCCTCACTGTCAGTGTCGGAGGCAAGGAAGACATATGCCTCCTCGACTGAATATCGTGATTGGGACGAGTAGAACATTTTTTCACGTGTGTGGTGTGTGTGTGTGCAAAATAACCAAATTTTATTTGTGTGTGTGAGTGGTGTAAACTTTTTTTTATTTATAAGTGTGGCTCACCTGCAGGTTCAGTCGCCACAGAGGTACTGCATCCGTGGTGCCTCACTCTCTGGTAAGGAAAGGGTACAGCCTGGGACCCCAACACCTGCATCCCACACTACACTGCTCCAGGCGGGCTGGAAGGGCAAGATGCACTGTGTTCTGCTGAGCCCTGTCCCTGGCTGGAGAGGGGGGAACCAGAGTAAGGGGGAACCAAGTAGTGGGTGTGGGTGGAGGAAGCAGTTTAGGGGAGCATTTTGTTAGGAGTATAAAAAGGGGATCCATCTTAGGTAGTGAGGAGTAGTAGTAAGTGGAGGTCTGTGGCTAGTGAGAGGAGCAGGTGCTCTGCAGGAGCTCTGCTCCAGAGTGGGCCTAATGAATGAGGCCCAGCAGAGGAGAGAAGAGGAGGGGAGCAGAGGAGGAAGGCTCCGGCAACTGAAGGGGTCCCAGGGGTACGGAAGGAGCAGGAAGCCACCCGTATGCTCTAATCTGTCAAGTGTCAGAGGGACTAGGCCGCAAGAAGGGAACCGGTCCCTGGGCTAGTCGTGCCACTTCAAGTCTCGGCTAGGAAACCGGAGGCTTCTGACTTTTATGGTGCAGTTCCCACACTCGCATTCGAGTAGCCAAGAAAGGTAGCCATGTAGGATCAGGGAACTCTAGGTGATCCTGAAGGATCCGAGGACGCCATTTTGGGACTCAGTTTATGAGGCGCAGGGCAGGAGGGAGAGACCCAGCACGGAAAGTCGGCTGAGGATAGGAACATATAGAAAGGGGGTCCCGATTAGTATTCTCGAATTGCCGGAGGGACTTCTGAACCCCTGCTTGGTGAACGCAGCGTGACGCGGGAAGCGGTAACCTGTACAGTGTACCCGAGGAACCTAAAAAGAACTGTGAGTAAACTCGGATGACTGCACTCCACTGTCTCTGTCAGTTATTGCCGCTGCGCCATTATCCCTCTTTCACTACAGCGCCCTGCGCCCCTTCCATCAACCCTGCCCCGGGGGCCCGCTCCGCCTGTGGGGAGCAGAAACATCCCAGCTGCCATCCCATCACCCCCGGAGGTCTGCAGCAGCGCCGGTACTCATTACCGGGTACTACACGTGGCGTCACTAGACAAACTGTTAACATCACCCCCTTTTAAAGAGTGACCCCTGAGGACGAGCCCGGGAGCCGACTGCCGTGACATCCTACAAAGAAGGTAAAAGGCCCGGGTACCGAGTCCCCCATATCCCCCTGGACGAGTCATAAGAAAGGAAGAAAGATAAAAAAAGAATAGAAGAAAAGAATCTAGAAAGAAAAAGATAACAATAAAATAAAAATAATATAAAAATTTGGTAAAAATAAAAAACAAACTTACTAAACAGTCAGTAAAAAAATTTACTGAGCACCCACAACTATCTGACACTATCCCTGACTATATTGAGTAAAAAATACTGTAGTAGACTTTGATTACTACATTACATTTTTACTGTCCCTAATCTAGCCCTATCAACTAATCAAAATTATTTTTTTTATTTGATTCTTTTGTCACAAAAACAACAACCTAGAATCGGATGCTGATCAGTGATGTGTGTCACTGATCAGTGTTCAGCGGCTGTAGCACGCATCCAAGGATTTGGTGCAAAAAGGGGGAAAAAAATGGACAGGAAAAAAAAAAGTCCTTGCCAAAAGCGAGCACAGATGCTTATCAGTGATGTGCATCACTGATCAGTGGCTCAGTAGCTGCAGGATGTATGCACGGAGGTGGTGCGAAGGGGAGAAAAAATGGACATGGTAAAAGGTCCTGGTCAAAAGCGAGCACAGACGCTGATCAGTGATGTGTGTCAGCAGCTGCAGTACGCATGAAAAAAACTGCCAAAAAACGAGCAATCTAATACTGATAGGTGATCAAGTACTGATCAGCGTTTGGAGGCTGGGGAAGGGGTTAGGGAGAGGGGAAAGAAGGAAAAGGAGAGAGGGAGATTGGGGTGGTTTATGAAAAAGCAGGGGACAGGAACAAGTCAAGAACGGATCAGGAACGTCTTCTTTCAGCAACAACAGCAGCAATAGTGATGACACAGGCTTCAAACAGTCTTTGGCACCATAAGGCCCAGCCAGCAGATCTGCAGCAGAACAACACTGTGGCCGCTCTGCAACACCTCCAATCTGGAATGAGGCGATGCCGGGTGGTCACTGTGAGGTCAGACCGCATTTTTGCTCACTAATTGGTGGGATCGGACATCATCATGATGCTGTGGTTGCCTAGCACCAGCCTGAAACACTGAAATTGCTGTGATTGGCTGCTCAGAATTGCGGAGGTAGGTTGGCGAAGCACTCCGTGGCGAAAAGCACAGGTGCCCTGCTGTCAGAATCAGCAGGCAGCTTAATGTTACCACTGTGCCTCTGTTCACGGTGCCGCATTTTTGCCAGGACGTATCCATGCGTCCGAGATCGGGAAAACCTTCCCAACCATGACATATGGATACATCTAAGGTTGTGAAGGGGTTAAGTGTTCACAAAAGTGCGGTCACCCTCAGTTTTGTGTATGTCTAAAAAAGAAGGTCACTGCTGAACGGAAGCCATACAGAGTACAGAGAAACTCTGCTGCCTCAATATAGTGAATGGATCCCCCGGGTGTTTCATTTGAATCAAGTCATTTGGAGATTTAGATGGAACCACAATGTAATGGCTCAGCGCAGAGCACAAGATAAATATTATCCAAAATGTTATGTAAAATGTTCCAAATAAAAGTTTCAACTTAATCCACAAAAAGTCCCCACTCAGGTCCGTCATCTGTCAATGGAAATATAGGGGGCTTCCACATTACTGGTAGACTGGTAGCACAAAGGCTCTGGAAAAGTGCTATGGCTCCCCACCTTCCCCCCCAAATGAAAGCAATCCAGTGAATTCTGTGCTCCCAAATCCAAATGTCCCCCTTACTCCTGAGCCCCAGTGTGTCTAAGTCACATTTAGCATCCACATGTTTTGCATTTCTGTAGCGATGAGAGTTCGCCTGATTCACGGGTGCATATCTCCAGAAGCACGAGCTAGACAACGTATGGGTACTATAATGTACTGGGCACTACAATGGCAGATTTACAATTTTCACTCAACAACATGCATTGCTGCTGTTTGTTCAAAACACCCATGATGTCAAAATAGTCACTACACCTTTAGATAAATTTCCAGAGGGGTGTAATTTCCAAAATGGGGGTCACTTGTTTGGCATTTCTATTGTTCTGCTACTTAGGGCTTCTATAAATGGAGTCCTCAAATTATTCTATGAAAATTTGTTCTCCAAGAGTCAAATAGCGCTCCATCTCTTCCGAGTCTTGCCATGTAGCTATGTAGTACTGTACAGTACTGCGCTCGGAGCTGTATCAGCAATTGAGCTACCAGCGTGAGAGTCAGGAAAAATTTTAGTTTCATCTGCAGACACTAGATGCCCGATTGAAAGCCCTGATGTCAGCTGTGCCAGCCCAAGTCGCAGTACCTATGGCTGTGTCTATTCAACCTGAAACTTGAACTTCTGGAGTGGAGCCTGTCCTGTCTGATCTGCCACGGTACTATGGGGATTCGAAGCAGTGCCATGGATTCCAAGAACAGTGCATGCGGCACAATGAAGTTTTAGGCAATTAGTTTTCTTCCAATCGGATCAGGTGGGATTCCCAATGTCCTACTTGGCAAAGGGAATCCTATGACCTTGAAACTGCAGGTCTTCCGGGTGACCTTCCAAAAGGTCTTCGATAAGCCTAGTCTTGTATCTTCTGTGACATCTTCCCTTCCCAGCTTCCAGGTGCAGACCAGACAGGTGAAATGTGTGAGTAAACCATCACTTCTGACTCTGTCCTTCCAAAGGCCACCCGTTCCCCAGGCTGTAGAGGCAGCTTACCCATACAGAATCCATGAAGGTCGACTGTGTTTGGCTTGTTGAGCAGAAGCCAGAACTCAGTCATGAGAAGGGATGGCGGAATCTCTGCCGTTGTGTGGAACATCCCAATGGCCTTTGTCTGGAGAAGTTTAAAAAACTCCAAAGCTTTGGGCCAGCAGGAGAGGCTGTCCTTGGTGGGAGTTTTCCCTCTCCACCGATGACTGTGACTGTATCCGTGGCAAGTGGAGGATTCGGTTCGGCAGGAAGGTTTGTACTGCAAGCCATGAAGAGTCGGTGTCAGATTCCCATCCGACAGCTCCAGAATCTGGTGATGGTGTTGTCAGGTGAAAGACTAGCCCTACTCAAAAACAGTCAAGTCAATTTCAAGCAACTAGAGCTCCAGATTGGAGCAGTGCATATGGAGAAGGAAGAAGGTAGGATTCAAATTCGGCACACCGACCAGGTAAAAATCCCAAAGTTTATTCAACCAATTTAAAAACAGGGAGGTTTAAAAACACCTGACGCGTTTCTGGCATGCTCACGTGCTGAACCTAGTTGTTTAGAAATTTCTGAAAACTTTCCGTGACTTGCCGTACCTACTTGAGAAGGTGCGCCGTATTAGTGTCCATTTCCACCATTCCTCTACTGCTTTTTCTGCTTTTACGGCGCTGCAAAAGCGGTTGAATTTGCCAAGTCACCGACTCATTTGCGACCTGCCAATACAGTGGAACTCCACCTATCATATGTTGGGGAGGATTAGTGAGCAACAGAGGGCAGTAGCTGAATACCAGCTTCAGCATGCCGGTCAGACTGAGAGTCAGCCACCGCACATAACAACTGTTGAGTGGGTGTGGATCGCTGACATTTGTGAGGTTCTTGAGAACTTTGAGTACTGCACCAACCTTGTGAGCGTTGATCAGGCTATTATCAGCGTAACCATGCTGCTGCTGTGTCTCTTGAAACAATCACTGCATAATCTCAAAGAGGAAGCTTTGAGTGCCCAGCATATTGGTATGGAGCCAGATTTCCCAATGGGTGATACTACCCAATATTCTGAGACAACACTGGGTGATGAGGAGGAAGATGAGGAGGGAGAGGACTTGTTTTTCTGTGCTACCGAGGGGTCTCGTAATGCTACAGAGGGGACACCCAACCCAAGCTTCATGTCTGTCCAGCCTAGATGGGCTGGAGAGGAGGAGGTGGAGGAAGAGGAGGAGGCGAGTCAGCGTGAGGAGAGGATGGGTACTGTTTCTACTGTTGGGGACACAGAACATTTGCCTTTTTGCAGCTTGGCCCACATGGCACCGTTCATGTGTAAGTGTCTGTGGCAGGACCCTCGCGTAATACACATTTTATCCAACAGTAACAATAATAATAATTTTTATTTATATAGTGCCAACATATTCTGCAGCACTTTACAATTAAGCAGAGACATGTACATACAATAAATTCAGTTTAAACAGTTACATTAGGAGTGAGGTCCCTGCTTGCAAGCTTACATTCAACAAGGCAATGGGTGGACACAATAGGTGAAAAGAGCTTGTTATTTCAGGTCTGGCAATTATAATAAGTTGGGATTTTCATATAAGACTGCATGATCCGGTCATCAGCCAGTATGTTTAAGTGCAATAATCAAGAATCAAGAGTGTAGTTATCGTGTGCATGGAGGGTGTGGAGACAGATGAATAGTAGGGTGCAGATTCAGAATACACTGTGTTCCAAATTATTATGCAAATAATATTTTCTCAGATTTTCCCAAATTACCTATATGAATTGCAGTCATTGTAATTTTCCAGTCAAATAACTATTAGAGTACAATTGAAAGGTTTTTGTACAAACTGCCTATGATAACAGTATATTTTTAAAAAAATAAAAAACTCAAACTGCACTCAAAATACATGTTCCAAATTATTATGCACAGCAGAGTTTTCAACCTTTTCATTTTAATAAAGAACAAAAAAATGGTCATTTTTGAAATTATAAGCATTAGCAGGTTATTACAAATTGAAATCAAACAGTTTTCAACTCAAAACTTTATTCTAGGTGATGTTACATTTGCACATAGGACCGCTTGTTCGAAAGGAGCTTCTGAACTCTCTCATCCATTGAATTTGTCAGGTTTTGGATGGTTTCTGCTTTAATTGTTTTGCATGAGGACAGAATACCCTCCCAGAGCTGTTGCTTAGATGTGAACTGCCTCCCGCCATCATAGACACTCCTTTTGATGATGCTCCAGAGGTTCACAATGGGGTTGAAGTCCGGGGAGCATGGGTGCCACACCGTAAGTTTGTCCCCTTTTATGCCCATAGCAGCCAGAGATGCAGATGTGTTATGTGCAGCATGAGACGGGGCATTATCATGCATGAAAATGATCTTGCTGCGGAATGCATGGTTCTTCTTGAACCATGGAAGGAAGTGCTGTTTGAGAAACTCAACATACATTATGGAGTTCATCTTTACCCCTTCAGGGATCCTAAAGGGCCGACAATCTCTCTCCCCATGATTCCAGCCCAAAACATTACTCCACCTCCTCCTTGTTAGCGCCGTAGCCGTACTTGCATGGGGTGTCCATCAACCAGCCATCCTCCACTCCATCCATCTGGACCTTCGAGATCATTTCATGCATGATAATGCCCCGTCTCATGCTGCACATAACACATCTGCATCTCTGGCTGCTATGGGCATAAAAGGGGACAAACTTATGGTGTGGCACCCATGCTCCCCTGACCTCAACCCCATTGTGAACCTCTGGAGCATCATCAAAAGGAGTGTCTATGATGGCGGGAGGCAGTTCACATCTAAGCAACAGCTCTGGGAGGGTATTCTGTCCTCATGCAAAACAATAAAAGCAGAAACCATCCAAAACCTGACAAATTCAATGGACGAGAGAGTTCAGAAGCTCCTTTCGAACAAGGGGTCCTATGTGCAAATGTAACATCACCTAGAATAAAGTTTTGAGTTGAAAACTGTTTGATTTCAGTTTGTAATAACCTGCGAATGCTTATAATTTCAAAAATGACCATTTTTTTGTTCTTTATTAAAATGAAAAGGTTGAAAACTCTGCTGTGCATAATAATTTGGAACATGCATTTTGAGTGCAGTTTGAGCTTTTATTTTTTTAAAAATATACTGTTATCATAGGCAGTTTGTACAAAAACCTTTCAATTGTACTCTAATAGTTATTTGACTGGAAAATTACAATGACTGCAATTCATATAGGTAATTTGGGAAAATCTGAGAAAATATTATTTGCATAATAATTTGGAACCAAGTGTAATATTTAGAAGGACGGAACAGGGGAAAGTTAGTTTACTGAGTAGTTGAGGTGGTAGGCTTGTTTAAAGAGATGGGCTTTTAAAGCGCGTTTGAAAATGTGGTGGTTAGGCATCAGTCAGATCATCTGGGGTAGAGCATTCCAGAGAACTGGTGCAGCACGAGAGAAGTCTTGGAGACGGAGGTGCGAGGTTCGGATTATAGGGGATGTTAGTGTGGTGCCCCTGAGGGTTCAGTCGCCACAGAGGTATTGCACCTCACCCAGAGGTGTGGTGCCTCCTTCTCTCAGGTGAGGAGGGAGTGCTGTCCGGAACCCCAACACCCACATTCAACACTACATTGCTCCAGGCTGGCTGGAAGGGCAAGATGCACTGAGTCTCCTGCTGAGCCCTGTCCCTGGCTGAAGTGGGGGGAACCAAAGAGAGGGGGAACCAGTAGTGGGTGTGGGTGGAGGATGTAGAGTAGGGGAGCACCATTGTAGGAGGTATTTAAAGGGAAGCCATCTTAGGGTGGCAGGTCAAGTCAGTGAGGACAGTCAGTCAGGGAGCAGAGTCTCGTTAGGAGCTCTGTTCCACAAGTGTGGCCTAGTAATAGAGGCCCAGGAGGAGAAAGGCTCCGCTTTAGAGAAGGGATCCCAGAGGGTACGGTGAGCTCAGGAAGGCACCTGTACGCCCCGAATCTGCCAGATGTCAGAGGGATCAGGCCGCAAGAAGGGCACCAGCCCCTGGACCAGCCGTGTTACTCCAGGTCTCGGCTGGAAAAACGGAGGCTTTTGCACTTCCATGGTGCAGTTGCCACAGTCTCACCCTAGTCACCGTGAAGGGCATCAAGTAGGTCTGGTAACTCCAGGTTGCCCAGAGGGACTTCAGAGCACCCGATCGGGGCTGAGTGTGGGGAAGCACAGGGCAGGAGGGAGAAGACCCAGCGTGAGAAGTCGGTCTAGTAAGGAACATAAAGAATGCGGGGTTCCGTCAAGCACTCCTGATATATCTGAGAAAGTGCTGAACCCCTGGTCTGGTAGACGCAGTGCGACGCGGAGGCGGACACCCGTACAGTGTACCTGAGAACCTTGAACAAGAACTGTGAATAAAACTCGGATGACTGCACTCCACTGCCTCCGTCAGTTATTTCAGCTGCGCCATCCCGACTGCACTACAAGCCCAAGCATCACCACCCACCATCAAATTCTACACTGCCCTGAGGCCCGCTCCACCTGTGGGGAGCCGTTCCATCCCAGCTGACCTATACACTGCCTCAGAGGTCTGCAGCAGCGCTGGTACAAATTACCAGAAACCACAGGTGGCGTCACGATCAAACTACAAAACCCATATAAACAATCCCCTTTTTGTTGACCGCCCTGGGCCACGGACCGGGCCAGCCACTGTGACATATCCCCTCCCCCTCCCCCCAGCATCCATAGGCCCGGTTGCCGAGTACCCCACGGCCCTGGGGGTGCGTCATTAGTCTTAGGTCATTTGTAGAACAGAGGGTACGTTTAGGGCGATACACAGAGATGAGTGAGGAGATATAAGGAGGTGCAGAACTGTGGAGAGCTTTGTGGGTGAGAGTGATGAGTTTATATTGGACCCCATAGCAAATGGGCAACCAGTGTAATGGCTGGCACAAGATGGAGGCATCGGTGAAGCGGCTGGACAGAAATACGACTCTGGCTGCCGCATTCAGGACGGATTGAAGTGAAGAAAGTTTGGTAAGAGGGAGACCGATCAGAAGAGAGTTGCAGTAGAACAGACGAGAGTGAATAAGAGCGACAGTAAGAGTTTTAGCAGTTTCAAAGGTGAGAAAAGGTCGGATTCTGTAGATGTTTTTAAGGTGCAGGTGACAAGAGCGACCTATACTGGTTGGTCACCTTTCTCGATCCACGGTACAAGGAGAAATTTTCTTCTCTCCTTTTGGAGTCAACAAAGAGTTTTACAATTGAATTGTTCAAGAGGGCCGTTGTAGATCAGTTGCTGAAAACATCACCCTGAGACAATGCTGATGGCAGAGGTACCGGCTCTTTTCAACACCAAGGGATAATGGGGAGAGACAAGAACACCAGCTCCAACAGAGGTGGGGGAAAATGTGCACAAATTGGGCAATTTTCAATAGACCAGCACAATAGTAAAGGCTATCTGTGCCGGTAACAATGTCAAGGAGGGATAAGTTGCAGTACATGGTCAAGGGGTACTTAAGTGACCATACGTGTGTCCTTTCTGACGCTTCAGTTCCCTTTAATTATTGGCTGTCTAAGCTGAACACTTGCCCTGACCTCTCCTTATATGCCTTGAAGGTGCTGGCCGGCCCGGCTGCTAGTGTGGTGTCTGAGCGTATTCTCAGTTCCGCTGGGGCAATCATCACTGATAGGCGCACACGCCTCTCCACGGAAAATGCAGACAGACTTACTCTGATTAAATTCAACAAGGACTGGATATCTCCACAGTTTGTAATCCCTCCAGATGAGAGCAAGCCAACCTAAATTCACCAAAAATGCAGATTCATGCTACTGCTGTTAACGTCACCCCTTTCCCATAAGAACCCATTTCCTTCCTGCGTCAACCATGACTCAGCCCATAGGGCTAATTTGTGCAAACCCTACGCAGATTGTGCAGTGGACAAACCAGGACAGTATTCCTACTCCAGTCTAACTACTATTTGTGATTGATGGTCCTTGGGATGGTGGCTTTCAAAATAGGGTTAAAATGGCCTGGTGCTTGCTTTGTAGCAGGCAGTAGGAAATGTTTGGACTACTGCTTTGTGCAGGGCACTCAATGATTTTTTACGTAGACTAATATGGACAGAAGGCAGACTGACACCCCAAAATGGTGGTTAAAATGGCCTGGTGCTTGCTTTGTAGCAGGCAGTAGGAAATGTGTGGACTACTGCTTTGTGCAGGGCACTCAATGATTTTTTACGTACACTAATATGGACAGAAGGCAGGCTGACACCCCAAAATAGTGGGGAAAGTAGACCAGTGCTAAAAAAAAAAAGGCAGCACACAATGCTAATTCTGTGTGTGCAGGAAAAATATTGCTTTGCCTCTGACAAGAGCTGTTGTAAGATGGACACTGGAAGAACACTTTAACCTCTCCCTAGCTAATACACAAACTCTCCCCTGTACTCTGACTTTGTTGTGAGTCTTCAGCTCTGAAAAGAGCTATTTTTTGGTGGTATTATGGAGCTAGTGAGCGGCTCCTTTAAACACTGAACTAGTACACAATGCAGGTAGCCCTTACAAGGGCTTTTGTTTGATCAAGTGGCCTAAACACTATCCCTAGTGTGGGGCCCCTGAGGGTTCAGTCGCCACAGAGGTACTGCACCTCACCCAGAGGTGTGGTGTCTCCTTCTCTCAGGTAAGGAAGGAGTGCTGCCCGGAACCTCAACCCACACATTCAACACTACACTACTCCAGGCCGGCTGGAAGGGCAAGATGCACTGTGTTTCTGCTAAGCCCTGTCCCTGGCTGGAGTGGGGGGAACCAAAGAGAGGGGGAACCAGTAGTGGGTGTGGGTGGAAGATGTAGAGTAGGGGAATACCATGATAGGAGGTATATAAAGGGAAGCCATCTTAGGGTGGCAGGACAGAGAGTGAGTGTGATTCAGTGAAAGGAGAGGAGGGGAGCCGAGTCTCTACAGGAGCTCTGCTCCAGAAAGGGGCCTAGTAATAAAGGCCCAGGAGGGGAGCAGAGGAGAAAGGCTCCGTTGTCATAAAGGATCCCAGGGGGTACGGTGAGTGCAGGACGGCACCCGTACGCCCGAGTCTGCCAAGTGTCAGAGGGATCAGGCCGCAAGAAGGGTACCGGTCCCTGGACCAGCCGTGTTACTCCAGGTCTCGGCTGGAAAACCGGAGGCTTCTGCACTTCCATGGTGCAGTTGCCACAGCCTCACCCTAGTCACCGTGAAGGGCATCAAGTAGGTCCGGGAACTCCAGGTTGCCCAGAGGGACTTCAGAGCACCCGATCGGGACTGAGTGTGGGGAAGCGCAGGGCAGGAGGGAGAAGACCCAGTGCGGGAAGTCAGTCTAGTAAGGAACATAAGGAAAGCGGGGTTCTGTCAAGCACTCCTGATATACTTTAGAAAGTGCTGGACCCCTTATCTGGTAGATGCAGCGCGATGCGGGAGGCTGACACCCGTACAGTGTACCTGAGGAACTTGAACAGAACTGTGAGTAAACTCGGATGACTGCACTCCGCTGCCTCCGTCAGTTATTTCTGCTGCGCCATCTCTCCTGCACCACAAGCCCCCGCATCACCATCTTCTATTCCTACACTGCCCTGGGGCCTGCTCCACCTGGTGGGGAGCCGTTCCAACCCAGCTGCCCTACCAACCGCCCCAGAGGTCTGAAGCAGCGCTGGTACCTATTACCAGAAACCACAGGGGGCGTCACGAACACTTCCTAAAAACTACATATCCCATATAAATATTTTCCTTCCCCTTTTTGTTGACCGCCCTGGGCCACGGACCGGGCCGCCACCGCTGTGACATATCCCTTCTCCACAAGGGGCCCAGCCCCGAGTACCCCACTGCCCTGGGGACGCGTCACTAGCAGCTCAGCGATCTCTCCCTATGCTTGTAGAATGGAGGCTCCGGACGCAATGTGCTGAAAATGGTGTCGGCAGGGCTTAAATAGACCCTATGACGCTGGGCGGCCAGCCAATCACAGTGATGCCACAACCAAGATGTCTGCGGCATTACTGTTGTGTCACCCCAGGCTTGGATGCCACAAATATTAAAGGCTGTGTCTGAGAGCAGGAGGGAGGTTCCCTGGTCAGGGACAATTAGCATACAGCACCTCCTGTCCCAGGCCAGTAGGGGGAGCTGGCTGCCCCTATAAAAGCTGGTACTGAGGGCAGGGTTAGGGAGAACTGGACGACCTAGCTCAGGACTGAGACTAGTCCCAGAGAGGAGGGACAGTTGAGCTGTAGCCAAGGAGTCCGTGAGGCAGTGGAGAAGCTGCGAGCCAGGGACAGAGGCGACGAGAGCCAGTCCTGGCTGAGAGAATCACTACCGGACATTGGGGTCCGAGGCTGTCAGGGTTGCAAGCCCGGCAGCAGAGAACCAACCCGCAAGGGATTTCAGGTCCCTTGGCCTAAGAAGCCTGGAGACTCCGCCACACAGAGGGACCAGTACAGCACGGAGAAGCAACAGGTACCTAAGGCCCAAGTCACAAGCCATACAGGCAAAGTACACGGCCAGCTCAGGGACGTGGGCTATTACACCACGAAAAGGGGGATAGTCAGCAAGGGCAGAGAGAGAACGGTAGGCCTTCACACTCACCCTGACCAGTGGGGCTCGCCCGAATGCTCTCAGACACCCAGGCCCATTCCTACCCAGTACTCCTGTTGGGTCATTAGTAATACCAACAATAAAGACCCTGGACTGTTTGAAGCGGACTCAGAACTCTTATTATTGCGGCCTGCACTATCACCCCCAGCATTCACATATGCTGCCCTGAGGCTACACTCTTCCCGTGGGGAGTTATCCGACCCCTGTGCTGCACACCAACATCAGTCTCAGCGGTCTGCCTTGCAGCGGCGGTCATCCCTGACCGCAATCCACGGGTGGCGTAGTCGGACATTCATAACTCTACAAATAGACTGCCACAGCATTTGGTCTGACCACCCTGAGCCACGGGATCGGGTTGCCACTACTACCCCCATCATTGCACTGAAGCCTGGTTCCGGGTGCCCCAAGGCCCAGGGGGCGAGTCACTGTGATTGGTTAAGAATCCTAGCATGTTTAGTGGTTTGCAAAGGAGGCACCAAAACTGCAGGGCAGGATATCCGAATATAGCGAGGCGAGTACACAAATACTCTCCTAATAACGATTAACCCGAATACCGTACTATTCGCTCATCACTAATTACTACATAAAGTGACACCGGTCAGAATTGTGAAATTTGGCCAGGTCAGGATGGTGATAACGGACTTGGGGGTGAAAGGGTTAATGACAATTTCTAATCATAGGTCAAGTGTGGGAATATGTACGACCAGTGCTCAGGAAAAGGATGGCATAATTTCACCAAGTATGTATTCCATCCAGGCAGTAGTGGCAGTTCATAAATGCACCAGTATTTGGGGTAACTGACCACTGCCTAACAAATGGTTGTAGCGCCGTGGGCAGGAAGCTGACAGCTAAGTTACATTGTTACAATGATGCTTGTAAACACTACAGAGAGCTTTCTTCCAACTGGATTAGGCAGCCAGATAAATCAGCCGTCATAATAGAAAAGGCCCTCTGTTAAGAGAAATTATGTAAACTATTTATGACTGCATCTATGGTTTGACAGGCATCACAAGTTGCTGTGAAACAATGGATAGCTCAGGTTAGACATAACACTGTAGCATAGAGGGGTGTCTCTGTTGATGTTGCTATGTGCCACAATTTTAGATAATGCTTTTAGTGTGCAGGTCTCCTTGAACATACTTTTTTAATACACTGTGTGCAGAATTATTAGGCAAATGAGTATTTTGATCACATGATACTTTTTATACATGTTGTCCTACTCCAAGTTGCATAGACTTGAGAGCCAACTACCAATTAAGTAAATCTGGTGATGTGCATCTCTGTAATGAGGAGGGGTGTTGACTAATGACATCAACACCCTATATAAGGTGTGCTTAATTATTAGGCAACTTCCTTTCCTTTGGCAAAATGGGTCAGAAGAGAGATTTGACGGGCTCTGAAAAGTCCAAAATTGTGAGATGTCTTGCAGAGGGATGCAGCAGTCTTGAAATTTCCAAACTTTTGAAGCGTGATCACTGAACAATCAAGCGTTTCATGGCAAATAGCCAACAGTATCGCAAGAAGCGTGTTGGCCAAAAAAGGCGCAAAATAACTTCCCATGAATTGAGGAAAATCAAGCGTGAAGCAGCCAAGATGCCATTCGCCACCAGTTTTGCCATATTTCAGAGCTGCAACGTTACTGGAGTATCAAAAAGCACAAGGTGTGCGATACTCAGCGACATGGCCAAGGTAAGGAAGGCTGAAAAACGACCACCTTTGAACAAGAAACATAAGATAAAACGTCAAGAATGGGCCAAGAAATATCTTAAGACTGATTTTTCAAAGGTTTTATGGACTGATGAAATGAGAGTGTCTCTTGATGGGCCAGATGGATGGGCCAGAGGCTGGATCAGTAAAGGGCAGAGAGCTCGACTTCGACTCAGATGCCAGCAAGGTGGAGGTGGGGTACTGGTATGTGCTGGTATCATCAAAGATGAACTTATGGTACCTTTTCGGGTTAAGGATGGAGTGAAGCTCAACTCCCAGACCTACTGCCAGTTTCTGGAAGACAACTTCTTCAAGCAGTGGTACAGGAAGAAATCGGTATCGTTCAAGAAAAACATGATTTTCATGCAGGACAATGCTCCATCACATGCATCCAACTACTCCACAGCGTGGCTGGCCAGTAAAGGTCTAAAAGAAAAAAAAATAATGACATGGCCCCCTTGTTCACCTGATCTGAACCCCATAGAGAACCTGTCGTCCATCATAAAATGTGAGATCTACAGGGAGGGAAAACAGTACACCTCTCGGAACAGTGTCTGGGAGGCTGTGGTGGCTGCTGCACGCAATGTTGATCGAAAACAGATCAAGCAACTGACAGAATCTATGGATGGAAGGCTGTTGAGTGTCATCATAAAGAAAGGTGGCAATATTGATCACTAATTTTTTTGCTTTTGCCTTTCAAAAATGTTTATTTCTAAATTTTGTGCACTGATATTGGTTTACCTGGTGAAAATAAACAAGTGACATGGGATTCTACTTGGTTTTTATTAAGTTGCCTAATAATTCTGCACAGTAATAGTTACCTGCACAAACAGATATCCTCCTAAGATAGCCAAATGTAAAAAAAAAACACTCCAACTTCCAAAAATATTAAGCTTGGATATTTATGAGTCTTTTGGGTTGATTGAGAACATAGTTGTTGATCAATAATAAAAATAATCCTCTAAAATACAACTTGTCTAATAATTCTGCACACAGTGTATTTAAGGATATAAGATGTATTGTTTTATGGCTTTATTCTTCTAAATTTTTGCAGGCCAAGATTTGAAAGTACGTGAGATGGCAGTCTTCACTTGTTATGGTAGCATATCCTGTTGGCTCTGAAAGTCACAAGTAGAGTATTTTTTCTATTTGCAGCACATTGAACAAAAACATACATTGTTACATGGCATAACTGACCTTCACAAGAAGCGGTGTTTTTTTTTGGTGTTATACTATACATGTTCTTTTGTACTTTGTATATCTCCCTGTTTGTTTTACTTTCATCCATAGACATCTTGCGTTGAGGAGGCAGGAGGACCTTTGAATACATAGTTTTCGATTTCTGCAAAAGGACAAAAGGAAAACCCCAGAACATACTATTACACCAAATATCTAGCATGAATTCATATTTTTTTTTTAGGAAGGCATCATATTGTGAAGTATCCCACTTTGCATTTGAAAGAAGTGAAGTACACATCGATATGTAAGGACCCAGGGGCAGACACAGACTTCAGGGGGCCCATGTGCAAAAGTCTGCCCCCACCAACCCCCCACACTCCATACTGCAACAAAGTTATCTAAACATATTATATACTTTTTTATTACTAGTGTAGAACACAGCTATCATACCTTTCTCCCCACCGATTATGTGTCAAGCCTATCATATATTAAGAAATAATAATAATAATACAAATGACAGCTATACTTTAAATGGTAAAAAATTTGAAATTCGCAAAACAAAAAAAATTGGTTTGTGTCACCATTTTCTGAGACTCGTAACATATTTGTTTTTCTGTTGATGTAGATATTTGATGACTTGTTTTTTGTGTGATGAGCTGGAGTTTTTATTGATGCCAATCTGTGTTAAATATGATGATCTGAATTGTTCTTTTTTTAATTATTATGGAAGTGTAATGACAAAACAAGAGTTTCCATTTTTTTCTCTGCATGACGCTATCCATTCAGATTATATTTTTATTTCAACAGATTAGATTTTTATAGACACAGTGATACCAATTATGCTTATTTGTTGTTTTTTTAATGGAGGAAAAGTATTTTTTTAATTTTTATATATTTTTTAAATGTATTTTTCATTTTTTACTTTATTTTTTAGTCCCTTAAAGGATTTGAACCCGTGATCATCTTATTCCATACACTCCATTACTTACCTTTGTATTGTAATATACAGATAAAAATTACATATGCTATGAAGCGCAGTCACATTTTCCCCAGCTGCCAGGACAGACTTTTGGCACCTAGCGATCTCAGTCCAGTGGATTGATAGGAGCATATATAAATGTTACTGTCAGTGACTGTGGCATTTAAATGGTTAAACAGTGATCAGAGTTATCTCCTTTCACTGCTGTTACAGGCAGCTGCTGGCTGTTTAATGTTGGCTGCATCGCTGGGTATGGTGCAGTTTCAAATGCTGATGTGACTGCAGACTACTGAAACGTGACAGCATACGGTGGCTCACAGACAGGATTCCCCGATATTTTCGATGCGAGCATCAATTTAAATACAGTCACATGCTAACTAGATGTCATTGGATAGACGTGAGTCAATAAAAGTTAATTGAGAGAAGCTGGAGGAAACTAGTCAGCAGCACCTAATTGTATGTATGCAAATTGCCACCAGCACTGGAAATGCTGGGGAATCGTGACAGCGTGCGCATGTCACTTTTATCCCAAGTCTGGACAACCCTTTAAATTCATGTTCATGTTATAACAGTTAGGGCTCATTCAAATTAAAAGGATGACGTGGTCAAAAATGATGTTGAGAAGGCTGAACTTTTAAATTCCTGTTTTGCATCTGTGTTCTCTAAGAAAGCAAATGTAAGATCAACTGATCTTCACTGTGTTATCGAAGGAATAAAAGAATTCACATTATCTATAAACAGAGAGATAGTGAGGGAACACTTAGCTAATTTAAATGAATTTAAATCTCCAGATGAATTACATGCTAGGGTACTGAAAGAGATAGCAAAGGAAATTGCAGAACCATGAGCCAGAATCTTTGAAAATTCCTGGAGAACAGGAGAATTCCCAGAAGATTGGAGAAGGGCAAATGTTGGCCCTATCTTCAAACAAGGAAAGAAGATGGAGCCAGGAAATTACAGGCTAGTGAGCCTTAATTCTATACCAGGAAATATTATTTAATAAATTATTAAACAGCATGTATGTACCGTATTTTTTGGACTATAAGACGCACCAGGCTATAAGACGCACCTAGGTTTTAGAGGTGGAAAATAGAAAAAAAATTGAAACAAAAAATGTAGTCATGATGCACTGTTATGGGGGGGGGGCTGCGTCCCCCAATTCTGTTCTAATATACCCCATCCTGGTATATATGGCCCCCCCTTCCTGTTATATGTGGCCCCATCCCCATCCTTGTATGCATGGCACCCCTCCATACATACCAGGATGGGGATGGGGATGGGGCCGCATATAACAGGAAGGGGAGCCATATATATACTTCAGCAAAGTATTTAATAAAGTATCTCATACTATCCTTATTGAAAAAAATAACCAAAGAGTGGTAAAAAAGAGTGGTAAAAAATGGTTGCACCTCTATTTGGAAGAAGGTTTCAAGTGGGGTATCATAAGGCTCTGTCTTGGCCCCAGTGCTGTTCAACATTTTTATAAATGATCTAGATAAGGGAACTGAAAGTAAACTAATCCAATTTGCAGACAATGCAAAGCTGGGAGGGATAGCTAACACTAGAGAAGGCAGAGAAAAGATTCAGAGGGATCTAGATTAGCTTGCACAATGGGCAGCGACTAATAGAATGGTATTTAACAGGGCAAGAAAAACGAAAATAACATCTACAGAATGGGAAGAATAGAACTAAGCAACAGCAGGTGTGAAAAAGACTCATAGATCACAGACTGTACATGAGTCAACAGTGTGATGCAGCAGCAAAAAAGACAAACACAGTTCTGGGATGTATTAAGAGAAGCATAGAGTCTACATCACGTGAAGTAATTATCCCCCTCTACTCCTCCTTGGTCAGGCCTCATCTGGAATACTGTGTCTAGTTGTGGGCACCACATTAAAAAAGCCATTGAAAAACTGGAGCAATTTTAGAGAAGAGCTACCAGGAAGGTGAGCAGACTGAAAACTATGTCCATGCAGTGCATCAAGGAAAGTGAACGGCAGTCTGCCGGTCTGAGCCTAGGCACTGTGACTGAGCTGGATGTGCTCAGTCCAGCGTGCAGCTCTGGGTATGTGCTCCATAACTCATCAGGCAATGAGCTGGAGGCTTCTCTTGTGTTTCCTCCTTTACCTCCTTTTCTGATGGAAAAGGCTTGTTTCCCTTGATCACACTATCCAGCACTGAAGTTTAGATCCTGCAGCCTGCTGAGTAGTGATTGTAGTCCTTCCCCACTGTCACCACAAACACACTGAGAGGAGAAAGCTGAAAGAAGATATGTGCCAGAAAAGAGGGGTTTTATTTACTTCATATGGTCAGTGTATGTGTAATTGTGTGTATACATGTGTGAAATGTCTGCTTATATGTGTAAAGTGCATGCATGTATGGTGCATTTGAGAACTGTATGTAAACATGTATGCAGTGTATGTGTTTATATACTATATATGCAGTGTGTGTATATATGTGCAGTGTGTGTATACAGGTGCTTCTCACAAAATTAGAATATCATCAAAAAGTTAATTTATTTCAGTTCTTCAAAACAAAAAGTGAAACTCATACAGTATATCTTATAGTCATTTCAAACAGAATGATCTATTTCAAGTGTTTATTTCTGTTAATGTTGATGATTATGGCTTACAGCCAATGAAAACACAAAAGTCATTATCTCAGTAAATTAGAATACTTTATACCAACAGCTTGAAAAATGATTTTAAAATCCAAAATGTTGGCCTACTGAAATGTATGTTCAGTAAATGCACTCAATACTTGGTCGGGGCTCCTTTTGCATCAATTACTGCATCAATGTGGTGTGGCATGGAGGCGATCAGCCTGTGGCACCGCTGAGGTGTTATGGAAGCCCAGGTTACTTTGATAGCAGCCTTCAGCTCGTCTGCATTGTTGGGTCTGGTGTCTCTCATCTTCCTCTTGACAATACCCCATAGAGAATTGGGTTAAGGTCAGGTGAGTTTGCTGGCCAATCAAGCTCAGTGATACTGTTGTTTTTACACCAGGTATTGGTACTTTTGGCAGTGTGGACAGGTGCCAAGCCCTGCTGGAGAATGAAATTTCCATCTCCAAAAAGCTTGTCGGCAGAGGGAAGCATGAAGTGCTCTAAAAATTTCCTGGTAGACGGCTGTGCTGACTTTGGTCTTGATAAAACACAGTGGACCTACACCAGCAGATGACATGGCTCCCCAAACCATCACTGATTGTGGAAACTTCACACTAGACCTCAAGCAGCTTGGATTGTGGCCTCTCCACCTTTCTGCCAGACTCTGGGACTGTGATTTCCAAATGAAATGGAAAATTTACTTTCATCTGAAAACAACACCTTGGAGCACTGAGCATCAGTCCAAGTCTTTTTCTCCTTGGCCCAGGTAAGACACTTCTGGCATTGTCTATTGGTCATGAGTGGCTTGACACAAGGAATGCTACACTTGTAGCCCATGTCCTGGATACGTCTGTGTGTGGTGGCTCTTGAAGCAATGACTCCAGTCCACTCCTTGTGAATCTCCCCAAATTTTTGAAAGGCCTTTTCTTAACAATCCTTTCAAGGCTGCAGTTATCCTGGTTGCTTGTGCACCTTTTTCTACCACACTTTTTCCTTCCACTCAACTTTCCATTAATATGCTTGGATACAGCACTCTGTGAACAGCCAGCTTCTTTAGCAATTATTATTATTATTATTTATTTATATAGCACCATTGATTCCATGGTGCTGTTCATGGGAAGGGGTTACATACAAAATAAAGATATCACTTACAGTAACAAATAAACAATGATAGACTGCTACAGAGGGATGAGGACCCTGTCCTTGCGGGCTTACATTCTACAGGATGGTGAGGAAGGAGACAGGAGGTGGGGGGTTGTAGCAGCGGGGTCATGGCAGGCTGTAGGCTTTCTTGAAGAGATGGGTTTTCATGTTCCGTCTAAAGGATCCGAGTGTGGTGGATAGTTGGACGTGTTGGGGCACAGAATTCCAGAGGATGGGGGATATTCGGGAGAAGTCTTGGAGGCGATTGGGTGAGGAACGAATAAGTGTGGAGGAGAGAAGGAGGTCTTGGGAGGACCAGAGATTACGTGAGGGAAAATATCAGGAGATTAGTTCAGAGATGTATGGAGGAGAAAGGTTATGGATGGCTTTGTAGGTCAGTGTTAGTAGTTTGAACTGGATACGCTGGGCAATTGGGAGCCAGTGAAGGGATCTCACAGATTGCAATCTTAAAGATTGCTGGAGCCAGTCCACAGTTAAAAAAAAGCATCCATAGAGTGTCCAGGAACCTTCACACAAACTTTTCTTATGGATGGATTTGTAGGTCAGTGTTAGTAGTTTGAATTGGATATGCTGGGGAAATGGGAGCCAGTGAAGAGATTTGCAGAGGGGAAAAGCGGAAGAGTAACGAGGAGAGAGATGAGTTGGTCGGGCAGCAGAGTTAAAAACGGATTGGAGAGGTGCGAGAGTGTTAGCAGGTAGGCCACAGAGGAAGATGTTGCAGTAGATCAGGCAGGAGATGATGAGGCCATGCACAAGCATTTAGTAGATTGAGGGTTGAGGAAAGCACTGATTCTGGAAATATTTTTGAGCTGGAGGCGACAAGAGGTGGAAAGAGCTTGGATGTGTGGTTTGAAGGACAGGGCAGAGTCAAGGATTATTCCGAAGCAGCAGATGTCTGGTACCGGGGAAAGCATGATGTTGTTTATTGTGATAGATAGATCAGGTAGGGAAGATACATGAGATGGAGGAAAGATGATGAGTTCAGTTTTGTCCACATTGAGATTGAGGAAGCGAGTGGAGAAGAAGGAGGATATGGCTGATAGACACTCTGGGACTCTGGACAGCAGAGAGGTGACATCTGGGCCAGAGAGGTAGATATGAGTGTCATCAGCATACAGGTGATACTGGAAGTCATGGGAATTTATGAGTTGTCCCAGGCCAAGGGTATAGATGGAGAAGAGTAGGGGTCCTAGGACAGAGTCTTGAGGGACTCCAACAGAGAGAAGGCACGGTTGAAAAGATATGAGGAGTTCCAGGATAGGGAAAAGTGTTTGACGCCAAAGGAAGAGAGGATCTGTAGTAGGAGGCAGTGGTCAACTGTGTCAAAGGCAGAGGACAGGTCTAGAAGGAGGAGTATAGAAAATTGTCTGTTAGCTTTGGCTGTATGTCATGGGTGTGTCAGAAGTGACATACAGTCACCCTGCAGTTGGTTGCAGAAGATCTCTTCTTTTGGCATTACAGACAACTTCTTGAAGCTGTATTTCTAGGACCCACCGGCTACCTTCCTCTGGCTAATTAACACCCTGGCCTGGGTGTATAAATACTCACTGCGTGCTAGAGGGAGGTGCCGGTTCTATTCATAACCCCTTGTGAAGGCTTGAGCAAGAGCAGTACTTCTTCCTCTCTGGTGCTAGAGGACGTGTGCGCATTTGTCTGGAGTTGACTAAAGCTAAGCGATTTTCCCTTGTTTATCCCCCTTTATTGTCTTTAGTGTTCAGTGGGTATCAACTAGTGCTCATCCCCTCCCTTCCCTAGCCTGAGCCTAACGCCAGGGAAAGACACGGGTGCGCCGAATGGTGAAGAACCAATATAGGGACGTTAGTGGAGACAGGGTGACACTAGATCAGCCTAGGAGGTCTCCACTCCCTCCTTTCCCTAGAGTCTGGGCTCCCTTTCCCTCTTCCCTTTGTATTGCACTTAGTCTTTCCCATACCTTGCGTGACACTGTAAGTAGGTCATTAGTAATTTTGGATAGGGCAGTTTCAGTGGAATGATGGAGACGAAAACCAGATTGTAGGTTGTTGAAGAGCAAGTTAGATGAGAGATGGCAGGAAAGTTTAGCGTGAACATTTTGTTCAATGAGTTTGGAAGCAAATCGGAGCTGCGATATGGGGCGACAACTTGACATAGTGGTCAGGTCGAGGGATGGCTTTTTGAGGATAGGCGTGCATGACTGTGGCATGTTTTAAAACAGAAGAGAAGGTACCAGAGGTTAGTGATAGGTTGAAGAGATGGGGCCGGGATAAGTGTGTTAGTGAGGTTGGGGAGGAGGTGGGATGGGATGGCATTGAGTGCAGGTGTGATTTGGAGAGGAGGCGAGTAAGCTCTCCTTCAGTGATGTTGGAGAGGGAGGTTATAGGGGAATAACTGTTTGGGATTGTAGGATAAGGAAGCTACAAGAGTTGTGAAGTAAGCTTGTTTAGCAGAGGTGAGGGCTGATTTGAAAGTGATGGTTGCTTGTTTGAATGCAGTGAAGTCATCATGTGAATGTGCTTTCTTCCAATGCTGCTCCGCAACCCTGGACACTTGCCGAAGCTTTTTAGTGAGGTTATTGTGCCAGGGTTGTCTATTGATTTGTCGTACTCTGCCATGCACGAGAGGGGCGACTGCATCAATAGCTGATGCGAGAGTGGCATTGTAGAAGGCAGTAGCGCTGTCTGTGTCATGCAGTGAAGATATGGATGTCAGTGGTAGAATAGAGTCAGAGAGTGTGCAAGAGTCTAGACGTGCGAGGTTTCTGTGGGGGTGTGCTAGTTGCTGGACATGGGTGACAGGAGAGGAGGTCAGGGATGAGAAAGTGAGTAGATGATGGTCAGATATGGGGAGAGGGGAGGTTGTGAAGTTAGATAAGGAGTAGAGACGGGTGAAGGTAAGGTCTAATGTATGTCTGTCTGTGTGGGTGGTTGACAAGGACCACTGAGTAAGTCCAATAGATGAAGTAAGTGACAGAAGTTTGGAGACTGGTGACTGGTGGGTGTCAATGGGGATGTTGAAGTCGCCCATGATGATTGTGGGAATGTCAGCAGAGAGATAGTGAAGAAGCCAGGTGGAGAATTGGTCAATAATTGCAGTGACCGGGCCCTGAGGTTGGTATATGACGGCCACTTGGAGGTTGGAGGGAGAGTAGATGCGGACAGAGTGGACTTCAAAAGAAGGGAGAATAAGGGAGGTTAGAGGTGGGACTGGGTTAAAGGTGCAGAAAGGAGAAGACCCACTCCTCCACCATGTCCGTTGCCAGGGTGAAGAGTGTAGGTGAAGTGGAGGCCGCGGTAAAACAGGACAGCAGGGGAGGCAGTGTCAGAGGGTGTCAGCCATGTTTTTCGGTGAGGCCCAGGAAGGAGAAATTGCAGGAGGTAAAGAGGTCATGATTCACATGGAGCAATGACCTTTTGTGGCTTACCCTCCTTGTGCAGTGTGTCAATGACTGCCTTCTGCTCATCTGTCAAGTCAGCAGTCTTCCCCATGATTGTGAAGCCTACTGGAACAGACAAAAGGACCTTTTTAAACACTTAGGAAGCCTTTCCAGGTGTTTTTTGGTAATTATTCTAATTTACTCTGATAATGACTTTTGTGTTTTCATTGGCTGTAAGCCATAATCATCAACATTAACAGAAATAAACAATTGAAATAGATCACTCTGTTTGTAATGACTCTATATGAGTTTCACTTTTTGTATTGAAGAACTGAAATAAATTAACTTTTTGATGATATTCTAATTTTGTGAGAAGCACCTGTATATATGTGTGTGTATGTATACACACTGTAGTATCGGAGTCTCTGCCCCCTGACAGGCAGAGACGTCGTCCCTCTTACCGCCGCGCTCCCTGCCCGGCGTCCTCCTGCGCTCCTGCTTCTGCTGCTGCCGGCGCGCGCAGCTTCCAGGGCACTGTGCTTAGGGCGCGCGCGCGCGCTACCTCCCTTTTAAAGGGGCCGCGCGTGCCATCCTAAGGAGTCCCCGGCCAATGGCCGGAGGACCTCTCATATAAAAGGCACCTCCTCCAAAATGGAGGTGCCCGTGCAAGGTTGTAGCTTTGTGTGTAAAACTCTGCTTCAGCCCTCAGGTCCAGTCCACCAGCCTGACTACCAGTTCAGTCCGCCAGCCTGACTACCAGTCCAGTCCGCCAGCCTGACTACCAGTTCAGTCCGCCAGTCTGACTACCAGCTCAGTCCGCCAGCCTGACTACCAGTCCAGTCCGCCAGCCTGACTACCAGTCAAGTCCGCCAGCCTGACTAGCAGTCCAGTCCGCCAGCCCGACTACCAGTCCTGTCCGCCAGCCTGACTACCAGTCCTGTCCGCCAGCTTGCCTACTCTCCAGCTCGACAGTCTGTCTACAGTCCAGTCCGCCAGTCTGTCTATGGGCCCTGCCCGCCTGCTTGCCTGGAAGCACCTGCCTGTTACCTGCCGTGCCTACCAGCCAGCCTACCTGGAGGCTCCTGCTTATTACCTGCCATGCCTACCTGTCAGCCTACCCGGAGGCTCCTGCTTGTTACCTGCCGTGCCTACCTGTCAGCCTACCCGGAGGCTCCAGCTTGTTGCCTGCCGTGCCTACCAGCCAGCCTACCTGGAGGCTCCTGCTTGTTACCTGCCGTGTCTGCCAGTCCGTCTACCCGGATCACCCGTCAGCCTGCCTGCCGTGCTCATCTGCTGTACCGGTCAGACCCTGCCTTCTGACCCATGGGAGTCACCTGCTCTCATACAAGGTCGGTCCCACGGTAGCACCTGGTCCCTCTGCTCAGTCCTTCCCTGGTCACGGAGTCGATTGACCCGCCGTACGACCTTGGTCAGTCCGAGTTGATACCTAGCTACGCCCCTCTGGTCCCTTCTTGCACCGCAGCACAGAGGTTCCACCACCCGGATCCGTAACAGTTTGCACGGGCTATGGAACCCGGTGGCCCCCAGGCCCCTTCGCTTGCTGACCTGTACCAGGAGGTTTCTCGTCAGAGATCCCAACAGGAAACCATCCTGACCTACCTGCGGTCTGTCAACTCTCGCCTGGACACGCTGTCTGTTCCACCTGTGTCCGCCTCGAGTCGAGCGACACCCGCTTCGGCAGCGCCGCTGACTACCAATACCACGGCATCAAGCCTAGGACCCCGGCTTTCTGCGCCTCCTCGTTTTGGAGGTGACCCCGTCTTATGTCGGGGCTTTCTGAACCAGTGCACTTTGAACTTCTGGCACATCAGTTTCCCTCCGACCGGGCCAAGGTGGCGTTCATCATGTCTCACCTCACCGGGGAAGCATTGGCATGGCTAAACCCTCTATGGGAGAGAGGGGATTCCCTGGTGTCCGATCTTCTGGCTTTCCTCACTGCCTTCCAGAGGGTCTTCGATGAACCCGGACGAAGGATTTCTACTGCCTCCTCATTGCTCCTTCTCCGCCAAGGGAGTCTCATCGTGGGCCAGTATGCCATACGGTTCCGTACCCTCGCTTCTGAGCTTGCCTGGGACAACGAGGCCCTGGTGTCCACCTTCTGGGAGGGTCTTTCCGGTCGGATTAAGGACGATTTAGCAAGCCGGGACATTCCTACCACCCTGGATGACCTGGTGTCACTAGCTACCCGGATTGACATCCGTTTCCTAGAACATGCTAAGGAGACTACCCGGGAGAGAAGATTTCCTCGTCTTGCTCCTGTTTTCCAGAAACCGGCTTCCCAACCAGCAACTCCCCGGGCACGCTCGCCCGAACCTATGCAGATCGACCAGATCAAGATGGTCAAGTCTCGCCAGAAACACGCCGAGCCGAGGGGAGCTGTTTCTACTGTGGTAGTAAGGAGCACCTGATCCGTTCCTGTCCGGTGAAGCCGGGAAACTCCAGTGTCTAGGACCGCTAGGAGAGGTCGTCCTAGGCAAGAGTAAATCCTCTCCGTTCTTGACTTTGTCCGTCTATCTCCTGTGGAGAGAACCGCTTCTTTGAAACCGCACATCTGGATTCCGGAGCCGCTGGGAATCTCATTTCCCTGTCCCTTGTAGAGAAGTATCAGATTCCTACTAAACCTCTGGCTGAACCATTGACAGTCGCTTCCGTGGATGGAAGACTCCTTCCGGTGACCATCTTGCTCGTCACAGAGCCCGTAACCCTGCAGGTGGGAATGCTGCACTCAGAGAGGATCTCCTTCCATGTGCTTTCCGGACTCTCTCACCCCCTTTTGCTAGGTCTACCCTGGCTACAGAGACATGAACCCGTTCTGAATTGGCAATCCGGTGAGGTGCTCCGTTGGGGGCGGGATTGCCATGAGTCCTGCCTGGTTCCGGTTCGCCCGGCTCGACCTCCATCTACTCCGGCTAATTTACCTGGTCTACCGGCACCTTACTGGTCCTATGCTGATGTCTTCGACAAGAAGGAGGCAGAGACACTGCCACTTCATAGGCCATATGATTGCCCTATCGACCTGGTATCCGGTGCCACTCCACCCACTGGGTGTATTTACCCATTGTCTTTGGGTGAAACCCGGGCCATGTCGGAGTACATCAAAGAAAATCTGGCTAGGGGATTCATCTAGAAATCTTCCTCCCCGGCTGGAGCCGGATTCTTCTTCGTAAAAAAGAAAGACCGTTTACTACTCCCCTGTATCGATTATCGAGGACTCAACCAAATTACTATCAAAAACAAATACCCCCTGCCGCTCATCTCTGAGCTGTTCGACTGCCTTAACAGCGCGAAGATCTTCACCAAGCTCAATCTTCGTGGGGCGTATAACTTGGTCCGGATCCGCCAAGGAGACGAGTGGAAGACTGCATTCAATACCCGGGATGGTCACTATGAATACCTTGTGATGCCCCTTGGTCTTTGTAATGCTCCCGCCGTATTCCAAGAATTAGTTAACGACATCTTCCATGACCCCTTATATTCTTGCGTGGTGGTGTACCTGGACGACATCTTGGTCTTCTCTCCGGATTTTCCTACACACCGGAGGGATGTTCGTCAGGTCCTGCTTAGGCTCAGGCAGAATCACCTATATGCAAAATTTGAGAAATGCCTCTTCGAGCAGACCTCTCTTCCGTTCCTGGGCTATATTATCTCTAAGACAGGTCTATGGATGGACCCCGAGAAGGTCTCTGCCGTCTTAAAGTGGCCCAGTCCGGAGGGGTTGAAGGCGATTCAATGATTCCTGGGCTTCGCCAACTATTACCGTCTCTTCATCCCACATTTCTCTTTCCGAACTGCTCCCATCTCTGCGCTCACCCGAAAGGGAGCAAATCCTAAGGAATTGCTGTCCGAAGCGGAGGAAGCCTTCCTCTCCTTAAAACAAGCCTTCTCTTCTGCCCCTGTGCTGCACCGTCCGGATAGCAACAAACAATTCTTTCTGGAGGTTGATGCTTCCTCTTCCGGAGCCGGAGCGGTGCTCACCCAAAAATCTCCTTCCGGGAGAATGGTAACCTGCGGCTTCTTCTCCAAGCTCTTCTCCTCATCTGAGCGCTACTACTCCATAGGAGACTGAGAACTGCTAGCCATCAAATTGGCGCTGGAGGAGTGGCGTTACATGCTCGAAGGGACTCTGCACCCGGTGGTCGTCTATACTGACCACAAAAACCTGGCATATCTACAGAATGCCCAAAGACTCAATCCACGCCAGGCCCGGTAGTTTTTGTTCTTCGCCCGCTTCAACTTTACCCTTCATTACCACCCGGCGGACAAGAACGTTAAAGCCGATGCCTTGTCCCGATCCTTCCTGTCTTCCGATCAAGAGGAGGAGCCTATGCATATCATCGATCACTCCAAAGTGATGAATGTGGCCCCCTTGGACCTGTCTCGTCTCCCACCCGGTAAGACATTTGTAGCGGTTCCGGATCGTAAGAAAGAAGGTTCTTCACTGGGGTCATTCATCCAAACTAGCCGACCATGCTGGCCAGAAGAAGACCTTCCTGCTCATTACCTGGCAGTACTGGTGGCCTACCCTGCACCAGGATGTGGTAGACTTCGTCACGGCCTGTTCGTCCTGTGCCCGCAACAAGGTTCCCAGACATCTTCCAGCTGGCCGTCTCCTGCCTCTTTCCGTGCCTGCTGCCCCGTGGCAACACATTACTATGGACTTTATTACTGATCTCCCTGTTGTACGGTCATTTGAGTGGTCGCTGACCGCTTTTCTAAAATGGCCCACCTCTGCCTGGTCTCCCGTCTGCATCTGTGCTGGCTAAGGACTTCATCCATCACATCTTTCGTCTCCACGGCCTACCCCTCCACATTGTGTCTGATCGAGGGGTCCAGTTCACTTCGCGCTTCTGGAGAGCTACATGTAAGCCGCTGGATGTCACCCTGGATTTCTCCTCTGCTTACCATCCGCAGTCCAATGGCCAAGTGGAACATATCAACCAGATCCTTACCAGCTTCCTCCGGCACTTCGTCAATGCTCACCATACCGATTGGGTGGAGCTCCCACCATGGGCCGAGTTCTCCTATAACAACCATGAGAGCGAATCTTCTTCCAAGTCCCCGTTCTTTGTGGTCTACGGTCAAGATCCCTGGATTCCGTTTCCCATTTTCGCATCAGTGGACAACCCTGCCGCGGAGTCTCTGGTCAGCGAATTTTGAACTGTTTGGGAGGACACTAGATCCGCACTTCTTCAATCCTCCGAGCGGATGAAGAAACATGCTGATAAGAGACGTCTGGATCTGCCTCAATTCCGTCCGGGAGACAAGGTTTGGCTCTCCTCCAAACATGTTCGTCTCAAAATACCCTCCTATAAGTTGGGTCCACGGTTCATCAGACCATTTGAAGTCCTCAAGCAAATCAACCCAGTAGCCTACAAGTTAAAACTCCCGGCCACCTTACAGATTCCCAACTCCTTCGACGTATCTCTCCTCAAACCAGTTGTGCTTAATTCTTTTTCCGACAATCCAGGTACCTCCCCAGCTCCGGTCTCCGCTGAGGACGTCTATGAGGTAGAGAACATTCTGGCCACCAAGAGGGTGAGAGGAAAAACCTTTTTTCTGGTGGATTGGAAGGGGTTTGGCCCAGAGGAGAGAACTTGGGAACCCAGGGAGAACATCTATGCCCCGCTTCTTTTTTAAAAATTTCTTTCAGGCCTAAAAAAGAGGGGGCGTAAAGGGGGGGGGGTACTGTAGTATCGGCGTCTCTGCCCCCTGACAGGCAGAGATGCCGTCCCTCTTACCGCCGCGCTCCCTGCCCGGCGTCCTCCGGCGCTCTTGCTTCTGCTGCTGCCGGCGCACGCAGCTTCCCGGGCACTGTGCTTAGGGCGGGCGCTGCCTCACTCTTAAAGGGGCCACGCGCCGTCCTAAGGAGTCCCCGGCCAATGGCCGGAGGACCTCTCATATAAAAGGCACCTCCTCCAAAATGGAGGTGCCCGTGCAAGGTTGTAGCTTTGTGTAAAACTCTGCTTCAGCCCTCAGGTCCAGTCCGCTAGCCTGACTACCAGTCCAGTCCGCCAGCCTGACTACCAGTCCAGTCCGCCAGCCTGACTACCAGTCCAGTCCGCCAGCCTGACTACCAGTTCAGTCCGCCAGCCTGACTACCAGTCCGCCAGCCCGACTACCAGTCCAGTTTGCCAGCCTGACTACCAGTCCTGTCCGCCAGCCTGACTACCAGTCCTGTCCGCCAGCTTGTCTACTCTCCAGCCCGACAGTCTGTCTACAGTCCAGTCCACTAGTCTGTCTATGGGCCCTGCCCGCCTGCTTACCTTGAAGCACCTGCCTGTTACCTGCCATGCCTACCAGTCAGCCTACCTGGAGGCTCCTGCTTGTTACCTGCCGTGCCTACCTGTCAGCCTACCCGGAGGCTCCTGCTTGTTACCTGCCGTGCCTACCTGTCAGCCTACCCGGAGGCTCCTGCTTGTTACCTGCTGTGCCTACCAGCCAGCCTACCTGGAGGCTCCTGCTTGTTACCTGCCGTGTCTGCCAGTCCGTCTACCCGGATCACCCGTCAGCCTGCCTACCGTGCTCATCTGCTGTACCGGTCAGTCCCTGCCTTCTGACCCATGGGAGTCACCTGCTCTCATACAAGGTCGGTCCCAGAGTAGCACCTGGTCCCTCTGCTCGGTCCTTCCCTGGTCACGGAGTCGATTGAGCCGCCGTACGACCTTGGTCAGTCCGAGTTGATACCTAGTTACGCCCCTCTGGTCCCTCCTTGCACCGCAGCACAGAGGTTCCACCACCCAGATCCGTAACACACACACACATGTACATACACACACACACACACACATACAGTACAGACCAAAAGTTTGGACACACCTTCTCATTTAAAGATTTTTCTGTATTTTCATGACTATGGAAATTGTACATTCACACTGAAGGCATCAAAACTATAAATTAACACATGTGGAATTATATACTTAAGAAAAAAGTGTGAAACAACTGAAAATATGTCTTATATTCTAGGTTCTTCAAAGTAGCCACCTTTTGCTTTGATAACTGCTTTGCACACTCTTGGCACTCTCTTGATGAGCTTCAAGAGGTAGTCCACCGGAAATGGTCTTCCAACAATCTTGAAGGAGTTCACAGAGATGCTTAGCACTTGTTGGCCCTTTTGCCATCACTCTGCGGTCCAGCTCACCCCAAACCATCTCGATTGGGTTCAGGTCTGGTGACTGTGGAGGCCAGGTCATCTGGCGTAGCACCCCATCACTCTCCTTCTTGGTCAAATAGCCCTTACACAGCCTGGAGGTGTGTTTGGGGTCATTGTCTTGTTGAAAAATAAATCATGGTCCAACTAAACGCAAACCGGATGGAATAGCATGCCGCTTCAAGATTCTGTGGTAGCCATGCTGGTTCAGTATGCCTTCAATTTTGAATAAATCCCCAACAGTGTCACCAGCAAAGCACCCCAACACCATCACACCTCCTCCTCCATGCTTCATGGTGGGAACCAGGCATGTAGAGTCCATCCGTTCATCTTTTCTGCGTCGCACAAAGAGACTGTGGTTGGAACCAAAGATCTCAAATTTGGACTCATCAGACCAAAGCACAGATTTCCACTGGTCTAATGTCCATTTCTTGTGTTCTTTAGCCCAAACAAGTCTCTTCTGCGTGTTGCCTGTCCTTAGCAGTGGTTTCCTAGCAGCTATTTTACCATGAAGGCCTGCTGCACAAAGTCTCCTTTTAATAGTTTTTGAAGAGATGTGTCTGCTGCTAGAACTCTGTGTAGCATTGACCTGGTCTCTAATCTGAGCTGCTGTTAACCTGCGATTTCTGAGGCTGATGACTCGGATAAACTTATCCTCAGAAGCAGAGGTGACTCTTGGTCTTGCTTTCCTGGGGCGGTCCTCATGTGAGCCAGTTTCTTTGTAACGATTGATGGTTTTTGCAACTGCACTTGGGGACACTTTCAAAGTTTTCCCAATTTTTCCGACTGGCTGACCTTCATTTCTTAAAGTAATGATGGCCACTCGTTTTTCTTTACTTAGCTGCTTTTTTCTTGCCATAATACAAATTTTAACAGCCTATTCAGTAGGACTATCAGCTGTGTATCCACCAGAGTTCTGCACAACACAACTGATGGTCCCAACCCCATTTATAAGGCAAGAAATCCCACTTATTAAACCTGACAGGGCACACCTGTGAAGTAAAAACCATTTCCGGTGACTACTTCTTGAAGGTCATCAAGAGAATGCCAAGAGTGTGCAAAGCAGTCATCAAAGCAAAAGGTGGCTACTTTGAAGAACCTAGAATATAAGACATATTTTCAGTTGTTTCACACTTTTTTGTTAAGTATATAATTCCACATGTGTTAATTCATAGTTCTGATGCCTTCAGTGTGAATGTACAATTTTCATAGTCATGAAAATACATAAAAATCTTGAAATGAGAAGGTGTGTCCAAACTTTTGGTCTGTACTGTATATATATATATATATACACACACACATGTATATATATATATATATACACACACACACACATATATATACACACACACATATATATATATATAAACACACTCATATACACACACACACACATATATATATATACACACATACATATATATATATATATATATATATACACACACACACACATATACAGTGAAGGAAATAATTTTTTGATCCCTTGCTGTTTTTGTAAGTTTGCGCACTGACAAAGACATGAACAGTCTATAATTTTAAGGGTAGGTTAATTTTAACATTGAAAGATAGAATATCCCCAAAAAATCAAGAAAATCACATTGTATAAATTAGATAATTGTTTTTGAATTTTGCAGTGAGATATCAGTATTTGATTCCCTACAAACCATTATAAGTTGTGGCTCCTACAGACCAGATTGACGCTCCTAATCAACTCATTACCTGCATTAAAGACTAGAGATGAGCGTTGTTCTACTCGAACTGTTCGCCAATCTCAAATTCGAGCTGTTTTGGGCGGTGTTCGAGCCGTTCGGCGAACACGAACAATTTGAGAAAAATTCGGCTGTTCGAGGTTATGTTCGATAACTGTTCGTGCACCAAAATCATAACTGGCTTTTTCTCAGTAATGATGAAAATTAATGTTAATACGCAGTTTGAGTGTACAGAAGGGGTGGGGGGAGGGGCAGGGGATGGATCTCTGCAGGAACAATGAAGATCTCCATTTTTTTTTTCTCTTTCCCGCATTTACAGTGGGGAGGTGCAATCTGTCAGCCTATCAGCAGCGCACACACGGAGCGAAGTGCTTTTTTTCACACAAGCAAGGGCATGTGTCATTGGCAGTGTATGTCACATGTCCTTGCCCTATAAGACCAAGCCATTTTCCCCGTCGCCACCATTTTCTCACTGCTGCAGCTGCGTGTTAGACGGCACCGCTGTTGCTGTGTGCACTATACCTTGTTAATTTCAAGCCAATTTTCGCACAAATCTACAGATAGCTTGGGAGTAGGGAATAGTTGTGATTGCAGTCCTTTTAAGGACTAGGTTACAGCATTTCCTACGACTTTTATCAGGCAGGTCTGTGCTCTTAAATAGATAGATTGTGGGAGTAAAGACTAATTGTAATTGCAGTCCTTTTCAGGACTAGGTTACATCAGTTCCTATCAGTTTTTGCCAGGCAGGTCTGTGCCAGTGCTGTTCAAGTTTTTTTCACAGCATTTGGCTGAATCTAGCAAAGCTAATCCTTTTTGGCCTATTGCAGAGTGTGTTAGTCAGTGGATAGAATACCAATTTTTTTACTGCACCTAGTGAAGTAAAATCTTTTGGGCATAGCATCATTCTATTAGTCCATCTATACTGACCTCCATCAGGTTGCAAATTGAATATAATTTTTTTCTGCATCTAGCTCTGAAAAAATATTGGGCTTCTAGCTGTGTGTGGGACTTGTTGTATTAGTCCATCTATACTGACCTCCATCAGGTTGCAAACTGAATATATTTTTTTCTGCATCTACCTCTGAAAAAATATTGGGCTTCTAGCTGTGTGTGGGACTTGTTGTATTAGTCCATCTATACTGACCTCCATCAGGTTGCAAACTGAATATATTTTTTTCTGCATCTACCTCTGAAAAAATATTGGGCTTCTAGCTGTGTGTGGGACTTGTTCTATTAATCCATCTATACAGACCTCCATCAGGTTGCAAACTGAATATATTTTTTTCTGCATCTACCTCTGAAAAAAATATTGGGCTTCTAGCTGTGTGTGGGACTTGATGTATTAGTCCATCTATACTGACCTCCATCAGGTTGCAAACTGAATATATTTTTTTCTGCATCTACCTCTGAAAAAATATTGGGCTTCTAGCTGTGTGTGGGACTTGTTCTATTAATCCATCTATACAGACCTCCATCAGGTTGCAAACTGAATATATTTTTTTCTGCATCTACCTCTGAAAAAATATGTGGCCTTCTAGCAGTGTGTGGGACTTTCTCTATTAGTCCATCTATACTGACCTCCATCAGGTTGCAAACTGAATATAATTTTTTTCTGCATCTAGCTCTGAAAAAATATTTGGCCTTCTAGCAGTGTGTGGGACTTTCTCTATTAGTCCATCTATACTGACCTCCATCAGGTTGCAAATTAAAAATAATTTTTATCTGCATCTACCTCTGAAAAAATATTTGGGCTTCTAGCTGTGTGTGGGACTTGTTCTATTACTCCATCTATACTGACCTCCATCAGGTTGCAAACTGAATATATTTTTTTCTGCATCTACCTCTGAAAAAATATTGGGCTTCTAGCTGTCTGTGGGACTTGTTGTATTAGTCCATCTATACTGACCTCCATCAGGTTGCAAATGAAAAATAATTTTTATCTGCATCTACAGTACCTCTGAAAAAATATTTGGGCTTCTAGCTGTGTGTGGGACTTGTTCTATTAGTCCATCTATACTGACCTCCATCAGGTTGCAAATTCAATATAATTTTTATCTGCATCTAGCTCTGAAAAAATATTTGGCCTTCTAGCAGTGTGTGGGACTTTCTCTATTAGTCCATCTATACTGACCTCCATCAGGTTGCAAATTAAAAATAATTTTTATCTGCATCTAGCTCTGAAAAAATATTTGGCCTTCTAGCAGTGTGTGGGACTTTCTCTATTAGTCCATCTATACTGACCTCCATCAGGTTGCAAATTAAAAATAATTTTTATCTGCATCTACAGTACCTCTGAAAAAATATTTGGGCTTCTAGCTGTGTGTGGGACTTGTTCTATTAGTTCATCTATACTGACCTCCATCAGGTTGCAAATTGAATATAATTTGTATCTGCATCTAGCTCTGAAAAAATATTTGGCCTTCTAGCAGTGTGTGGGACTTGTTCTATTAGTCCACCTATACTGACCTCCATCAGGTTGCAAATTCAAAATAATTTTTTGTCTGCATCTAGCTCTGAAAAAATATTTGGCCTTCTAGCAGTGTGTGGGACTTTCTCTATTAGTCCATCTATACTGACCTCTATCAGGTTGCAAACTGAATATATTTTTTTTCTGCATCTACCTCTGAAAAAATATTGGGCTTGTAGCTGTGTGTGGGACTTGTTCTATTAATCCATCTATACAGACCTCCATCAGGTTGCAAACTGAATAAAAAAATTTTCTGCATCTACCTCTGAAAAAATATTTGGGCTTCTAGCTGTGTGTGGGACTTGTTCTATTAGTCCATCTATACTGACCTCCATCAGGTTGCAAATTGAATATAATTTTTTTCTGCATCTAACCCAGCCAATAGTTTTGGCCTAATACCACAGTTTGGCCACTCAGCTCTGCTCGGTTCCCATCCATTGTTTTTTTGTGCAAACAACTCCAGAGTTGTAAATTAGTTAACCACCAAAATGAGTGGAAAAAGGCCTGCTGCTGGTGGAAAGGGGAATAGGCGTGTTGGGAAGGGGAAAAAAGGTTGTGTCCGTGGGGTAGGTGTTAAAGCAACAGTAACATCTGCAGAAGAAAGACCATCTTCCAGCCAAACTAAAATGTCTACTTCTTTTAGCGGACAATGTGATAAGATCCCTTTCTTACGGCCACGCCAATCGCTACAAATTCCAGATGAGGCACAAAAACAGCAGGTGCTTCAACGGATATCAAGTGCTCCTTTAAGTGGGCTCTCCTCCACATCAACTTCAACATCACAAATACTCCAGTCCTCAAAGGTGTCACCCCAATCGCACTTGCTTCCTCACAGCTCCCAAATCTCCAGCTGCCCGTCTGAGTATGAGGTAGAACAGATGGTTGAGTCTGCAGAGCTGTTTACTCATACTATAGCCTGGGAATCAGAGGTCGACTCCAGCGCTTCTGTGAATCCAGACGAGGAAATGATCTGCACTGATGCCCAGAATCTTTATGAGTCGGATACAGGACCAGACGCAGAAGGTTCTGACCATAATGTAGACCCTCATTCCCAAACTGTAACTCCTGTTGGTGGAGACAATGAGGAAGACGATGATGAGACTCAAATACCTGATTGGAGCGACAACTTTAGTTTTTTTGTCAGGGCAGGAACAGGTTGGCTCTGAGGACGACGGGTGTGATAACGCACAGGGTGATGATGATGAGGTTGGAGATCCCACTTACTGTCAACCCACAGTCAGCCAAGAGATGAGGTCAGCAGAGGAGGTGGAGGAAGATGCTAGTGACGACGAGGTCAGGTTGCGCCTTCCTGGACAGAGACGTAGTACTGGAAGCACGTCAACAACTGCATCCTCAAACACAACTCTGCCTCTCACCACAAGTCGTGGTGGCTCTTCAGGTCGCATGGGTGCTAAGCCTTGCATAGCCTGGGCATTTTTTCAGATCGATAAAGATGACCCAACTCGTGTTATCTGTAACATTTGTCAGCAAAAGCTAAGTAGAGGCCAAAAAATACATAGTTTGAGTACTTCATGCATGAACCGGCACATGGACATGAAGCATAAGTTGCAGTGGGAAGCTCAGTGTGCTACAATGCGGCCTAGCCGGCCGGGCCAACCACCGTCTGCCATATCTTGTGCATCCGCGGCCTCTTCATCCTCTGTGACTGGGGGGACAGCAGTCACACCTGTTTTGGGGCGCAGACCTGCCAACTCTTTACCCGCAACAGCCAGCGTGATTGGCAGGTCATCATTTTCTTTGGAGGTGGTAACACCAGCTGGTGTTGAGCGCTGTCCGACATCGATAGCACCACCTTTGGATCAAGGCAACCTAACATGTCCGCCTGCATCTTCCTCACAGACCGGCAGTTTGCCGGGGACACCCTTATCAACCCCGTCTAAGCACAATAGCCAGCCCTCGGTCCCTCAGATGTGGACAAGTAAAAGACCATTTCCTCCTAGCCATGAGAAAGCTAAGAGGTTGAATTTCACCATCTGCAAGCTCTTGGCTACAGAAATGCTGCCTTTCCGCCTGGTGGACACAGAGGATTTTCGAGACCTTATGTCCGTCGCAGTGCCCCAGTACCAGATGCCCAGTCGGCACTACTTCTCAAAGAAAGGTGTGCCTGCGCTCCACCAGCATGTCGCACACAACATCACCGCTTCTTTGAGAAACTCTGTGTGTGACAGGGTGCATTTCACCACAGACACTTGGACGAGTAGGCATGGACAGGGGCGTTACATGTCGCTGACTGGGCACTGGGTAACTATGGTGACAGCAGGACAAGGGGCTGCAGTCCAAGTCTTGCCGTCCCCACAAGTTGTGCGTCAATCCTCTTTATGTCAAAGTTCCTCCACTGCTTCTGCCTCCTCAACCTCCTCTCGGTCTTCCACCTGCACCCAAAGCCTGTCTGGTCATGCCACAAGCTTTCTAACTGCGCAGAAGGGATCCTGCACACCTCCTTACTATGCTGGCAGTAGGGCTCAACGTCATCAGGAGGTTTTTACATTGAAATGTCTGGGAAATGTGAGTCACACAGCTGAGGAGTTGTGGTCAGCTCTGGAGAACCAATTTCATGAATGGTTGTCTCCACTGGACCTGAAACCAGGGAAGGCCGTGTGCGACAATGCTGCAAACCTGGGTGCGGCCCTTCGCCGGGGCAATGTCACACACGTGCCTTGTATGGCTCACGTGTTGAACCTGGTTGTCCAGCAATTTTTAGCCCACTATCCCAGACTAGATGGCCTTCTGCAGAGGGCACGGTCGCTGTGTGCTCACTTCCGCCGTTCGCATCCCGCAGCTCAGCGACTTACATCTCTACAGAAGTCGTTGGGCCTGCCACTTCACCAGCTAAAATGCGATGTGCCTACCCGGTGGAATTCAACTCTGCACATGTTGCAGCGACTGTGGCAGCACCGACAAGCCCTGGTGCAATACGTTCTGACGTATAGCCTGGGCCAACGAGATCCAGAGGTGGGGCAAATCACGCTGGAAGAGTGGTCTCAGATCAGGGACCTATGCACCCTTCTGCACAGTTTTGAAATGGCGACGAAGATGTTTAGTGCTGACGATGCCATTATCAGCATGACTATTCCGGTGATTTACATGCTGGAGCACATGTTAAACAGAATTCGGAGTCAGGTGGTGGCACAAGAGGAGGTGGAGGAAGTAGAGGAGGAGGAGTTGTATGCGGAAGGGCTAACATCTGCAAGGTCCAGACGGTCGGCAGCACCAAGGCGGCAGGCATGTTAGGGTGGGGGAGATGGTTTTACCAGGGTGCATGGTAGCAGCCAAACTAGTGAGGAAGGTGCAGGAGCCCAGGAAGAAGTGGAGGACGAACTGATGGAAGACTCATCAGATGAGGGAGACCTTGATCACATTTCTGTTGTGCGAGGTTGGGGGGAGAGGACAGAGGAAGGAAGCATGATTGTTACCTCGCCACCAACACAACAGGGATTTGGTGCTCCTGGATGCGCAACACATATGAGTGCCTTCTTGCTGCACTACCTGCAACATGACCCTCGAATTGTGAGAATTAGAAATAATCCTGACTACTGGGTTGCCACACTGTTAGATCCCCGGTACAAAAGTAAATTTGCAGAAATTATTCCTGCCATAGAAAGGGATGCACGCATGCAGGAGTATCAGCAGAGACTGTTGCAGAATCTTACATGTGCTTTTCCACAAAATACCAGTGGTGCACGTAGTGAACCTCACAGTTCCAACTTGCCAACCGTGGGACCGTCAAGTGTTCAGCACTCAAACCGTAACAGAACCACAGTATCTGCTGGTAACATCAATTTTGCGGAATCATTTCACCACTTTTTTAGCCCATCCTTTGCAAGGCCACAGGAGACAAGAAGTCTGACACATAGTCAACGCCTAGAGACGATGGTACAGGAGTATCTCCAAGTAAACATTGAAGCCATGACTGTGTCACTGGACCCTTGCTTTTTTTGGGCTTCCAATCTGGATAAATGGCCGGAGCTAGCCACTTACGCCTTGGAGATCTTGTCATGCCCCGCAGCCAGCGTTCTGTCTGAACGTGTGTTCAGCGCTGCTGGTGGTGTGCTGACAGATAAGCGCACGTGGCTCTCCACTGATAATGTAGACAGACTCACGTTCATAAAGATGAACAAATCATGGATCCGAAACGACTTTTCTACCCCTGTGTCATCCTGGGGAGAGTAAAAGCTTGATGATTGGTTAAAATCACCCTACCAACCGTTTTAAGCTTTCAAATTACTAATCATGTTTATCTGTATCTTGGCTGGAAAATAATTTGGGCTTTGTAGCAGTGTGCAGCACTGATTCTATTAGGCCATCTATAATAAGCTCCACCAGATTTAAAATTACTAATCATGTTTATCTGTATCTTGACTGGAAAATAATTTGGGCTTTGTAGCAGTGTGCAGCACTGATCCTATTAGGCCATCTATACTAAAGCTTCACCAGATTTAAAATTAATAATAATTTTTAGCTGCATCTAGCCCGGAAAATAATTTTGGGGCTCCGAGATGCGCAAGACACTTAAGTGCCTTCTTGCTGCACTACCTGCAGCATGACCCTCATATTGTCAGAATTCGAAGTAATCATGACTACTGGGTTGCCAAACTCTTAGATCCCCCAAACTTTTCGATCAACCTTTTCATTTTAATAAAGACCAAAAAAATGGTCATTTTTGAAATTATAAGCATTAGCAGGTTGTTAGAAACTGAAATCAAACAGTTTTCAACTCAAAACTTTATTCTAGGTGATGTTACATTTTCACATAGGACCCCTTGTTCGAAAGGAGCTTCTGAACTCTCTCGTCCATTGAATTTGTCAGGTTTTGGATGGTTTCTGCTTCAATTGTTTTGCATGAGGACAGAATACCCTCCCAGAGCTGTTGCTTAGATGTGAACTGCCTCCCGCCATCATAGACACTCCTTTTAATGATGCTCCAAAGGTTCTGAATGGGGTAGAGGTCAGGGGAGCATGGGGGTCACACCATAAGTTTGTCCCCTTTTATGCCCATATCAGCCAGAGATGCAGATGTTTTATGTGCAGCATGAGATGGTGCATCATCATGCAAAAAAATGATCTTGCTGTGAAATACACGGTTCTTCTTCTTGAACCATGGCAGGAAGTGCTGTTTGAGAAAATCCACATACATTATGGAGTTCATCTTTAGCGCCTTCAGGGATCCTAAAGGGGCCGACAATCTCTCTCCCCATGATTCCAGCCCAAAACATTACTCCACCTCCTCCTTGTTGGCGCTGTAGCCGTGTTTGCGTGGGGTGTCCATCAACCAGCCATCCTCCACTCCATCCATCTGGACCATCGAGCGCTGCACGGCACTCATCCGTGAACAAAACAGTTTTGAAATCAGTCTTCATGTAATGTTTGGCCCACTGGAGCCGTTTCTGCTTGTGTGAAGTGGATAGAGGAGGTCGACAGGATGGCGTATGCACAGCTGCAAACCTCTGAAGGACCCTGCATCTTGTTGTTCGGGGGACGTTTGAGGCACCAGCAGCTTCAAAAACTTGTCTGCTGCTATGACAAGGCTTTTTTGCCGCTGCTCTTTCAACCTGACGTAATTGCCTGTAGGAAAGAGTCCTCAATTTGCCCTTATCAGCACGCACACGTGTGTACTGTGAATCAGCTACATACTTCTTGATTGCCAAGACACTTCATCCTGATCATCGCACAATGTTGATTGTAGTCATGCCTTGACCTAAACACTCCACAATTTGTTGCTTCTCAGCAGCCGACACATCCTTTTTCTTTCCCATTTTGGCAGAAAATGTAGGCTGCTTAATAATGTGAGACAGCCTTCTTAAGTAGTCTTGCCTTTCATTGGACACACCTGCCAAACTAATTAGCACAGGTGTCTGCAATTGCTTACAGTGATATAAAGAGCCCTGACACACATCACCATCAATGAGTTTAACTGACAAACAAACAAATTCTTCCCTTATCACTCCTAAACACTTTTTGCATAATAATTTGGAACACAGTGTACATGTGCTTTTCCACAAAACACCAGTGGTTCACGTAGTGAATCTTACAGTTCTAACTTGCCAACCGTGGTCTGTATGGAGTTGTTCAATAAAGGGCCCAAAATTAAGATAACATAGATGGGAGAGGTCTCTATGAATAGGAATTCCTAAGTATTTGATACCCTGTGAGGGCCAGGCAAAGGGAAAGTTGGACTGGATGGAATCCTATATGGATTTGGGGAGGGAGACATCGAGGGCCTCAGACTTCGCTGCATTGATTTTAAAATTTGACCATGTAACAAAGTGATCTATTTCAGCCATAACAGCATGGATGGATATATGTGATTGAGTGATATATACTAGGACATCATCAGCAAATAGAGAGCACTTGTACTCGGTGCCTCCCACCTCAATCCACCTAATATTGGGGTTATGGCGAATTGATGAGAGCAGGTGCTCCGTCACTAGGATGTATAAGAGAGGGGACAGAGAACATCCCTGCCTTGTCCCATTGGTGATTGTGAAAGGTGATGAAAATGTTCTGACGCGCCCCCTGGGCCTTGGGACACCCGGAGCCGGACCCTTTTTGGTGGATGCTGGTGGTTGTAGTCTCCGTGGCGGCGACCCGGTTCCGTGGCTCAGGGCGGTCAAACCAGTGGCGGAACTATTTATGTGGTTTTGATGTTTAAATGTCCGACTACGCCACCCGTGGATTGCGGTCAGAGTGAACCGCCGCTCCAGGGCAGACCGCTGAGGCTGGTGTTGTGGGTGCAGCAGAGCGTAGCATAACTCCCCACGGGAGGAGTATAGCCTCAGGGCAGTGTATGCGGAGGATGGGGGTGATGGTGCAGGGCAGCAGCAGTAACGACACGGAGTCAGTGATGCAGTCCAGGGCCTTTACTCACAGTTCTTATTATCCAGACCACGTCTGCAGGTAACGGCTGCCCATGTCGTACTGTGCTCACCAGGTGAGGGGCTCAGACAACTCCCAGATAACTTTGGAGCGCTTCACAGGACCCCCTTTGTGTGTCCTTTGTCTGGCCTTTCTTACCAACCCTTCTGTCCGGCTGCCTCGGGCCTCCTCTTGGTAAACTTGGCGCCAGTTTCCCTGACCCTATGTGGTGCCTTCCTAGCGGGTGTAGCGAGGGGCTGCGCCACATAAAATGTCACAGCCTCCTGTTTCTAGCTGAGGGTCGTTTCCTGCCTCCACTAGTTTCGGGGACCGGTCTCCCCCTTTGGCTTGACCCCTCCACGCAGGTGGATTCGGGCGTGCGGTGGCGACTCGCCCGTCCGCACCCCTGGGATCCCTTCTTTCCTCGTTCCTGGAGCCTTCTCCGCTCCTCTTCCTTCCTTCTCCCTCTTCCAGGCCTGGGCCTCTGTTACTAGGCCCGCCTCCGGAGCAGAGCTCATGCAGAGCCCCTGCTCCCTGCCACTTCTGCTCAGACTTCTCTGCACTGAACTAAGATGGTGCCCACCTTTTATACTCCCTTCTCAATGCACCCAGGAACTGCTTCCTCCCTGCTCCTGCACTACAGGGTTCCCCTTCCTCAGTGTTCCCTCCCCCCACTCCAGCCAGGGACAGGGACTGTCGTGCCCATCTCAGGGGCATGTTGGTCGCCCTGCCCCACGGCAATGTGGTGTAATGCATGCAGGTGTCGGGTCCTGATCCACACTACATCCTTACCTGAGAGTGAGATATCACACCTCTGGGTGAGGTGCAATACCTCTGTAGCAACCGAGCCCTCAGGGTGCTACAGTTCCATTTATCTTCAGCCTAGGTGACGTATTGCGATACAGGGCCGTGATTTTGGCTATAAAAGGGTCCCCTAGACCCCTACCCCAAGCTTTTTAAGAGAATCATATATGGCGTGCCAGGAGACTCTATGGAATGCTTTCTCAGCATCCAACGAGAGTATCTAATTACAAATTTTTAACTGCATCTAGCCCAGGAAATACTTTGTGCCTAGTAGCAGTGTCTGCTAGTCAGTGGATTATCCCGGCTGTTAAGCAAGCTACACCACCTGTAGTTTGGACACTTAATTTTTTCAAAGGAAATGCTTCGGGACCACCGGATACTCAGTGAAGAGCATCAGGAGGCACCCCAAGGCATAGGGGCTGGGACTGGCAGTAGGATGCCTTGCGGTGGACAGCCGAGCTCGATCCTTATAAAAGCTTTTTAACTGCAGCAGCTTTAGTGGACGCTACTGGAGCTGGAATTACGCGGCTGCTGGCATGAGACTTGCCCTCCAATAGATCCTTGTAAATGGATTTAAAGTGTATTCATTCAAATTAGAGAGACAATTTAAATTAAAAAGCTTAGAGCTGCCTCCACCACAGGGGGGCTCGCTCGACCCACCAGCGGACAGGCACCAGTATTGGGAGAGGGGGGCTGGCCGTCAGGGTTCACCGCGGCTCTGGCACAAACCCGGCGACGCGGAGGTGGCACGGGCAGGAGCCGACTGAACGTGTCGGCTTCTCACTTTTTGGATTTTAGAAGGGCATGACATGCCTATATCTGTGTCTCCCCCTTCTTTTACTCCTCCACCTCTTTTCTTTTCGCATGACTATATGTACTTGTCACTTTTCCATGTGTTAGTTGTGTCTTCTGAGCAGTTTGTCAGCTTTTGGACACCTTTGAAGGTGTTTTCTATGTGTTTCTATGTGTTTTTGTTTGCCTGCCATTGGTTTTAATGGTGTTCGAAGGTGTTCGACGAACAGTTCGACGAACAGTTCGGCGAACACACGGGTGTTCGACGAACCGAACCGAACTCGAACACTACGGGGGTGGCTCAACACTATTAAAGACAACTGTCTTACATAGTCACCTGTATAAAAGACTCCTGTCCACAGACTCTAACCTCTAAAACATTGGCAAGACCAAAGAGCTTTCTAAGGATGTCAGGGACAAGATCATAGACTTGGACAAAGCTGGAATGGGCTACAAAACCATAAGTAAGATGCTGGGTGAGAAGGAGACAACTGTTGGTGCAATATTAAGAAAATAGAAGAAATACAAAATGACTGTCAATCGACATCGATCTGGGGCACCATGCAAAATCTCACCTTGTGGGGTATCATTGATCATGAGGAAGGTGAGAGATCAGCCTAAAACTACACGGGGGGAACTTGTTAATGATCTCAAGGCAGTTGGAACCACAGTCACCAAGAAAACCATTGGTAACACATTACGCCTTAAAGGTTTAAAATCCTGCAGTGCCCGCAAGGCCCCCCTGCTCAAGAAGGCACATGCGCAGGCCCGTCTGAAGTTTGCCAATGAACACCTGGATGATTCTGTGAGTTATTGGGAGAATGTGCTGTGGTCAGATGAGACAAAAATTGAGCTCTTCGGCATTAACTCAACTCGCTGTGTTTGGAGGAAGAAGAACGATGAGTACAACCCTAAGAACATCATCCCAACCGTGAAGCATGGTGGGGGAAACATACTTTGGGGGTGCTTTTCTGCAAAGGGGACATGACGACTGCACCGTACTGAAGGGAAGATGGTTGGGGTCATGTATCGCGAGATTTTGGCCAACAACCTCCTTCCCTCAGTAAGAGCATTGAAGATGGGTCGTGGCTGGGTCTTCCAGCAAGACAATGACCCAAAACATACAGCCAAGGCAACAAAGGAGTGTCTCAAAAAGAAGCACAGTAAGGTCATGGAGTGGCATAGCCAGTCTCCAGACCTTAATCCCATAGAAAACTTATGCAGGGAGTTGAAGTCACGAGTAGCCAAGCGACAGCTTCAAAATCTTAATGATTTAGAGATGATCTGCAAAGAGGAGTGGACCAAAATTCCTCCAGACATGTGCGCAAACCTCATCATCAACTACAAACAACGTCTGACTGCTGTGCTTGCCAACAAGGGTTTGGCCACCTAGAATTAAGTGTTGTTTACCAGAGGAACCAAATACTTATTTCTCACTGCAAAATGCAAAAACATTTATCTAATTTATACAAGGTGTTTTGCTTGATTATTTGGGGGATATTCTATCTCTCAATGTTAAAATTAACCTACCCTTAAAATTATAGACTGTTCATGTCTTTGTCAGAGGGCAAAGTTACAAAAACAGCAAGGGATCAAATAATTATTTCCTTCACTGTATATACACACACACAGGTGTATATATATACATATATATAAATATATATATATATATATATATATATATATATATATATATGTCACCCCAGGCCTGGATGCCACAAATAATAAAGGCTGTGTCTGAGAGCAGGAGGGAGGTTCCCTGGTTAGGGACAATTAGAATACAGCACCTCCTGTCCCAGGCCAGTAGGGGGAGCTGGCTTCCCCTATAAAAGCTGGAACTGGGGGCAGGGTTAGAGAGAACTGGACGACCTAGCTCAGGAGTGAGACTAGTCCCAGAGAAGGAGGGACAGTTCAGCTGTAGCTGAGGAGGTCGTGAGGCAGTGGAGAAGCCACGAGCCAGGGACGTACGGCGCGGAGAGCCTGTCCTGGCAGATAGAGAACCATCTAACCGGACATTGGGGTCCGAGGTTGTGAAGACTCTAAGTCCCACAGCATAGAACCAATCCACGAGGGATTTCATGTCCTTTGGCCTAAAAAGCCCAGAGGCTCCGCCACAAGAGAAGGGACCAGCAAGGCCAAGAGAGGCCAAAGGTAAAAGGAACCCAAGTTGCAAGCCATACGGGCGAGAATACACGGCACGCTCAGGAATGTGGGCTATTATACTACGAAGAGGGGAATAGTCAGAAAGAGCATAGAGAGCACGGTAGGCCTACACCCTCACCCTGACCAGAGGGGCATCCCGAGTGTTCTCAGACATCCATGCCCCCTTCTAGCCGGTACTGTTTTTGGGTCATTACCATCTGTTACAATAAAGACCCTGAACTGTTTAAGTGGACTCTGCATACTGACTATCGCGGCCAGAACTATCACCCCAACATCCCCCTACACTGCCCTCGGGCTACACTCCTCCCATTGGGAGTTATACCATTCCTGTGCTGCTCACCAACACCAGCCCCAGCGGTCTGTCCTGCAGCGGCAGTTATCCCTGACCGCAATCCACGGGTGGCATAGTCGGACTTTCACATGTATATATATATAAAGAGACTGCCACCATTTTAGCTTGACACCCTGAGCACGGGACCGGGTTGCCACTACTACCCCCATCAGCACCAAGCAACCTAGAGACCCCGTCTTGAGTACCCCACGGCCCAGGGGGTGAGTCAGCTTTTTGGCGTAGTCGGCAGGATTGTGACCAACCCGCCACAAACGGGTATTGCGTGCCTGAAAAGACTTTATACTTACCTGAGTGGAGTTTCCCGCCATTCGGGGCCGTTTCCCGCCAAAAGGCGCCATCTTCGGGACGCCGCGCGGGAAGAAGGGGGGCGTGGACACCAAAACCGCGCGAGACCTGAAGCCCTGCCCTACGTCCGGACGCTGCGCAAGGTCCTGGAAGGAGAGAGAGAGCGACGTTGACGTCACCAGAACGCGACGCAAGGTCCTCGCCCAGAGCAGCGCTAGCGGAACCGCGGCCCACGGAAGAGGATCAACGGAAGGTAGGCCACAGTTAACTAGGGGGGAGGAAGATGTCGGAAGCGGTGGATCCCACTACCACCAGCGTGGCTGCAGCAGCGGTGATGCTGTTTTCCATGCCCTATATCCCTGGCCTGGCTGCCCAAGTACTCAGGGGAATCCCATACATTAAGTGACTTTAAGGAAAGACTGCACAGTTTATTTAAAGTCTACCCCCTAACAGAAGAACAGAAAATCAGCATACTGACAGGGCAGTTAACTGGTGCGGCCCAGAGGGAGGTAAAATCATGGCCAGCTGAGGAGAAAAGGACTGTAAAGGACATTTTGACCCGGCTGCGGGGCACTTTTGACACCCGCACCTCAGCTGAAATTAAAATGCAGTTCTACGGATTTAAGCAGCGGACACAGGACAGCATCAGAGATTATGCCCTAAATTTACAGGAAGTCTTGGGAGCAATCAAACAAGCTGACCCTGGCAGCGTGCAGGATACAGATAAACTATTGCCTGACCAGTTCATAGAAGGTCTGCTGTCCAGCGCCCACAGAACCCAGCTGCGCCTCATGGCCCTACAGAACCCCGATTTAACTTTCGCACAGTTTAAAGAGAGGGCCATTCGCGTGCTCCGAGAACCCACACCAGGTGGCGCTGTAGCTTCCCGGTGTCCTGCTATTACGTACCACCAGGAGGCGACGCCCTACCCTGCAGAACATGTGGGGGCTGATGCGCAGGCCCTAAACCCATCCCCGCTTGCAAACCTGCACCATCAGGTCCAAGAAGTAACAAAGAGTGTTGCTACATTGACCAGGACCGTACATTCGTTACAGATGGACCCGTCAGGACCAATCAAGCTGGCTTCCAGTCCGGAGGATGTCCCGTCGTGCAGAGGGAGGCCCACAGACCGCTACGCTGAGGATGGACAGCCGATTTGCCGCTGTTGCAGCCAGCCAGGACACATAGCCAGGTACTGTACTTTAAACGGGTCCGACCTGGGGCAGAGGGCCAACCCCCAGGCATAAGGTCACCAGGCCCGTCTAATTGGCGCGATAAGTACGTGGGGGGGCGCCCGGTTTTACCCGTAGTGCTGGACGGTATCCCCCTGAGTGCACTGCTGGACACCGGGTCCCAAGTGACTACCATCCCCTATGTACTTTTCAAGCAGTACTGGAGTGACACTGATATAACCAGTTATCCAGACGATGACTTGAGCATCATCGCCAGCAATGGCCAACCCGTGCCGCAGGTGGGGTTCAGAGAGATGACCATTAAGATTGGTAAAGTTGAACTGCTGGCACAGGGAGTGATTATTGTGGACATTGACCGTCGAGAAAGTAACCCTAAAATAACCTTGGGTACTAACGTGATTGAAAATTGTCTTTCAGAGATAATTGTAATTTTGCAGCAGGTGGCGATGAATGCTAGTTCCAGCCAACAGAGAGTCCTCCTGAAAGAGATAAGAGCTCTGATGAGACGGCAACAGGTAGAACTGTCTGGTGGTGAGATCGGTAGCGTGAGGATGAGTGACCCGTTCCCCATTTCCATGCCTCCCAAAAGTGAAATGATGATCTGGTGTCGGACTGCAATCGGGTTGAGAGGAAGAGACTACCAAGCCATGGTAGAACCCGTGTACTCAGACAGCAGGCCCACCATTTTGACAGCCCGGGGGGTGGTTGATGTCCGTCATGGGAGGGTGCCCGTTCGCATTCTCAACATTGGGGAGAGGGAAGTGCATTTACCCAGGTACGCTACACTTGCCAAATTGTTTGCTGTCGAACACAATGCTCTCAGGGTCGTGGAGCCCTTGCCTCCATCTCCCCCGGTGGAGGATAATGGCTCCCAGAAACACAAGGAGGACTGGTGCCAGAAACTCCATGTGGGTGCTGACTCCACTCCCCTGCACCAAAAACAAGGAGTCTACTGGGTGGTTCAGGAGTACGAGAGAATCTTTAGTAAGCACCCGCTGGACTTCGGCAGAGTGAAAGGGGTAGAACACCACATCCCCACGGGGAGCCACCCACCAATAAAAGAAAGATACAGACCTGTACCCCCCGCACACTATCAGAACGCAAAGGGCATGCTGAGAGAAATGAAAGAAGCCGGGGTCATTAGAGACAGTTGTAGCCCCTGGGCAGCCCCCTTGGTTCTGGTAAAAAAGAAAGACTGTACCATGAGAATGTGCGTGGACTATAGACAAGTCAATCGTATCACCCATAAAGACGCATACCCGTTGCCTAGAATAGAGGAGTCTTTGGCCGCACTAAAATCAGCTAATTTCTTCTCTACTTTGGACCTTACTAGTAGGTACTGGCAGGTTCCTGTGGCAGAGGCTGACAAGGAGAAGACCGCCTTCACCACCCCGATGGTATTAAGTGAATTCAACTGTATGCCATTCGGGCTCTGCAACGCACCCGGGACCTTCCAGAGGCTGATGGAATGCTGTCTAGGGCATCGAAACTTTGAGACGGTCCTACTTTACCTGGACGACGTGATTGTATATTCAAAGACCTACGAGGACAATCTGAAACACCTGGCAGAGGTGTTCGAAGCCCTGGCAGGCTTTGGCCTGAAGGTGAAGCCCTCAAAGTGTCACCTGTTGAAACTGAAGGTACAGTACCTAGGACACGTGGTGAGTGCAGAGGGAGTAGCCCCCGACCCCGACAAGGTTACAGTAATCAAGAGCTGGCCAAGCCCCTCTAACATCAAAGAAGTGAGGCAATTCCTCGGGTTGGTAGGCTACTACCGGAGGTTCACCCCCGGATTCACTAAGATGGCAGCTCCAATGCAGGACCTCCTGATAGGTCAGTCTAAATCCAGAAGTCACAAGCCACCCTTCAAGTGGGATAAGTTGGAAGAGGATTCCTTCTGCCAGCTGAAGATGGCCCTCACGGGGGATGAAATTCTGGCCTACCCTGATTATGGCCAGCCTTTTATCCTCCACACCGACGCCAGTAATGTGGGGCTAGGAGCCGTACTGTCCCAAAATCAACAGGGCAGGGAACGAGTGATAGCGTATGCCTGCCGGAAGCTGAGGCCCACTGAAAGAAACCCGGAGAATTACAGCTCCTTCAAGCTAGAATTCTTGGCAGTGGTGTGGGCCATCACAGAACGGTTTAAACATTACCTGGCCTCCGCAAAGTTCACTGTGTACACGGACAACAACCCGTTGACACACCTGGACAATGCAAGACTAGGTGCCCTAGAACAGCGGTGGATGGCCCGGCTATCAAATTATGACTTCACAATCAAATACCGGGCGGGCAGAACCAACACCAATGCAGACGCCCTATCAAGAATGCCCCACCTACCCGAAGGAGAAGAAGACTCAGAAGAGCTGGAGGAAGTAGAGCTCCCTGCGTTTCACCTGTATGGGGCCATTCAGTATTCTCACCGGGTAAGAGACAAAGACCTATCCACCGTCATGTTCAAACCCTTACCCCACCATGGCTGGGCTGAAACGCAAGATAGTGACCCTGCAATTCGCCTGGTGAAAGACATGTTAACCCAGGCAGACGCTAGCCCTGGCCCGGACGCTCCAGAGGAAGCCAAGCAGTTATGGAAGGAGAAAAGCAGGCTATTCCTCTACGAAGGTAAGCTGTGCAGAAGACTTGTCAACCACCGGACGCATGAGCTGACCTGGCAAGTAGTGGTCCCAAGACGAGATGCAGCAATGGTCATGGAGGCCTACCATGATAGAGCGGGACACTTCGGTTGGAAGAAACTAGAGTTCCTACTGAGAGAACGGTTCTTCTGGATCGGTATGAGAGGGGCCATAGAGAAGTGGTGCAGGGACTGCGGCCCATGTAACCTCAGAAGGAAGGACCGTACCAGCCAGAAGACACCCTTGAGGCCCATCGTCACCAGGCAGCCTCTTGAGCTGGTAGCTCTGGACCATGTGAAATTGGCTCCAAGCCGGTCGGGCTACGTCTATGCCCTGACAATAGTGGATCACTATTCCCGGTTCCTGGTGGTGGTTCCTGTTAAAGACTTGACAGCCCAAACAGTAGCCAGAGCCTTCCAGCAGCACTTCTGCCGCCCATATGGGTATCCGGAACAGGTACTAACAGACCAAGGTCCAGAGTTCGAGGCTGAAGTCTTCCAGGAGTTCTGCAACCTCTACGGCTGTAAGAAGATTTGGACAACGCCTTACCACCCGCAAACCAACGGGCTGTGTGAGAAAATGAATAATATCGTCATTGATCTCCTCAAGACGTTGCCCCTGGAAGAGTGCAGCCTGTGGCCGGAGAAGCTGCCAGACCTGATAGACTTATACAACCATATTCCGGTGAATGCTACAAATTGCACCCCGGCTTACCTGATGCGAGCAAGACCAGGTAAGCTGCCGGTAGACTTGGAGATGGGAGTCCTGACACCTGAGGACACCTCCCCAGACGCGGACTGGGATACGGAACGGCGGCTACAGTACAAGAAGGTACAGGAGAGTGTGGAGAGGAGTCTGGCTCAATCGAGAGAAAAGCAAGAGAGGCTCTTCAACCAACACGCCCCTGCTGGTCCCCTGGAACATGGCGAGCAGGTCCTGAAGCGGAAGAGAAGGCTTCACAAGCTAGATGACCAGTGGGAGAGAGACCCATACACAGTACTGCCGTCCAACCACGACAACTCGAAGGTATGCGTAATTACCAAGGATGGAGGAGAAACCACTAGCACCGTCTCCAGAGACCACCTAAAAAGGTGCCCCGAGCAACTACAGAGTGCAGGAGAACATCAAGATGACCTTGAACCCGCAGAGGACAAGGAAGAAATGATCAGCACAGTTCTTGGAGAGTTTCCCCGGTCCTGGACTCGGATAAACGACGCAATAGTGGTACCCGTCCTTCACTTCCTTCAACCAACCCAGCAGGAACCTACAGGAGAGCAGGAAGAATCAGAAGAACAAGCAGCCCCGGAGGTAGAAGAACCCATACCAGAAGCCCAGGAGAGTCAACCCTCTGCTGACAGTGAGCCTGCCATGCCTGCGGTAAGCCAAAGGACCCGCAGACAGCTGCCTGCACTGCCTGTAAACCCAGCTAGTAGCTGTACCCTAAATGCTAGTGGGGAAAGCCAGGTTAGACCACCACCAGTTAGTCTAGTGGGTTACGCAGGTCAACCCGGAGCACTAGGGGGCAGATACCCGCTCGCTGGAAAATATAGGGTGTGTAAAGAACTGTAAATAACCCTTATAAATAGTTGTTAAATGTTTAAACAGTTAATTGCATGACCAGTAATTATGTCTTTTCAGTTTCTTTCAGTTGACTATATGGACTAACAGGTTATGAACTTTGAGTAACCGGGACTTTCTTGTAAAATATGTTCGGAGCTTAACCAAAGGAATGAATAAAGACTGTCAAGGACTCGGGGCAAGGACAGACCCCCACCTGGTTAAGGCTCCCCTTATGTTGGTGATATGGACAGTGGTCATAGACTACACTGTGACCCTAAGAACTCAATATGTGATGTTGTTTGCTATTTCCTTCCGTGTAGTGTTTTCATGGTCATGCATAAATACCCTGCTTGTTTTTGGCCAAAAAGGCTTAGTCATGGAGTACTAAACTTTTACTAGGGGGGAATGTGTCACCCCAGGCCTGGATGCCACAAATAATAAAGGCTGTGTCTGAGAGCAGGAGGGAGGTTCCCTGGTTAGGGACAATTAGCATACAGCACTTCCTGTCCCAGGCCAGTAGGGGGAGCTGGCTGCCCCTATAAAAGCTGGAACTGGGGGCAGGGTTAGAGAGAACTGGACGACCTAGCTCAGGAGTTAGACTAGTCTCAGAGAAGGAGGGACAGTTCAGCTGTAGCTGAGGAGGTCGTGAGGCAATGGAGAAGCCACGAGCCAGGGACGTATGGCGCAGAGAGCCTGTCCTGGCAGATAGAGAACCATCTAACCGGACATTGGGGTCTGAGGTTGTGAAGACTCTAAGTCCCACAGCAGAGAACCAATCCGCGAGGGATTTCATGTCCTTTGGCCTAAAAAGCCTGGAGGCTCCGCCACAAGAGAAGGGACCAGCAAGGCCAAGAGAGGCCAAAGGTAAAAGGAACCCAAGTTGCAAGCCATACGGGCGAGAATACACGGCACGCTCAGGAACGTGGGCTATTATACCATGAAGAGGGGAATAGTCAGAAAGAGCATAGAGAGCACGGTAAGCCTACACCCTCACCCTGACCAGAGGGGCATCCCGAGTGTTCTCAGACATCCAGGCCTCCTTCTAGCCGGTACTGTTGTTGGGTCATTACCATCTGTTACAATAAAGACCCTGAACTGTTTAAGCGGACTCTGCATACTGATTATCGCGGCCGGAACTATCACCCCCAACATCCCCCTACACTGCCCTGGGGCTACACTTCTCCCGTGGGGAGTTATACCATTCCTGTGCTGCTCACCAACACCAGCCCCAGCGGTCTGTCCTGCAGCGGCAGTTATCCCTGACCGCAATCCACGGGTGGCATAGTCGGACTTTCAGATGTATATATATATAAAGAGACTGCCACCATTTTAGCTTGACACCCTGAGCACGGGACCGGGTTGCCACTACTACCCCAATCAGCACCGCGCAACCTAGAGACCCCGTCTTGAGTACCCCACGGCCCAGGGGATGAGTCATATACACTGCTCAAAAAAATAAAGGGAACACTTAAACAACAGAATATAACTCCAAGTAAATCAAACTGTCCACTTAGGAAGCAACACTGATTGACAATCAATTTCACATGCTGTTGTGCAAATGGAATAGACAATAGATGGAAATTATTGGCAATTATCAAGACACACTCAATAAAGGAGTGGTTCTGCAGGTGGGGACCACAGACCACATCTCAGTACCAATGCTTTCTGGCTGATAATTTGGTCACTTTTCAATGTTGGTTGTGCTTTCACACTCATGGTAGCATGAGACGGACTCTACAACCCACAGAAGTTGCTCAGGTAGTGCAGCTCATCCAGGATGGCACATCAATGTGAGCTGTGGCAAGAAGGTTTGCTGTGTCTGTCAGCATAGCGTCCAGAGGCTGGAGGTGCTACCAGGAGACAGGCCAGTACACCAGGAGACGTGGAGGGGGCCGTAGGAGGGCAACAACCCAGCAGCAGGACCGCTACCTCCGCCTTTGTGCAAGGAGGAACAGGAGGAGCACTGCCAGAGCCCTGCAAAATGACCTCCAGCAGGCTACAAATGTGCATGTGTCTGCACAAACGGTTAGAAACCGACTCCATGAGGGTGGTATGAAGGCCCGACGTCCACAGATAGGGGTTGTGCTCACAGCCCAACACCGTGCAGGACTCTTGGCATTTGCCACAGAACACCAGGATTGGCAAAGTTGCCACTGGCACCCTGTGCTCTTCACAGATGAAAGCAGGTCCACACCTAGCACATGTGACAGATGTGACAGAGTCTGGAGAGGCCGTGGAGAGCAATCGGCTGCCTGCAACATCCTTCAGCATGACAAGTTTGGCAGTGGGTCAGTAATGGTGTGGGGTGGCATTTCTTTGGAGGTACCAAGATGAGATCCTCAGACCCCTTGTGAGACCATATGCTGGTGCGGTTGGCCCTGGGTTCCTCCTAATGCAGGACAATGCCAGACCTCATGTGGCTGGAGTGTGTCAGCAGTTCCTGCAAGATGAAGGCATTGAAGCTATGGATTGGCACGCCCGTTCCCCAGACCTGAATCCGATTGAGCACATCTGGGATATAATGTCTCGCTCCATCCACCAACATCACGTTGCACCACAGACTGTCCAGGAGTTTGCGGATGCTTTAGTCCAGGTCTGGGAGGAGATCCCACAGGACACCATATACTGTATATATATATATATATATATATATATATATATATATATATATATTTATGTATGTATATACACACAGAGAGAGCGAGCTAGAGATAGCAGTCCTTTATACACAATAAGACACACAAGAAAAAAAAAACAGGACACAGGACAATAAAACCTTCACACTCCTTATCTATTAACTGCTAAAATATTTATAGCAAGAACTGTTTATTTATTTCTTTCATAATAACTCTGCTTTTCATCACCTGTCTTACCTATTGCATTTTTTTTTCTTGTGTGTCTTATTGTGTATAAATATGTGACTCTTCAGATTTTGTGTTATTCTATGCCTTATGAAGAGACCTGAGTAGTCTCGAAAGCTTGCAATTTGTTACCATCTTTTCAGTTAGCCATTAAAAGGTATCAACCACTGAGGACTCTCAAATATAAATATTTTTCTATCTACTGGCTAACACGGTACAAGAATCTATATTTTCCCTAGGTGGAAAATAAGTATTTGGTCACCTACAAAAGTTCATCTCAATACTTTGTTATATATCCTTTGTTGCCAATGACAGAAGTCAAACGTTTTCTCTAATTCTTCACAAGGTTTACACACACTGTTGCTGGTATGTTGGTCCATTCCTCCATGCAGATCTCCTCTAGAGCAGTGATGTTTTGGGGCTGTCGCTGGGCAACACGGACTTTCAACTCCCTCCAAAGGTTTTCTATAGGGTTTAGATCTGGAGACTGGCTAGGCCACTCCAGGACCTTGAAATGCTTTTTAAAAAGCCACTCCTTTGTTGCCCTGGCGGTGTGCTTGGGATCATTGTCATGCTGAAAGACCCAGCCACGTTTCATCTTCAATGCCCTTGCTGATGGAAGGAGGTTTGCACTCAAAATCTCATGATACATGGCCCCATTCATTCTTTCATGTACACGGATCAGTCGTCCTGGTCCCTTGGCAGAGAAACAGCCTCAAAGCATGATGTTGCCACCCCATGCTTTATAGTAGGTATGGTATTCTTTGGATGCAATTCAGCATTCTTTCTCCTCCAAACACGACGAGTTGTGTTTCTACCAAACAGTTCTACTTTGGTTTCATCTGACCATATGACATTCTCCCAATACTCTTCTGAATCATCCAAATGCTCTCTAGCAAACTTCATACGGGCCCGGACATGTAATGGCTTAAGCAGGGGGACACATCTGGCACTGCAGGATCTGAGTCCCTGGCGGTGTAGTGTGTTACTGATTTTAGCCTGTGCAACGTTGGTCCCAGCTCTCTGCAGGTCATTCATTAGGTCCCCCCGTGTGGTTCTCGGATTTTTGCTCACCGTTCTTGAGATCATTTTGACCGCACGGGGTGAGATCTTGTGTGGAGCCCCAGATCAAGGGAGATTATCAGTGGTCTTATATGTCTTCCATTTTCTAATTATTGCTCCCACAGTTGATTTCTTCACACCAAGCTACTTGCCTATTGCATATTCAGTCTTTCCAGCCTGGTGCAGGACTACAATTTTGTTTCTGGTGTCCTTCAATAGCTCTTTCGTTTTCACCATAGTGGAGTTTGGAGTGTGACTGTTTGAGGTTGCGGACAGGTGTCTTTTATACTGATAACAAGTTCAAACAGGTGCCAGTACTACAGGTAATGAGTGGAGGACAGAGGAGCCTCTTAAAGAAGAAGTTACAGGTCTGTGAGAGCCAGAAATCTTGCTTGTTTGTAGGTGACCAAATACTTATTTTCCACCAAAATTTGAAAAAAAAATTCTTTCTAAATCAGACAATGTGATTTTCAGGATTTGTTTTATCATTTTGTCTCTCATAGTTGAGGTCTACCAATGATGTCAAATTTAGGCCTCTCTCATCTTTTTAAGTGGGAGAACTTGCACAGTTGGTGACTGACTAAATACTTTTTCCCCCCACTGTATATATATATATATATATATATATATATATATATATATATATATATATATGTATATATATATTATATATATGTTTATGTTTGTGTATATCATAGACAGATGCAAATACACCTGTATCATATATATAGTACTATATATCACAGATATATTATGTACATATAGCTCTCCCTCTATAGAGAGATACATATACAGACATACCTGTATAATATATAGTAAACAGGTATATTTGTATTTCTCTCTCTATGACATATATACATATATATATATATATATATATATATATATATATATATATATATATATATATATATATACAGGAGTTAAGCAAGCAGGGTATGTGACAGACTGCAGTGCATGATACAGCACAAAAGAGTCCATTGCATGTTCAACTTCTGTTATTTGCTTAAAAAGCAATCCAGAGTACACCATTTTTCTGCTCCATTTGCTTGTTAGCACTGCAGAATAAAGCCAGACCTTTTCCGTATTACAGCGATAAAAATCCAGAAATTTGAACTGAACGTGGAAAACATTGGCCTCTATTTTCATTTTGTTGCAGTGTGTCGGTGAAGCTATTCACACGAGGTCTCTGTGAAGAATAGTATTAGCAAAATACACACCTGATATTTAAAACCGTGGTTCTCTGTCAGACGTATCACATTTAACTGCGTTCCAAAATCAGCCATTTATTGCTTCCATTTTCATTTTGTTGCAGTGTGTCAGTCAAGCAATTCAAACTAGGTCTCTTGGCCAGTCCTTAATTACGGTGATCTTATCAGGGTCGGGAGCCACTCCGTCAGCACTCACCACGTGTCCCAGGTTCTGCACCTTTGGTTTCAGGAGGTGACACTTGGAGGGTTTCACCTTTAGGCCGTAGTTTGCCAGAGCTTCGAATACTTCTGCCAGGTGTTTCAGGTGGTCCTCGTAGGTCTTGGAATAGACGATGACATCGTCCAGGTATAACAGGACCGTCTCGAAGTTCCGGTGTCCCAGACAGCATTCCATCAACCGTTGGAAGGTTCCTGGTGCGTTGCAGAGCCCGAACGGCATGCAGTTAAATTCACTGAGACCCATCGGGGTGGTGAATGCGGTCTTCTCCCGGTCCGCCTCTGCTACAGGAACCTGCCAGTACCCGCTAGTGAGATCCAAAGTAGAGAAGAAGTTAGCAGATTTTAATGCAGCTAAGGACTCTTCTATCCTTGGTAACGGGTACGCATCTTTGTGTGTGATACGGTTGACCTTCCTGTAGTCTACACACATTCTCATGGTGTTGTCTTTTTTTTTTACTAAGACTAGTGGAGCTGCCCAGGGGCTACAGCTGTCCCTGATTACCCCAGCCTCCTTCATGTCTCTAAGCATCCCTTTGGCGTGTTGGTAGTGTGCCGGGGGTACGGGTCGGTATCTCTCCTTTATGGGAGGATGGTCTCCCGTGGGGATGTGGTGTTCTACCCCCTTTACTCGCCCGAAGTCTAGCGGGTGTTTACTAAACACTCTCTCGTACTCTCGAACCACCCGATAGACTCCCTGTTTCTGGTGTGAGGGAGTGGAGTCAGTACCCAAATGTAGTTGCTGACACCAGTCCTCCATTGGTTTCTTAGAGCCGTTACCTTCCTCTGGTTGAGATGGAGGCAAGGGTTCCACGGCCTGTACAGAATTCTGGTTTATGGTGAACAATTTGGCTAGCGTGGCATACCGGGGCAGGTGTACTTCTCTCTCCCCGATATTTATGATGCGAACGGGCACCCTCCCATGGCGTACATCGACCACCCCCCGTGCTGTCAAAATGGTGGGCCTACTGTCTGAGTAGACGGGTTCTACCATTGCTTGGTAGTCTCTATCTCTCAGACCAATAGCTGCCCGGCACCAAATCATCATCTCACTTTTTGGGGGCATGGCAATAGGGAACGGGTCACACATTCTCACGCTACCTATCTCACCACCAGATAGTTCCACCTGTTGCCGCTTCATCAGTGCCCGGATCTCTTTTTGGAGCACACGCTGCTGGCCGGAACTGGCGTTCTTGGCAACCTGCTGTAAAATGAGAATCACCTCTGCAAGACAATTTTCAATCACATTAGTTCCCAAGGTTATTCTAGGGTGACTCTCATGACGGTCTATGTCCACTATAATCAGTCCTTGTGCCGCCAGTTCGACTTTACCGATCTTAATGGTCACCTCTTTGAATCCCACCTGCGGCACGGGCTGACCATTGCTGGCGATGATACTCAGGTCGTCATCTGGGTAGCGGGTTATGTCCGAGTCATTCCAGTACTGCTTGAAGAGCACGTACGGGATGGTGGTGACCTGTGACCCGGTGTCTAGTAGGGCACTCATAGGAATGCCATCCAGTACCACAGGCAAGATTGGACGTCCCCCTACGTATTTATCACACCAGTTTGATGGGCCTGATGGTCTTATGCCTGGGGGTTGGCCCTCTACCCCAGGTTGTGCCCGTTTAAATGACAGTACCTTGCTACATGTCCGGGTTGATTGCAGCGGCGGCAGATGGGTCGTCCGTCCTCGTTGTATCTGTCGCTGGGTCTTCCTCTGGCCGGTGGGGTCCTCCTCAGTCGGCGCCACGGGACGTCCTCCGGTCCGGATGCCAGCTGGATCTTTCCTGGAGAAGAGACCTGTAAAGACTGCACAGTTCTGGTTAGCGCGGCAACGCTCTTAGTCAGCTCTTGGACCTGATGGTGCAGGTCTGTAGCCGGGTCACTGTTTAAAGCCTGCGCATCAGCTCCCACAGGCCCTGCAGACAAGGGCGCCGTCTCCTGGTGGTAAGTGATAGCAGGGCGCCTGTGGGTCACAGCGCCACCTGGTGCCGGTTCTCGGAGCACCCGGATGGCTCTGTTCTTGAACTGTGCAAAGTCCAGGTCAGGGTCCTGTAAGGCCATTGCCCGCAACTGGGTTCGGTGGGCATTGCACAGTAGACCCTCAATAAATTGTTCAGTCAACAGCTTATCTTCATTTCCCACGCTGTCAGGGTCTGCCTGCTTAATGGCTCTCAGGGCCTCTTTTAGGTTTAGCGCATAGTCTCTTATACTCTCATGTGCCCGTTGTTTGCACCCATAAAATCTTAGTTTTATTTCGGCTGAGGTGCGGGTGTCAAATGTGTATTTCAGCCTGGTTAGTATGTCTCTGACAGTCCTCTTCCTCCCAGGTGGCCAGGAGTTTACCTCCCTTTGGGCTGCCCCGATTAATTGGGCCACCAGGATGCTCACTTTTTGCTCTTCTGTGAGGGGGTACACCTGGAAGAGGCTATCCAGTCTTTCTCTAAAGTCATTTAGGGTATGTGACTCCCCTGAGTACTGGGGTAGCCAGGTTGCCCCCGGGATATAGGGCATGGTGAATGGCATGACTGCTGCAGCGGTTGCGCTGGCGGTGGCTGTGGCAGTGGAGCTCCCCTCGGTGTCCGACATCCTCCTTCCCCCCTAGTGGACCGTGGCCTACCTTGCGATGCTCTTCGTCCGTAGGCCGCGGCTCCGCAGTCGATCGTCGGGGTTGAGGACCTGGCGTCGCGCTCCGATGACGTCAGCGTCGCTCTTCCTCCCTTCCAGGACCTTGCGCAGCGTCAGAGCGTGGGGCGGAGCGTGGGGCGGAGCTTCGGATCTCACGCGCTTTCGGCGTCCACGCCCCTCTTCTTCCCATGCGGCGTCCCGAAGATGGCGTCCGAAGGCGGGAAGCAGCTGCGGATGGCGGGAAGAAGGCAGAAGACGGCGGGAAACGGTCCAAGATGGCGTCTGATGGCGGGAATCGACTCCGGATGGCGGGAAACTTCACCACAGGTAAGTATAAAAGTCTCTTTTTCAGGCACGCAGTACCCGGTGGTTGCGGGCACGAAATCCTGCCGACTACGCCAAAGTTGACGCGCCCCCTGGGCCTGTGCTGCTGCTGCTGTGCAGGGGGAATACCCGGAGCCGGATCGCTGGGGGTTGTAGTTCTCCGTGGCGGTGACCCGGTCCGTGCCCAGGGTGGTCAAACCAGTGGCAGTCTAAAAGTGGTAATAAGTGTCCGACTACGCCACCCGTGGATTGCGGTCAGTGGGGACCGCCGCTGCGCTGCCGACCGCTGAGGCTGATGTTGGTTGCGCAGCCGAGTATGGGATAACTCCCCACGGGAGGAGTATTGCCTCAGGGCAGCTAATGTGGAAGATGATGGGAGTGATGGTGTGAGGGTCCCAGTGCTAATAGTGCAGGAGCGGCAAGGAATCACAGAGATGTGAGGTGCAGTTCAGGGTCTTTACTGATGGTACAAGGCAGACCCTCCCGGGAGTACTGGATAGTATAAGGGGCCTGGTCAGTCTGCGAGCAAGCAGGAGTTCCCCTGGCCAGGTGGAGTTGTAGGCCTCCCCGTTTATCTGCACTCTTCCTGGCTACCTTGCTGTCAGCGGTTACACGTAGCCCACGTCCCTGAGTATACCGTGTGGTGCTCACCCGTATGGCTGGTGACTTGGGGCCTTCTGTTAGCCTCCGCTCCTGGATGGCGGCGCTGGTCCCTTCTCTGTGACTGAGCCTCCGGGCTTCTATGGCCAGAGGACCTGGAATCCCCTGCCGGCTGGTTTCTGCTGCTGGGTGTATATCAGTCCCCACAGCCTCGGACTCCTGTGTCCGGTTTTAGTGTCTTCGTCCAGGGCGAACTCTGCTCAGCTCCAGCCCCTGGACTTCTGCTACTGCTCCTACAGAGCTCCTAGTTCTTCCTTTCCCTCTCCAGGCTCTGACTCTGACTCAGACTGCTCTAATCCCGCCCCAGACCCAGTTTATAAGGGCAGATTCCTCCCCTCCCAGGTCTGGGCGGGCCGTGTTGCATGTTTAGGGATCCTGACCAGAGAAACCTGCCACTTGCTCTCAGACATAATATCTCTATTACTGTGGCAACCAGACCCCTGGGGTGTCACATATCCGTAAAAATCGGATGCTGTACTATGGCGCTGTATGGCATCTGATTTTTTTTACACACCCATAGACTGGACTAAGTGAGTCTCATCCGATTTACAGTAGAAACAAGAGCACTCTGTGATTCGGTCAGTGGAAAGTAAAAATTGCTCGTCTGCACTCCGCATTGAATAACATTGCAGAGGAGAAATGAAAAAAATCCAGCTGTGAAGACACGGGTTCTTCCGTGGGCAGAACACTACTCAGACAACACAGCGTGATGGTAAACAGTGTGGCAATAATTTATTGAACCACCAGCAATCACTACCATATAGAACAGTCCCAGCAAATACCCAAGATGGTGCAAAATTACAGAGTCTCACCCTTCTGCTTGGCTGCCGGAATTAGAGTCATGAGGTATGTGGCCAGGTGATCTGATTGTCCCAACCTGGATTCTTCAAACCGTCTCTGAGATTTCAGCAATGGTCAGTGCAGCAGTTCTGTATCTTTCCAGCCAGGGCTGTGATCCCTCAGGCTGTCATCCTGTAGTCTTTTTGAACAGACGTAGAGACCTTCTTTTTATACTGTAGTTCACATTTGTCCGTTCAAGCCATCATTGTCACGGGTGTGTCACGTTTGACAGACAGTCAGATGGGGTCCGGCTGCGTTTGACCTTGCAAACATCTTCCTGATCCTTTCATGATCCCTCTCTCTCTCTGGGACCCAGCGGTGATCCTCACCTTGCTTGAGGATTATACCTTTAGGACCCAGCGGTGATCCTCACCTTCTGCTGCTAATTACCACACCCTTGCTGTATCTTTAAATACACTCAGCTTCTCCAGAGAGTTGCTCGTGCTAGAGTGTTCTTATCTGTTCAGGCCTGGAATTCTGGTGGTTGGCTGGAGTTTTCTTGGACTTCCTTGGTGGATTGTTGCTTTGTTTTCCCCGGTGTCATCTTTAAGCTAAGTGTATTCCCTTGTTTGTTTCCCTTGTGAGTACTTTAGTTTGCAATGAGGCTGACTAGTGCTCACCCCCCCCTCCCTACCTAGGGCCTAGCTTTAGATTCAGCTAGGGCCTGGTTTCCTGTTCGGTGAAAGGGGAAGAACCTATATAGGGTCCATAGGGGAGTCAGGGTCCATAGGGGAGTCAGGGTTTTTCTTTTGAGCTGTTTAAGGCCTCCACTCCCCCTTTCCCCACTTGTAGGGCACCCTTCCCTTTTCCTGTCATTATACGCTGTGTTCTCCCCATACCCAGCATGACACTCATTCACAGGTCAAGGGTCAGGGATCATGATATTAATTTACAGTGCTCAAATATCCACAGCTCATCCCCCCATTGTTGGCTGGCAAACACCCTACAATGGTATTTAACGTATCTTAGCAAACATCCATTGTTCAGAGTCCCTGTATTGCAAAACTGGCAGATGATACGTTGTAAGAGCTGATATAAGATGTGAATAGCAGCCATTCATCAATTACCAATATCACCTCAAGTGATCAGCATTCAGGTTTATATGAACAATAGTCTGTGTTGAGCAACCAAAGAAGAACACAGGTTCAAAAGTCAACATAAAAATAAAGGTATATTGCTCCTGGCCTACAGAAAGTATGTCTGGCATAATTCGGATGAAAAGCTGTGTCGTCACACCAGCATAGAAATATAACTAAAATTATTTGTTTATTGGAAAAAAACTTTTTTAAAAGATGGAGTAGCACTACACATCCAGCGGGCACACTGAACGACCAACGCGTTTCAGCTTATACAGCCTTATTCATGGTCAGCTATTGCCTCCGGATTCAAGATATATATATAGATGAAATACACGTCACATGTTTCTCTAGATCCACTGAAACTAGGTAACATAATTATGCAAATGAATGCACCTGGAAAAACCTGATGTAATGGAAAATTAGGAGGCTGAGAATTAAAAAAGAAGTGAAACAAACTACAAATACAAACATTTAACCCCTTACTGACATCTGACGTACTAATACGCGTCTGTGCCCTGGGACTTAATACCCAGACCCGTATTAGTACGTCATGGCGATCGCGCGCGCACACAGGCTGTGCGGGCGCGATCGCCGCCGGGTGTCAGCTGATTGTCACAGCTGACACCCGGTACTATGTGCAGGGAGCGGTCCTGCACCGCTCCCAGCACATTAACCCCCGCGATGCTGCGATCGAAGTCGATCGCGGCATTGCGGGGGCAAGGGGAGGTGATCGGCGATACTCACCTCCTCTTCCGGCTTCCAGCGCAGTCTGCAAAGGCTTCCCGGGTGTTGCCATGACGACCCGATGTCGTCATGACAACATCTGGGTCACCAGAGAGCAGGAAGATTGCTTGGACATGCGCAGTGCATCTCCAAGCAATCTTCACACTGTGCACTTCTGACAGCCTTCATGGCATAGGGATGGTGCTCCATTCCTGTGCCATGCAGGTGATCAGAAAAAAAAAAGTGAAAGTCCCAGAGTGGGACAAAGTAATAAAGTGTATAAACTGTGTGAAAGTGGAAAAAAAAAAAAAAAAAAATGTGCAAAAATATTATAAAAAAATAAAAAAAATAATACACCAAAAATAAAAATATAATGTACCCATCAATAAATATTATTATAAAAAAAATTTAAAAAAAACAATAAAAGTACACATATTTGGTATCGCCGCGTCCGGAACAACCTGACCTATAAAACTGTCCCACTAGTTAACCCCTTCAGTGAACACGGTAAAAAAAAAACGAAGCAAAAAACAATGCTTTATCATCATACCGCCAAACAAAAAGTGGAATAACACGCGATCAAAATGACGCATATAAATAAAAATGATACCGCTGAAAATGACATCTCGTCCCGCAAAAAACAAGCCACCATACAGCTCCATCAGCCGAAAAATAAAAAAGTTATAGCTCTCAGAATAAAGCGATACTAAAAAATATTTTTTTCTATAAAATAGCTTTTATTGTGTATAAGCGCCAAAACATAGAAAAATGATACAAATGTGGTACCGCTGTAAACGTACTGACCCGAAGAATAAAGCTACCTCATCAATTTTACCACACGCGGAACAGAATAAAAAAAAAAAAAAAAAACAATTCCTGAATTGTTGGTTTTTGTTTATTCTGCCTCCCAAAAATCGGAATAGAAAGCGATCAAAAAATGTCACGTGCCTGAAAATGGCACCAATAACAACGTCAAGTCATCCCGCAAAAAACGAGCCGTCACATGACTGTCTGCCAAAATCTTGAAAAATTATAGCTCTCAAAATATGGCGATGCAAAAATTAGATTTTACAAAAAATGCGTCTTTTAGTGTGTGACAGCTGTCAGTCATAAAAACCCCATATGATTCTGGCATTGCTGTAATCACACCGACCCGAAGAATAAAGTCGTCTAATCACTTATACCGCACAAGGAACGGCGTCAAAAATAAACTCTTGGGTTAGGATTGGGCTAGGGTTAGGGCTGGGTTTGGGGCTAGGGTTGTGCTGGGGCTAGGGTTGTGCTGGGGCTAGGGTTGTGCTGGGGCTAGGGTTGTGCTGGGGCTAGGGTTGTGCTAGGGTTAGGGCTGGGGTTGGGATTTTTTTCAAAAGTAAGAAAAAAAGATGACGATATGGCGACTAGTGTTGAGAGCAAGTGCTCGCTACTTGAGTTTGCATCGGGTGCTCTATTATGCATTGAGTATCGTGGGTATTTGAGTGACATGCTCGAGTCTCTGCCCCATATGCTTCGCGGCCAAAAAACTTTACGGGGATTGCCTGCCATGCACGAGCGATCCCCGCATGTTTTTTTTTAGGTGTCTAATAACCGTGAAACATGCGGAGCAGGGACTCGAGCATGTCACTCGAGCACACGCTGTACATGGTGCATACCTGAGTACCCGATGCAAACTCAAGTAGCGAGCACTTGCGCTCAAGAATAATGACAACTTATTCAATATGATGACCTAATGTAAACAAATAATGTGCCGTACCTCTGGGTTCAAAATGTTCACTATACACCTTAATAAAATCCTTGAGGGGTATAGTTTCCAAAATGGGGACACTTGTGGGGGAGCTCCACTGTTTAGGCACATCACGGGCTCTCCAAACGCGACATGGTGTCCGCTAACAAATTGAATGGAAAATCGGTTCAAATTGTTAGCGGACGCCATGTTGCGTTTGGAGAGCCCCTGTGTGCCCAAACATTGGAGCTCCCCCACAAGTGACCCCATTTTGGAAACTAGACCCCCCAAGGCACCTATCTAGATGCATAGTGAGCACTTGGAACCCCCAGGTGCTTCACAAATTGATTCGTAAAAATGAAAAAGTGAAAAAAAAAACACTTTTTCATTTTTATGAATCAATTTGTGAAGCACCTGGGGTTCCAAGTGCTCACTATGAATCTAGATAGGTGCCTTGGGGGGTCTAGTTTCCAAAATGGGGTCACTTGTGGGGGAGCTCCAATGTTTGGGCACACAGTGACTCTCTAAATGCAACATGGTATCCGCTAACAAATTGAATGGAAAATCGGCTCAAATTGTTAGCGGACACCACATTGCGTTTGGAGAGCCCCTCTGTGCCCAAACTTTGGAGCTCCCCCACAAGTGACCCCATTTTGGAAACTAGACCCCCCAAGGCACCTTTCTAGATGCATAGTGAGCACTTGGAACCCCCAGGTGCTTCACAAATTGATTCGTAAAAATGAAAAAGTGAAAAAAAAGATACTTTTTCATTTTTATGAATCAATTTGTGAAGCACCTGGGGTTCCAAGTGCTCACTATGAATCTAGATAGGTGCCTTGGGGGGTCTAGTTTCCAAAATGGGGTCACTTGTGGGGGAGCTCCAATGTTTGGGCACACAGGGACTCTCCAAATGCAACATGATATCCGCTAACAAATTGTTGGCTCAAATTGTTAGCGGATATCATGTTGCATTTGGAGAGTCCCTGTGTGCCCAAACATTGGAGCTCCCCCACAAGTGACCCCATTTTGGAAACTAGACCCCCCAAGGCACCTATCTAGATGCATAGTGAGCACTTGGAACCCCAGGTGCTTCACAAATTGATTCATAAAAATGAAAAAGTGTTTTTTTTTTTCACTTTTTCATTGTTACGAATCAATTTGTGAAGCACCTGGGGGTTCCAAGTGCTCACTATGCATCTAGAAAGGTGCCTTTGGGGGTCTAGTTTCCAAAATGGGGTCACTTGTGGGGGAGCTCCAAAGTTTGGGCACAGAGGGGCTCTCCAAACGCAATGTGGCGTCCGCTAACAATTTGAGCCGATTTTCCATTCAATTTGTTAGCGGATACCATGTTGCATTTAGAGAGTCCCTGTGTGCCCAAACATTGGAGCTCCCCCACAAGTGACCCCATTTTGGAAACTAGACCCCCCAAGGCACCTATCTAGATGCATAGTGAGCACTTGGAACCCCTAGGTGCTTCACAAATTGATTCGTAAAAATGAAAAAGTGTTTTTTTTTTCACTTTTTCATTATTACGAATCAATTTGTGAAGCACCTGGGGGTTCCAAGTGCTCACTATGCATCTAGAAAGGTGCCTTGGGGGGTCTAGTTTCCAAAATGGGGTCACTTGTGGGGGAGCTCCAAAGTTTGGGCACAGAGGGGCTCTCCAAACGCAATGTGGTGTCCGCTAACAATTTGAGCCGATTTTCCATTCAATTTGTTAGCGGATACCATGTTGCATTTAGAGAGTCCCTGTGTGCCCAAACATTGGAGCTCCCCCACAAGTGACCCCATTTTGGAAACTAGACCCCCCAAGGCACCTATCTAGATGCATAGTGAGCAGTTGGAACCCCCAGGTGCTTCACAAATTGATTCATAAAAATGAAAAAGTGTTTTTTTTTTCACTTTTTCATTGTTACAAATCAATTTGTGAAGCACCTGGGGGTTCCAAGTGCTCACGATGCATCTAGATAGGTGCCTTGGGGGATCTAGTTTCCAAAATGGGGTCACTTGTGGGGGAGCTCCAATGTTTGGGCACACAGCGGCTCTCCAAACGCAACATGGTGTCGCTAACAATTTGAGCCAATTTTGCGTTAAATTTGTTAGCGGACACCATGTTGCATTTAGAGAGCCGCTGTGTGCCCAAATATTGGAGCTCCCCCACAAGTGACCCCATTTTGGAAACTAGACCACCCAAGGCACCTATCTAGATGCATAGTGAGCACTTGGAACCCTCAGGTGCTTCACAAATTGATTCATAAAAATGAAAAAGTGTTTTTTTTTTCACTTTTTCATTGTTACGAATCAATTTGTGAAGCACCTGGGGGTTCCAAGTGCTCACTATGCATCTAGATAGGTGCCTTGGGAGGTCTAGTTTCCAAAATGGGGTCACTTGTGGGGGAGCTCCAATGTTTGGGCACACAGGGACTCTCTAAATGCAACATGGTGTCCTCTAACAAATTTAACGGAAAATCGGCTCAAATTGTTAGTGACACCATGTTGCGTTTGGAGAGCCTCTGTGTGCCCAAACATTGGAGCTCCCCCACAAGTGACCCCATTTTGGAAACTAGACCCCCCAAGGCACCTATCTAGATGCATTGTGAGCACTTGGAACCCTCAGGTGCTTCACAAATTGATTCATAAAAATGAAAAAGTGTTTTTTTTTTCACTTTTTCATTGTTACGAATCAATTTGTGAAGCACCTGGGGGTTCCAAGTGCTCACTATGCATCTAGAAAGGTGCCTTGGGGGATCTAGTTTCCAAAATGGGGTCACTTGTGGGGGAGCTCCAAAGTTTGGGCACACATGGGCTCTCCAAACACAACATGGCGTCCGCTAATTATTCAAGCAAATTTTACAATCAAAAAGTCAAATGGCGCTCCTTCCCTTCCAAGCCCTGCCGTGCGCCTAAACAGTGTTTTTTCCCCAAATATTGGGTATCTGCGTGCCCAGGGGAAATTGCACAACAAATTTTGGGGTCCATTTTTTCTTGTTACCCCTGTGAAAATAAAAAAAATTGGGTCTAAAGTAACATTTTTGTGAAAAAAGTTAAATGTTCATTTTTTTCTTCCACATTCAAAAAATTCCTGTGAAGCACCTGAAGGGTTAATAAAGTTCTTGAATGTGGTTTTGAGCACCTTCAGGGGTGCAGTTTTTAGAATGGTGTCACTTTTGGGTATTTTCTGTCATACAGACCTCTCAAAGTGACTTCAAATGTGATGTGGTCCCTAAAAAAATGGTTTTGTAAATTTTGTTGGAAAAATGAGAAATCGCTGGTCAACTTTTAACCCTTATAGCTCCCTAACAAAAAAAAATTTTGGTTCCAAAATTGTGCTGATGTAAAGTAGACATGTGGGAAATGTTATTTATTAACTCTTTTGTGTGATATATCGCTCTGATTTCAGGGCTTAAAAATTCAAATTCTGAAAATTGCAAAATTTTCAAAATTTTCGCCAAATTTCCATTTTTTTCACAAATAAACGCAAGTGATATCGAAGAAATTTTTCCACAATCATGAAGTACAATATGTCACGAAAAAACAATCTCAGAATCAGGGGGATCCGTTGAAGCGTTCCAGAGTAATTACCTCATAAAGTGACAGTGGTCAGAATTGTAAAAATTGGCCCGGCCATTAACGTGCAAACCACCCGCGGGGCTTAAGGGGTTAAAGACATACATAGAAAACAACAATATAAGGAAAACAAATTATATTAGCGATAATGTAGAAAGAGGTTTTGCCTGATATTTAGACCTGATGGTGTCCTAGTGTTTAATTTAAAAATCTAACAGGATTCTGTATAAAGTAGCAACCTTCTAAAGTTGCCACCCCTAGCAGGTTTAGCAACTTTTTCTATGGCTCTGAAGATTAGTGAAGATAAGTCCCCTTTGTGTCTACAGGTGAATATCATCAAAAAGTTAATTTATTTCAGTTCTTCAATACAAAAAGTGAAACTGATATATTTTATAGAGTCATTACAAGCACAGTGATTTATTTCAAGTGTTTATTTCTGTTAATGTTGATGATTATGGCTTACAGCCAATGAAAACACAAAAGTCATTATCTCAGTAAATTAGAATAGTTTATAACAACAGCTTGAAAAATAATATATGTTTCACTTTTTGTATTGAAGAACTGAAATAAATTAACTTTTTGATTATATTCTAATTTTGTCAGATGCACCTGTATGTGAAAAATGGCGTGATACAGCGGACATATTAACTGCTGATGTACTGACAGCATCAGACATGTGACGTCTGATGCGTCTTTTCAAAGGTCCATTGGTACATCCCACATACTGCATGCAGCATGAGGTGCAGTCAATTAAATAAACCACTCCAATAGTATTGCAGTTCAAAAAGTTATGTATGTTAAATGTTTCTCCCGTAGAAAATGATGTAAAACTTTTTGTTTTGTGTACATGTTCACATGAGATGCATTTACTGCTGCCACATTTAAAAAAGCCCTTAATAGAAAACCAAGTATCAAAAGGGACGTGTGTGTTCATCTTAAAGGTACTGGGTGCCAAAATGGATTCCAGTGTAGGGGCTTTTTGGCTGCGTATCTGATGTTAGTATTGCACATAATTTGGGTGAGTTTTGCGTCTTGATTTAGGATTGGTAGGTATTTTTTAATAATTTGTATAATATTGTGACCTGTATTCTGTAGTAAATGTTACCAAGACATTGTTAGGGGAAATAGATTTGTTTTTAAATTTACTGGGAAACACGGAATCAATGGTGACTGAATTTACTGTATAAGTGTTACCTTCAGACAGGTCTGTAAGATTGACAATGTTGCGATCTAATAAGTTGGATCTGTCTGTGACACTTCTTTGAACACTTTATTCAGATGGGTACGTTTGTAACCTCTATTCTGCAACCTGCAAAGGACCCTATCAGATTCTCTAGTGAAATCTTCAGTTTGAGAACAATTTCTCTTCAAACGTATAAGCTCATCTTTCGGAATGTATTTAATCACATGTGTGGGATGGCAGGATTCTGCCTGAAGTATTGAATAACATTGGGCAGAGTGCTGTCCGTTTTTTTTCACGGACAGTGCTCGGATCGAAAATACGGTTGTGTGAGTGAGCCCTAACAAAGAATAGAAAACATTAGCACAATATATTTTTGTACATCCTACCTCATAAATAACAGAATAAAAATTATATAAAAAAGTCCTATATGTCCCCAAAGCTATAACATAAGGTAAAGCCACAAGATCACTGTACCCAAGAGCCAGGACTGGCAGACACCACCTCAGTATCGGGGCAGGAGCCGTGGGGGATTAATCATTTCATGTTAATTTTTTTTTTGTTATATTATCGAAAATCTATAGATGAGCAAGAACTAAAATGTTCTGGTGCTCATTGCTCAAACCGAGCAATTGCTAATACTCGAATGCTCGTTACGAGTAATGAGTATAATGTGAGTCAATGGGAAAGCCGAGCTTTTTCTGGCAGACCCTACAAGGAGGTCTGGGCGGCAGTGAAAATGTTCCAATGGATGGGAAAAGTGCTGAATGGAAGGAGAACAGCATGTGGAAGACCCCTGAAAGCATCTCTGACTCCCAGGTGGCTGCTGAGAACAATGGTGTCACACTTTTACTCCACTTTAAGGAGTGACAGTAAAACATTCCAAACAGACAAGAAATTGCATTTTACAACAATAAAAATGTTAAGAATCATTTTTTTCCTGTATAATGACTTGTAGATAAGGCCGAATTTAAAAAGGATTTAAAAAAATAATAATTTAAGTAAACCAAAATTGTTTTTTTATTAAAAAATAGGAAATTTCAGTTTCATTTATGAAGAGAGCAAGAACTGCCAAAAACTAGGGACTAAGAGGGACTCAGATACACCCTGTATTAGACATAAAGGAGGGCTTCATACACATTCTATTCAAGTTGTCATGTAGTGGTACTCCTACACTCATTAAGGCTATGCACTTTTTAGGGTTATATACCAACTAAATGTATTCCAGACCACAGACTATTCTATGGGTGAGCACTATAATACCGATAACATTTTGAACAAGTTTTTTGAGGCTTATATTCCACCGAAATGTACCCAAGAATATGTAAAAGTCTATGGATGAGCAATATAATACCAATACATGTTGAACAAGTTTTTTAATGCTTGTATAGCAACAAAATCTACCTAAGAAGATGTAATACCCTATGGATAAGCAATATAACACCAATAACATTTTAAACAAGTTTTTAAGGCTTATATACCACCGAAATTATGAAACGTATATGGATGAGCAATATAATACCGATCAATTTTGAACAAGTTTTTTGAGGCTTATATAGCAACAAAATTTACCCAAGAAGATGTAATACCCTATGGATGAGCAATATAGTACCAATATATTTTGAACAAGTTTTTTGAGGCTTTGGAAGTGCATTGAGGTGAAGGGTACATTGCTGGAAAAGGAAGAAAAAAAAAAAAAAAACCTCTTTAAATCTCTTAGTTTGCGAGTGTGAATGAGCTGCGTGTGTCCGGAGCGTAAGTGCGAACGAAAGTAAGTGTGTGACTTGTTTTTCAGTGACTTTGGATTCAGGGAGTTTGGAAGGGAGGACTTAGGACTGAATTGCTGACTGTATTTCATTCTTTCTTTACTTTACTTTTTACTTAATTAATCCACCTGACCTACTTATCTGATTCCCCCGTCCATACTTGATACTTAACTGATCCCCCGCCGATATCTAATTGATACACTTGCATATCCCTAATTGATCCCCGTCCATACACCTATATATAAATAATTGTGTTTTGTACTTGTATATATATACTGACTGTATCCCCATATTTAGAATGACGTCCATTTTGGCCGGAGCCGTGCAGTGTACATCTTGTGCAATGTATGCATTCCGTGAGCAACCGCTCGAGGATCCATACTACTGCGAGAGATGTGAGCATATCGTGCACTTGGAAGCCCAAATTCTGGATCTAAGTGCTCAGATAGCGGTACTGAGGAACATCGACAACATGGAACGGAGTTTGCTGCTCACCGAGCAGACACTCAATGGGTCAATACTGGGGGTGGAGCATAGAGGGGAAGTGCAGGCTGAACAGGCAGGGAGCTGGATAACAGTTAGGAGGGATAGAGGGAAGAAGTATAGGAAGGCTGGTTCAGAACCGGCATTATTGGAGCACGACAGATCCTCTGACCGCCGGGGGAGTGTATGCTCCAGTAATGAGGGGGAGGGGGGAAGTGTAGGGCAGGCAAGACAGGTTCTGGTAGTGGGTGACTCTATTATTAGGGGGACAGACAGGGCAATCTGTCACAAAGACCGGGATCGCCGAACGGTGTGCTGCCTCCCTGGCGCTCGAGTCCGGCACATCGCGGATCGGGTTGACAGGTTACTGGGTGGGGCTGGCGAAGACCCAGCGGTCATGGTCCACATCGGCACCAATGACAAAGTGAGTGGTAGATGGAGGGTCCTTAAAAATTATTTCAGGGACCTAGGTAGGAAGCTTAGGGCAAGGACCTCCAAGGTAGTTTTCTCAGAAATACTACCAATCCCGCGAGCCACACAGGAGCGCCAACGGGAAGTTAGGGTGGTGAATAAGTGGCTAAAGAGTTGGTGCAAGGCAGAAGGGTTTGGGTTCATGGAGAACTGGGCCGACTTCGCGGTCGGCTACAGGCTCTACCGTAGGGACGGGCTGCACCTCAATGGGGAGGGTGCAGCGGTGCTGGGGAAGAAGATGGCTAATAGGTTGGAGGAGTTTTTAAACTAGAGACGGGGGGGGAGAAACCAAGGAAATAGGTGGGATGTGAGGCAAGCAAGGGGGAAGGGGAGAAGTGAATATAATGAGGGTGGAGAGGGGGGTGGGGATAGTACAGTTAGATCGTTAGAGAAGAATAGGATGCTAAATAACCCCAAAGTTTTATCTTGCATGCTGACCAACGCAAGAAGCCTGACCAATAAGGCGGATGAGCTGCAGGCGCTTATATCGGAGGAGAGGTATGACATCGTAGGTATAACAGAGACTTGGCTAGACGATAGCTACGACTGGGCGGTAAATTTATTAGATTATAGTTTATTTAGAAGGGACCGGAAACAGGGGAAAGGCGGAGGAGTCTGCTTATATGTAAAGTCATGTCTAAAACCCAGACTAAGGGAAGATATAGGAGAAGGAGAAGAGGGGGTCGAGTCCATGTGGGTAGAGATAGAGGGAACTAAAATAATAATAAAATATTACTGGGGGTCTGCTATAAGCCACCAAATATAACAGAGGAGAATGAGAATCTGCTATTAGGACAAATAGACAAAGTAGCAAAACATAATGAAGTGATTGTAATGGGGGATTTCAACTACCCGGATATTGACTGGGAAACAGAAACCTGTAGATCTCAGAAAGGAAAAAGGTTCTTGACAAATATTAAGGATAATTATCTCTCCCAACTAGTGCAGGAACCAATGAGAGGGAAGGCCGTGTTGGACTTAATATTGACTAATAGGCCTGATAGAATAACTGAGGTACAGATAGGGGGGCACCTAGGTAATAGCGACCATAATATTATCGACTTCAAAATGCCCTTCAGTAGGGTTATCAATAAGGGAACAACAAAAACATTAAACTTTAGGAGGGCGAAGTTTGATCAGCTGAAAGAAAGCCTTCAACTTATTGACTGGGACAAAGTTCTTAATCAAAGGAATACGAATAGTAAATGGGAAACCTTCAAAAGAATTCTGAATACTCAGTGCGAGAGATATATACCGTATGGGAATAAAAGGGCCAGAAATAAGAGGAAACCAATATGGTTGAACAAGAACGTAAAAGGGGCGTTAAATAGCAAAAAAGAGGCATTCAAGAGATTAAAACAGGAAAACAGTAAGCAGGCACTAATGTGTTACAAGGAAAAAACGAGAACCTGTAAAAAACAAATAAAAATAGCGAAGGAGGAAACAGAGAGACGTATTGCTAGGGAAAGTAGATCAAATCCCAAACTGTTCTTTACGTATATAAATAGTAAAAGGATTAAATCGGATAATATTGGACCGATAAAAAGTGAGGAAGGCAAAATCATAGAGAAAGATGAGGATAAAGCTAATCTATTAAATAATTTTTTTTCGACAACTTTCACAAAGGAAATAGAACTAACAGGAGAAATGAGAAGTGACAAGCTTAATCCTCCACTAAGTATGACAAATCTAACCCAAGCTGGGGTACAGAAACGCCTCAGTAACATTAAAATAAACAAATCACCAGGACCTGATGGCATACACCCACGGGTACTAAGGGAACTAAGTAATGTGATAGACAGACCGTTATATCTTATATTTAAGGACTCTGTTGAGACTGGGTCTGTGCCACTTGATTGGCGACAGGCGAATGTAGTGCCAATATTCAAAAAGGGAGCGAAAAGTGACGCCGGAAACTATCGGCCGGTGAGTCTGACGTCCGTTGTGGGCAAAATTTTTGAAAGCTTCATTAAAGAGGCAATTACGGAGCATCTTGATGCTAATAATCTTTTAATCCCGAACCAACATGGATTCATGAGGAATCGCTCCTGCCAAACAAACCTGATTGACTTCTACGAGGAGGTTAGCTCTCGAGTAGATCAGGGGGAACCAGTGGATGTCGTGTATCTCGACTTCTCAAAAGCGTTCGATAGCGTGCCACATAATAGGTTGGTATACAAAATGAGAATGATGGGGCTGGGGGAAAATGTCTGCAAGTGGGTAGCTAACTGGCTAAAGGATAGAAGGCAGAGGGTGGTTATAAATGGAATATACTCAGATTGGGTAAGCGTCACTAGTGGGGTACCACAGGGGTCTGTACTAGGCCCAATGTTATTTAATATCTTTATTAACGACATAGTCAACGGGATAAATAGTAAAATATCAATATTTGCAGATGACACAAAGTTATGTAAAACAATTAATACAAAAGAGGACAGTGCAGACCTACAGAGGGATTTGGATAAGCTGGGTAGGTGGAGCATTAAATGGCAAATGAGGTTTAACGAGGAGAAATGTAAGGTCATACATATGGGAAGGAAAAATGGAAGTCACCAGTACTCACTGAATGGGAAACCATTGGGGAATTCAGAGATGGAGAAGGACTTGGGCATCTTGATTGATAGCAAACTAAATTGGAGTGCCCAAAGTCAGGCCGCTGCTGTAAGGGCAAACAGGGTAATGGGATGTATCAGAAGAGGTATAGCTGCAAAGGATGAGAGCATTGTTCTTCCACTGTACAAAGCACTGGTCAGACCACACTTGGAATACTGTGCTCAGTTATGGGCCCCAATATATAGAAAGGATATAAATGAGCTTGAAAAGGTACAAAGGAGGGCAACAAAATTAATAAAGGGAATGGAGGGACTGCAATACCCACAGAGGTTGTCAAAACTAGGACTATTCAGCCTGGAAAAGAGAAGGTTGAGGGGGGACATAATAAATGTGTACAAATATGTTAGGGGACAGTATAGAGATCTTGCCCGGGATTTGTTCAAAAGGAGGGATATTACGGTAACAAGAGGGCATTCACTAAGACTGGAAGAGAAAAGGTTTCAGCACTAGCATAGGAAGGGGTTCTTTACGGTAAGAGCAGTGAGAATATGGAATTCACTGAGTGAGGAGACGGTAATGTCGGATTCACTACACCAGTTCAAGCGGGGACTGGATGCATTTCTAGATACCAGGCAGATTTCAGCATATACTTAAAAATAAAATAAAATAGTAGGTTGATACAGGGATTTATTCTGACTGCTGGTTTCAGAGTCGGGAGGGAATTTTTCCTCAGGTGAAGATTGGCCAAATCATTTGGGGTTTTTGCCCTCCTCTGGATCAACTTTAGCAATTACAGAACTAACAGGTTGAACTTGATGGACGCAAGTCTTTATTCGGCTTTACAAACTATGTTACTATGTTACTATATAGCAATGGAATCTACCCAAGAAAATGTAATAACCTATGGATGATCAATATAATTCTGATAAATTTTGAACAAGTTTTTTACGATTATATACCAAGGAAATGAACTCCAGACCATGGCATAGTCTATGAGTGAGCAATATAATACCAATAAATTTTGGAACAATTTTTTAAGTATTTACCACCAAAATATACCCAAGAGCACGTAATACTCTATGTGTGAGCAATATAATACCGATACATTTTTTAACACATTTTTCAGGGTTATATACTACCGAAATGTACTCCAGACCACAGAATAGTCTATACATGAGCAATATAATAAGGATAAAGTTTTCAACAAGTTTTTTGAGGGTTATATACCACCGAAATCTACCCAAGAATATGTAAAAGTCTATGGATGAGCAATATAATACCGGTACATTTTGAACAAATTTTTGAGGATTATATAGCAACGAAATCTACCTAAGAAGATCTAATACCCTATGGATAAGCAATATAATACCGATAACATTTTAAACAAGTTTTTTAAGGCTTATATACCACCGAAATTTACCCAAGAATATGTAAAAGTCTATGAATGAGCAATATAATACTGATCAATTTTGAACACGTTTTTTTGAGGCTTATATAGCAACAAAATTTACCCAAGAAGATGTAATACCCTATGGATGAGCAATATAGTACCGATAAATTTGGAACAAATTTTTTAGGGTTATATACCAAGGAAATGAACTCCAGACCATGGAATAGTCTATGGGTGAGCAATATAATACCAATAAATTTTAGAACAATTTTTTAAGGAGTATTTACCACCAAAATATACCCAAGAGCACTTAATACTTTATGGGTGAGCAATATAATACCGATACATTTTTGAACACGTTTTTCAGGGTTATATACTATGGAAATGTACTCCAGACCACAGAATAGTCTATACATGAGCAATATAATAAGGATAACGTTTTCAACAAGTTTTTTGAGGGTTATATACCACCAAAATGTACCCCAGAACATGGAATACTGTATGGCTGTGAAATTTAAGCCTGCAAAATTTTTAAACGCTTTTAATTTTACAGATCATAGAACTGTACGCCAGACCACAAAATAGTGTATGGGTAAGAAAGCCTAATTTTTTAGATGCTTTTTTGAGTGTTGCATACCATCAAAATGTGACAGAAAGCACGTAGTACTGATGAGTAATATAATCCATAAATATTTATCAAGGCATTTTGTAAGTTTTACATACCACCGCAATTGTCACGGGTGTGTCAGATGTGACAGACAGTCGCCCTGCAGTTGGTTGCAGGAGGTCTCTTCGTTTGGCATTATAGACACCTTCTTAGATCTGTCTCACTCTAGGTCCCAGTGTCTACCTCCCGGCTAATTGACACCCAGGCCTGGGTGTTTAAATACTTCCTGTTTGCTATAGGTGTCGGTGATATTCACATGACTCCTTGTGAAGGCTTGAAGCTGTTGCAGTCTGTTTACTTTCTCTCTGGTGCTAAAAGGCCATGAGTGTGATCTCTCTGAAGTTGCCTCAAGCTAAGTTACTTTCCCCGTGTCTCCCCCCCCTTGCTGTCTTTAGTTGTTAGTGGGGACTGACTAGCCTTCAGACCCCCTTCCCTAGCCAGGGCCTAGCTCTAGGGTGATACAGAGTTTTAGGTTCCTAATCGGCATTTGGTGAGAAACCAATATAGGGATGGTGGGGAAGACAAGGTGATATCAGATCAGCCTAAGAGGTCTCCACCCCTTTCTTTCCTTAAGTGTCTGGAGTCCCTTCCCCTCATCCCTTCGTGTTGCACTTTGTCTTTCCTACACCGTGCGTGACATTATCACTAGCCTTGCTCATTTATGAATTAAAAAAAAAAACTGACACTTGGGTTTAATTGTGTTTTTTTTTTTCAGTCATGGTATTTTTTTCTTCTCTCCTTTCTCCTTGGTATGGGTTTAGTTGCAGAGCAGCTGCGTCGTCTTTCTCTGGAGGTGAATGACCTCCGCTGTGAGGTTCAGCAACAGCATCAGTGGCTACTGGTTGCTAATGTGGGGGCCTCTGCAGGTAGGCCTGTCCAGCCTGAACCCAAGGTTGCCCTCCCGGACAGGTTTTCAGGAGGTAGGGACAGGTTTTTGTGCTCAAGGAGGCCTGCAAACTGTGCTTTAAACTTTGTCCGTACTCCTCTGGAAGTGAGGAGCAATGAGTGGGAATTGTTATCTCACTATTGCAGGGAGAGCCTCAATCCTGGACTTTTTCTTTACCGCTGGATTCGGTTCGTCTCCAGTCTGTGGAGGTTTTTCTGGGGCCCTGGAACTCATCTACGATGACCCTGACCGAGTCGCCTTGGCTGAGTATAGGCTACGTCGCCTTCAGCAGGGGAATCGGTCAGTGGAGACGTACAGTTCTGAATTCCGTAGATGGGCAACAGATTCTAAATGGAATGACTCAGCCCTTAGAAGCCAATTTTGTGAGGGCCTTACTGAAAGGTTGAAAGATGCTTTGGCAGTATATGAAACCCCTAAGTCCTTAGAGGCTGCCATGTCGCTGGCTATACGTATTGATAGACAGGTTGAAAGATGCTTTGGCAGTATATAAAACCCCTAAGTTCTTGGAGGTTGCCATGTCGTTGGCAATACGTATTGATAGATGCCTTCGGGATAGGAGGGTGAGACCACCTTCTCCGGGGCCTTCTTGTCGGGGTTATGTACCTCTGCCAGGGGAGCGGTCTGTCGGTGAACCAGTGCTGGGGGAGGTGGAGGAACCCATGCAGTTAGGGGGTTCCTCTGCATTATACGTTTCCCCAGAGATTCACAAAAAAAAAAGGCGTATGTTTTTTTGTGGGAGAAAGGGACATTTTATTGGGGCCTGTCCTTCAGCTCCTAAGCAAAAGGAGACTCGATTAACCCTTGCTAGTCTGGAGCTGGATAAGCAAGGGGTGCATTTATCGCCAACCTGCAGTTCCCAGTTTGTCCTGACAGCAGAGGTGGTGCTAGAGAGCAAAACTGAGAAAAAAATTTGTGTTTGTTGACAGTGGAGCTGGAGTCAGCATGGTTAATGCTGAGTTTGTGAAAACTCATGGTCTTGCTTGCTGTACTTTAGCTAAACCTATTCCCATCTTCGCAATCGACTCAGCGCCACTTGCATAGAAAGCATTAACTCGGATTGTACATAATGTAAAACTGAGTGTGGGGTCGGTTTATTGTGAAATATCCTTCACTATGTCCTGGACAGTCTTCCCACCCCAATTGTCTTGGGTCTCTCCTGGTTGGTGAAACATAATCCGTTGCTGGACTGGCAAGCTGGGGAGATCATTGAATGGGGAAAACTGTTTAGATATTTCCCTTGCTACAGTCTCTACGGAAATATTACCTGCTTTTTTGGCTGGTTTTGAGGATGTTTTTTCTGAGAGGAGTTATCAGGATTTGCCTCCTCATCGTGCATATGACTGTCCTATTAACCTGACCCCCGGAGCTAAACTACCGAAGTCCAGACTGTATAATCTTTCTGGCCCTGAGAAACAAGCTATGAAGGATTTCATTGCGGAATGTCTGGAGAAGGGACACATCAGCCCTCATCTTCGCCCGTGGTGGCAGGGTTCTCCTTCTTGAAGAAAAAAGATGGCCGTCTACGTCCCTGTTTAGATTTTCGGGAATTAAATCTAATTACCATCCGAGATAAATACCCTCTTCCTCTGATTCCAGATTTGTTCAGCCAGGTTGTGGGAGCTAAGGTATTCTCCAAGTTGGATTTAAGAAGAGCCTACAATCTGGTTAGAATTAGAGAAGGGCACAAATGGAAAACAGCTTTCAATACCCCTGAAGGGCATTTCGAGAGTCTGGTTATGCCTTTCGGCTTGACCAATGCACCTGCGGTGTTCCAGCATTTCATAAATGATATCTTCCGTCATTTGGTGGGGAGGTTTGTGGTGGTCTACGTGGACGATATTTTGGTTTACTCACCTAATTTTGAGACACATATGGGGCATGTTAAACAGGTACTCCAGATACTAAGGGATTACAAACTTTATGCCAAGCTAGAAAACTGTGTTTTTGACGTTCGGGAGGTGCAATTCTTGGGGTACTTGTTGTCATCTTCGGGTTTTTGGATGGATCTGGAAAGATCTGTGCAGTCCTTGATTGGGACCGTCCCGAGAAACTGAAGACTCTACAACGTTTTCTGGGCTTTTCTAATTTCTACTGCAAATTCATCCAAAATTACTCAGTAATCGTGAAACCCCTTACTGACATGACTAGGAAGGGGTCTGATTTTTCCAAATGGTCGGATGCCTCCCTCCAGGCTTTTTCTTCCTTGAAGAATTGTTTTGCCACGGCACCTATACTCAGTCAACCAGATGTTTCCCAACCCTTTATTGTGGAGGTTGATGCGTCGGATGTGGGGGTTGGGGCTGTGTTGTCTCAGGGTCCGTCCCCTGGTAAATGGCGTCCATGCGATTTCTTTTCTAAAAAATTTGTCTTTGGCTGAGAGAAATTATGATGTGGGTAATATGGAACTTTTGGCGATCAAATTGGCATTCAAAGAATAGCGACATTGGTTGGAGGGGGCTGTCCATCCTATTACTGTTATTACTGACCATAAGAACCTGTCATATCTCCAGTCAGCTAAACATCTCAACCCTAGGCAAGCCAGATGGTCCCTGTTTTTTACTAGGTTTAATTTTGTTGTCACTTTTCATCCAGGGGTCAAAAATGTCAAGGCTGATGCTTTGTCCTGGAGCTTCCCGGGTGGTGGTGACCATGAGAACCCTGCCCCGATATTACAGAAAGGGGTAGTAATTTTGGCATTGTATCCTAAACTGGTGGGTGAGGTGGTGGATGCTCAGGGGGACGCCCCTGCCTTCTGCCCTTCAGGAAGGTTATTTGTACCATCTAATTTGCGCCACAAAGTAATTAAGGAACATCATAACTTTGTGCTTGCTGGTCGTCCAGGTGGTAGGGCTACCACGGACCTCCTCTCTCGTCGTTTTTGTTGGCCGGGGTTGCATTGGGATGTGATCGAACAAGTATCGGCTTGTAGTATTTGCACGCGTTCTAAGGTTTCGCATACCCGTCCGTCTGGTACTCTTCTTCCGCCACCTATCCCTAGTAGGCCATGGACACACTTGTCCATGGATTTTATTACTGACCTACCAATTTCTGCAGGAAAAACGGTGGTTTTGGTGGTTGTGGATAGGTTCAGTAAAATGGTTCACTTTGTCGCATTACCTGCACTTCCAAATGCCAAGACACTTGCTCAGGTGTTTATAAATACGATTGTGAAGCTTCACGGGGTTCCCTCTGATGTGGTCTCTGATCGGGGGACCCAGTTTGTTTCCAAGTTCGGGAAAGCATTCTGTTCTCTCCTGGGGGTTCAGCTGTCCTTTTCTTCTGCCTTCCACCCTCAGTCGAATGGACAGACCGAGCGTGTCAATCAGAATTTGGAGATCTACCTCAGGTGTTTTGTCTCCGAAAATCAGGAGGATTAGGCATCCTACTTACCGCTGACAGAATTTGCCATTAATAATCATCGTCAAGAATCCAATGGCAGGTCACCGTTCTTTGGTGCATACGATTACCACCCACAGTTTGGTACCTTTAGTGTGGGGAGGAGCTTCGGGAGTTTCTGAGGAGGAACGCTTTGCTTTGTCACTCTCCTCGAGCCAGAGCCTTACTATTCTTAAAGGGCCAGCAGTCGGCCCTCACTATTGTTAGAGAGCCATCAGCTGCCTATGCTTTATTATTCCCATTATTAACGAGTGGGTCTCCTATACTGTTATTGCGTATGCAGTGACTGCAAGGGCTGCCAAAAATTTGGAGGCACTCCAATGCCCCTTGCAAGAGATGTAGAGGTTAGAGAGCCTCCTAAAAACAATGTTCCCATCATTAAGAAGTGGGTCTCCCATAGTGTTTGCCTATGCAGTGAAGCAAGGGCTGTCAAAAATTTGGAGGAACTCCAATGCCCCTTGCAAGAGACGTAGAGGTCAGAGAGCCTGTTAAAAACAATGTTCCCATTATTAGGAAGTGGGTCTCCCATACTGTTTGCCTATGCAGTGAATGCAAAGGCTGCCAAAAAATTGGAGGAACTGCAATGCCCCTTGCTAAAAATGTAGAGGTCAGAGAGCCTCCTGAAAACAATATTTCCATTATTAGGAAGTGCGTCTCCCATACTGTTTGCCTATGCAGTGAATGCAACGGCTGCCAAAAATGTAGAGGAACTACAATGCCCCTTGCAAGAGACCTAGAGGTCAGAGGGCCTCCTGAAAACAATGTTCCCATTATTAGGAAGTGGGTCTCCCATACTGTTTGCCTATGCAGTGAATGCAATGGCTGCCAAAAATTTGGAGGAACTCCAATGCCCCTTGCAAGAGACGTAGATATGGCAATATGGTAGATATTGTGGTGATATGGTGGTGGAGGATGAGAATGAGTAGAAGGAGGAGGACAAGAGCAAATAGACAAAATCAGGAAGCGTATACCCATGTCTGGGTATGAAGACAGAGGTGCATGGGAATAGAGTTAGACCTCCGTAAAAAAATGCACTGTATTTGAGTTCATGTTACGCTGCTGTCATTCGGTGGTGTTGAGAAGTCTGGCCCAATACAGCCCTTGTTCATTTTAATAAGAGTCAGCCTGTCAGCATTTTCAGTTGACAGGTGGATGCGCCTATCAGTTATAATTTCACCAGCGGCACTAAAAACCCGCTCTGACAAAACGCTAGCGGCAGGGCAGGCCAGGACCTCCAAGGCATAGAGAGCCAGTTCATGCCACATGTCCAGCTTGGATACCCAATAATTATAAGGCACAGAGGAATCATGGAGGACATTGGTACGGTCAGCAAGGTACTCCCTCAGCATCTTCCGAAACTTTTCCCTCCTTGTGAGAGTACCCCGCGCTTCAGAGCTTGTGCAATGGGAGGGTCTGAGAAAACTGTCCCAGAACTTTGACAGTGTTCCCCTGCCTCTGCTGGTTTGCATTTGTGTCTCTCTCCCATGTACTCCTTGGTTGTCCAACGAACTGTGACCTCTGCCGCCAGCGTTTTCAGATGGGGATTCTGGTACTGCCCCATTTTATTAGGCCTGTCCGGCGTGGGAATAAGAGACAGAAAGTTCTCCTTGTAGCGTGGATCTAGAAGTGTCACCAAAAAGTAATAACTGCCACCCAAAATTTGGACAACGTGAGGGTCACAGGAAATGCAACATAACATAAACTCAGCCATGTGTGCCAGCCTGCTAACAGGCAAGACTTCCATGTCCTCACCAAGAGGATGACTGACCATGCTCTCCTCTTTATCCTCCTCCTCCTCCTCCTCCCTGTCCTCAGGCCATCCACGCTGAACAGACGGTAAGACAGTTGTGCAGGTAGTACCATCTATAGCGCAGGAAACTAGCTCCTGTTCTTCCTCCTCCTCTTTATCATTGTCACCCAATCCACATTGGGATCAGGTGAGGCTGGGCTGTGCGGAATCACCCTGTATGGCTCCTTGCTCCATCTCATCGTGCTCCACCTGCAATGCATCCTCTTTAATTGTGAACAGAGAGCATTTCAGAAGACAGAGAAGTGGGATGGTGACGCTAATTATGGCGTCATCGCCGCTCACCATCTTGGTGGAGTCCTGAAGGTTTTGGAGGATGGTATAGATGTCTGACATCCATGTCCACTCCTGAGGTCTTATGTGTGGAGTCTGACCTGAATACCGATGGCCTTGTTGATGCTGGTAGTCAACAACTGCCCTCTTCTACTCACAAATCCTTCCCAACATCTGCAATGTAGAGTTCCAAGGCGTGGGGACATCGCACACCAGTTGGTGAGCTGGAAGCTGCAAATGCTGCTGAAGCACGGCAAGAGCGGCAGAAGCTGTAGCTGATTTTCTAAAATGGGCACACACGTGGTGTACTTTGACAAGCAGATCCGGCATATCCGTGTAGGTTTTGAGAAACTGCTGAACCACAAGGTTAAGCACATGGGCCAGGTATGGTACGTGTGAGAACTCGCCTCGCCTCAGAGCCACCACCAGGTTGCAGCCATTGTCACACATGAACATGCCTGGCTGTAGGGTCAGTGGTGTCAGCCACAGACCTGCCTGCTCTTTCAGAGCTGTCCACAACTCTTCAACATTGTACGGTTTGTCACCTAAGCATATTAGCTTCAGCACAGCCTGTTGCCACTTGGCCAAGGCAGTGCTGCAGTGCTTACAGCTTGACACTGATGTGGTCATTTCGGAGATGGAGGCTAAAGAGGAGGAGGTGGTGCAGGAGCTGTAGAATGTGGGTGCGACCCTGATTGACCCAAGGCCCACAATCCTCGGCGTCGGGAGGACGTGTTCTGTCCCGAGGTCCGACTGGGTCCCGGCTTCCAATATATTAACCCAGTGTGCCATCAGCGAGATGTACCATCCCTGCACACAAGCACTTGTCCACGTGTCCGTGGTTAGGTGAACTTTCTCAGTAACTGCGTTGTTGAGGGCATGGCTAATGTTGTGGGACACGTGCTCGTGTAATGTGGGGACAGCACACCGGGAGAAATAATGTCAGCTGAGGACCGAGTACCAAGGGACGGTCGCCACCATAAGGTTGCGGAAAGCTTCCGTCTCCACGAGCCTAAAAGGCAACATTTCGAGCGCAAGCATTCGTGAAATGTGTGAATTTAGTAGTGTGGCCTGTGCGGCGTTGGTTGCGTATTTGCGCTTGCATTCCAAGGACTGTGGTAGGGACAACTGAAGGCTGCGCTGGGACAAGGACGTGGACGTACTTGCTAATGTTGCTAGTTGAGAGTGTGCAACGACACGGCATCTTCGCATACGCCATGGACAGGAGATTGGCGTGCACACACAATAGCGGAAGAAGCCGTGGCGTCACCCGCAAACACTGTTTCTGCACCCTGAGATTCGGCCCACTTAGTCTGGTGATTTGCTGTCATGTGCCTGATTATGCTGGTGGTGGTCAGGCTGCTAGTTTTGCTACCCCTGCTGATGCTGGCCTGGCAGGTTGTGCAAATGTCCTTTTTGAGGTTATCTGCAGAGTCTTTAAAAAACAACCAGACTCGGGAAGACCTAACAGTACTAAAGTAACTAAAGTTGTACTGGCAACTTCTATCGTGCTGTCGTTACGGGAAACGCTTTCCCGCCTTGTGCCTGCGGCCACCACACTGCTTCTTCCTGCCTGTTGTGGTGCTACGCCTCCCTCCCCCTGTGTGCTGCTGTCCTCGCTCTGCATGTTCCCCTGCCAGGTTGGGTCAGTTACTATATCATCCACCACCTCGTCTTCCACTTCCGCACCCTGGTCCTCCTCCAGACTTTCTGGCAATTGTGTCTCATCATCATCATCCACCTCTTGCGACAGTAATTGCACTTTCCCACCATTGTCTTCGTGTGACCGTGGCTGCTCAAATATTTGGGCATCGCTACATGCGTTCTCCTCCTGACTCGCTTGAAGCTGGCTGGGCGAGAGGCCCGAATCTACAAATGGAAAAGTGAACAGCTCTTCTGAGTGTCCAAGTGTGGGATCAGTTGCCTCCGGGAACTCGGCATAGTGGGAGGAAGGAGGATCAGGGTGAGGAATATGTAGTCCAGACTCATGGCTACTGAGACTTGACCATGTGGAAGACAGGGTGGTGGTGGTGGCAAAATGACTGGAAGCATTATCTGCTATCCAACCAACAACCTTTTGACACTGCTCTGGGTTCAATAGTGGTGTTGTGCAGTCCCCTAGTAATTGAGACAGGAAGGTCGAGTGACAAGATGTTGGTGTTTGTTGTGGCACAATGTCAGCTTGCCCACGGCCTCGGTCTCCGCATGCACCATCACGTCCACTTCCCCATCCCTTGCCACGCACCTTGTCCATTTTTAAATGGAGGACAATATTTTCCACGTTCACCGGAAATGGCTGATTTTGGAACGCAGTTATATGTGATACATCTGACAGCATAAAGGAAGTGCGGCAGTTCCTCGGGTTGGTAGGCTACTACCGAAGATTCATTCCTGGTTTCACCAAAATGGCAGCCCCTATGCAGGACCTCCTGATAGGTCAATCTCGGAAAGCCAAAAACCAGAAGCCGCCCTTCAGGTGGGAAAAGCTGGAAGAGGAGTCCTTTTGCCAGCTGAAGATGGCCCTCACGGGGGATGAAATCCTGGCATATCCAGACTACAGCCAGCCCTTTATCCTCCACACGGACGCAAGCAACATCGGGCTAGGAGCCGTACTGTCCCAGATCCAGCAAGGGAAAGAACGGGTAATCGCTTACGCCAGCCGAAAGCTACGGCCCACTGAGAGGAACCCTGAGAATTATAGCTCATTCAAGCTGGAGTTCCTGGCAGTAGTGTGGGCAGTGACCGAACGTTTCAAGCATTACCTTGCCTCCTCCAAATTCACCGTGTACACGGATAACAACCCGTTGACACTCCTGGACACTGCAAGGCTCGGTGCCCTGGAACAGAGATGGATGGCCCGCCTGTCCAACTTTGAATTCACCATCAAATACCGGGCAGGACGATCAAATGCCAACGCGGATGCCCTGTCTAGAATGCCGAACTTACCGGACGTAGGAGAAGATCCAGAAGATCTGGAAGAAGTTGAGCTCCCTGCGTTCCACAGTCATGGGATTACCCTGTATTCCCACCGTGTGAAGGACAGGCGCTCCGTGACGTTCAATCCCTTGCCCCACTACAACTGGGCGGAGACGCAAGACAGTGATCCCGCAGTCCGTTTGGTGAAGGAAATGCTGACCCAGGCCGATGCCAGTCTTGACCCAGACGCTCCGGAGGAGACCAAGCAACTGTGGAAGGAGAAAAGTAAGCTGTTCCTCTACAGGGAGAAGCTGTGCCGGAGAATGGTTAACTCTCGAACACATGAGTTGACCTGGCAGGTAGTGGTCCCAAGACGAGACGCGGCTATGATTCTGGAGGCATACCACAACGGAGCGGGGCATTTCGAATGGAAGAAGCTGGAGTTCTTGCTGCGTGAACGGTTCTACTGGGTAGGCATGAGAGGAGCCATCGAGAGGTGGTGCAGAGACTGTGGCCCGTGCCACCTGAGAAGAAAGGACCGTGCTAGCCAGAAGACTCCCCTGCAGCGCATCATCACCAGACAGCCACTGGAACTGGTAGCCCTGGACCATGTGAAACTGGCTCCAAGCAGATCTGGGTATGTCTACGCCCTCACAATCGTAGATCATTATTCCCGGTTCCTGGTGGTGGTCCCGGTCAAGGACTTAACGGCTCAAACAGCAGCTAGAGCCTTCCAGCAGCACTTCTGCCGTCCACACGGGTACCCGGACCAAGTGCTGACAGACCAAGGACCAGCCTTCGAAGCGGAGGTCTTCCAGGAGTTCTGCAACCTGTATGGCTGCAAGAAGATAAGAACGACGCCCTATCACCCTCAAACCAATGGACTCTGCGAGAAGATGAACCAGGTGGTGATAGATCTGCTAAAAACATTGCCCCTGGAAGAACGCAGTCTGTGGCCTGAGAAACTGCCCGATCTGGTGGACCTGTATAACCACATCCCTGTAGGTTCCACCAACTGTACCCCGGCTTACCTAATGAGAGCAAGACCTGGTAAGCTGCCTATTGACCTGGATATGGGAGTCCTGACACCTGAGGACACCTCGCCAGAGGCAGACTGGGATACAGAAAGGCAGCAGCAGTATCGGAAAGTACAGGAGAGCGTCGAGCGAAGTCTGTCTCAAGCTAGAGAAAGGCAAGAGAAGGCTTATAACCAGTATGCTCCCGCTGTTCCCCTGGTACCTGGAGAGCAGGTCTTGAAGAGGAAGAGGCGGCTCCACAAGTTGGACGACCAGTGGGAGAAGGACCCGTACACCGTACTGCCATCAAGCCATGAGAACCCAAAAATCTGCGTAATCAGTAAGGATGGAGGAGAAACCACAGCCATTGTCGCCAGAGACCACCTGAAGAAGTGTCCCGAGCAGCTGCAAAGCCCTGAAGAAGGTCAAGAAAACCCTCAACCCGCAGAGGAAAGGGAAGAAATGATCAGTACCGTACTCGGAGACTTCACCCGGTCTTGGACACAAGTAAACGGCGCTGTCGTGGTACCCGTCCTCACCTTTCTCCAGCCAGCCCCGCAAGTGCCTACAGAGGAACCGGTAGAGCTGGAAGAGCAGCCGGCCCAAGAGGCAGAAGAGTCCACACCAGCAGTACAGGAGGATCAACCCTCTGCTAGTAGTGAGCCTGCTGTGCCCCTAGTGAGCCAAAGAGTGCGCAGAAAGCTGCCCAGCTTGCCCATAACACCTCCTACACCCTGTAGTGCAGAACCAGTTAGTGAGCTCCGTAGGTCCACTAGAGTCACTAGAGGTCAGATGCCCGCTCGCTGGAGAATCTAAACCAATGCACTGTAAAGTTGATGGTTTATTGAAAAATGTTTATGGTTTATGTTTGTTGCCTGTTACTAATTATGTTTCTCAGTTACCCTGCAGATTTATTTGGACTAACAGGTTATGGACACTGGATAACCGGAACAGTTTTGTAGATAGTTGCACCTTGGTGCCTCTTGCAAAGACGGTCGCAGAAGAGAAAACCTGTCTGGCGTGGCCTACTTGCGGCCCAAAGTAGCTAGCTCTAGCCTTGCAGCCACGCCCAAGGACAATGCAAGGGGTTTGCTTTGGACAGGTCCCCTATTCTGTGCCAAGACTTCGCCTTGTTGGGTGACATGGACACCCCTTTGTTTCATAAACTTCACCTTGGGTGATATGGACACCCGGTTACGGACACGCCGTGACCTTTAAAGAACTAAAGCTTCTTGTAAATATGTTGTCTTGTTATTGTTATACCTTGTATTTATGTTTCTTTAAAAATGTGTTTAGTCCCGGAGTACTAAAATTTACTAGGGGGGAATGTGACACCCCAGGGGTCTGGTTGCCACAGTAATAGAGATATTATGTCTGAGAGCAAGTGGGAGGTTTCTCTGGTCAGGATCCCTAAACATGCAACACGGCCCGCCCAGACCTGGGAGGGGAGGAATCTGCCCTTATAAACTGGGTCTGGGGCGGGATTAGAGCAGTCAGAGTCAGAGCCTGGAGAGGGAAAGGAAGAACTAGGAGCTCTGTAGGAGCAGTAGCAGAAGTCCAGGGGCTGGAGCTGAGCAGAGTTCGCCCTGGACGAAGACACTAAAACCGGACACAGGAGTCCGAGGCTGTGGGGACTGATATACACCCAGCAGCAGAAACCAGCCGGCAGGGGATTCCAGGTCCTCTGGCCATAGAAGCTCGGAGGCTCAGTCACAGAGAAGGGACCAGCGCCGCCATCCAGGAGCGGAGGCTAACAGAAGGCCCCAAGTCACCAGCCATACGGGTGAGCACCACACGGTATACTCAGGGACGTGGGCTACGTGTAACCGCTGACAGCAAGGTAGCCAGGAAGAGTGCAGATAAACGGGGAGGCCTACAACTCCACCTGGCCAGGGGAACTCCTGCTTGCTCGCAGACTGACCAGGCCCCTTATACTAGCCAGTACTCCCGGGAGGGTCTGCCTTGTACCATCAGTAAAGACCCTGAACTGCACCTCACATCTCTGTGATTCCTTGCCGCTCCTGCACCATTAGCACTGGGACCCTCACACCATCACTCCCATCATCTTCCAGATTAGCTGCCCTGAGGCAATACTCCTCCCGTGGGGAGTTATCCCATACTCGGCTGCGCAACCAACATCAGCCTCAGCGGTCGGCAGCGCAGCGGCGGTCCCCACTGACCGCAATCCACGGGTGATGTAGTCGGACACTTATTACAACATTTAGACTGCCACTGGTTTGACCACCCTGGGCACGGACCGGGTCACCGCCACGGAGAACTACAACCCCCAGCGATCCGGCTCCGGGTATTCCCCCTGCACGGCAGCAGCAGCACAGGCCCAGGGGGCGCGTCAGATACATTACAATTCTGTAACATAGGAAACTGTAAACGGTCCTGTAAATGATTCATAGCTGCTGCGGTAATAAAAAAATGGATTGTATATGGAATACACACGTGAGAAAAAAATTGGACCACTTTTCTGGATGAAACTCTGACGGAGGTTTCATCCGCTTGTGTGAACATACCCTAACAGTGTTACATTTCAGGATTTGCGGCCCCACTTTGAATTTCGCCCAGGGCCCCAATTTGTCTAAAACTGTCCCTGCCCTCCACCGATACATCCAAGTTTTTTTTCAGTAACAGTTTTACACTGTCTTTTACCATTTAGTGCATAATTATACATTTTATTTCCTCAGCCCAAGTGCATGACCTACATTTATCTACATTAAACTTCAATTGCCATTTTTCAGCCTAAGCCTCCAGCTTATATAAATACCTCTTTAACATTAGGTTTTCCTCTGTGTTGATTATCTTGTTTGGTATCATGTGCAAATATTGAAATATTACTCTGTTTGTCCTCTACAAAATTATTAATAAATATGTTAAAAAACATACGTTGTGCATTTTTTTGCCATTCAGTTTTGGAGATATGCTCATTTTTATTTAGTGCAAATTTTTATGGTCTGTACCAAGTGGGCATGGCTCACAGAAACCTTTGGGGGCATGTTGTTACATCATTACCCTTTGATCAGTGACCCCTTGGCAAAGATCATAAAATTAGTACTAAATAAAAAGGTCCCTATCTCTTGACCCATATGCCAAATTTAAAAAATAAATGAAAAATGAAATACTAAGGGGAGCAGTAAAATAAGGAGTAAAATAAGAGCAAAATCTGGAGACTTTTCACATGGTGACAGTTCCTCCTTAAATAATAAGGGTAGCCACAGACAGATGTTCTCTTTAATGCTGTGAAGCAGTGGAGTTCATCTGTTATGGCTCCATCACTACAAGCTGGCAGTGTGTGTGAGTTTCTGCTGGGTGTTGAGTTGTTGATTTGTATTGAGTTGAGGCATGAGTTGTCCAAGGTGAATGAATGAATGAATGAATGAATGAATGAATCTATTTATCAAACTAATAATGCGATTTGTATACTTGTTATCTCGTTCTGACTCCTTTATTCTTTATGGTGTCAATTTAAAGAAGCAGAAGAGAAAGGGATTGCCATCACAAGACAACAGCTAAGATTGTGATACAGAGGGGAATGCTAAGGCCACGGTCCCACTATCAGTAATTGGTCAGTATTTGGTCAGTATTTTTTCTCAGGAGTGGGAGACAAAACCAGGAGTGGGTGATGATAAATGCAGAATTGGTGACTTGTTTCTATTATACCTTTTCTCTGATTGTTCCTCACCTGGTTTTGGCTCCCACTCCTGAGAAAAAATACTGACCAAATACTGATAGTGGGGCCGTGGCCTTACAGAGAGAATATTAGACACTGTTAGGAACCCACATATTAGACTCTCTCAATATTTTTATATTATCATTGTCATGAAATGAACATTTGAACCCTTTCTTACTAGTAATATTAGTGTTCAGGTCAGTGCTGATAACAAGATTTTTTAGTTTTTTTTAACACTGAAATATTTACTTTTATTTTTGTATTTGATATTATAAATGCTGACTCCGCTAACAAAATTAACACATGTAGTTAAATACAGTACGCTGATAAGCTCAGTATTGGAAGAATTTTACAGGATAGTTTGAATTAAATAAGCACTCCCATTAAGTTTGTTATTCATTAAATGTGTTTGTACATGCATGTAGTGTAGTGTGAGTGTATTAATATACACACCTACCATTGCTATCTCTGCTGTCCAGCGCCGTTGCTCCCCTCTTCTCGTTGACGTCACCGCTCTGCAGACTTTCTGGGTCACGCTGTGCTCTGTGTGACCCAGAAGTAGCTTTTACAATTTAAACCTATGGAGCATCAAAACAAGGCACTACCATATTTTTTGGACCATAAGACACACTTTTTTCCCCCAAATTTTGGAGGAAAATGGGGGGTGCATCTTATGGTCCAAACGTAGCTCACCGAGGAGTTGCGGTGGTGATGGAGCGGGAATGCGGAAAGCAGGGTCCCTTCCTCCCTCAGGAGCCCAGCGGCAGCAGAATCGCCGAGATGCTGCGGGGCTCGTGTTGGCGGTCAGGCAGAGCGGCATGCATTGCTTTTCCGGCGGCTGTGGCCATCTTCCTGAAGCCGTGATCTACAGGGAAAGCCCAAGCAGGCGCACGTGCAGACTGGGAAGTTGGCGGCCATTTCCCTGAGGCCCACCTTGTGCCAAAAAACAGCAGCCTGGGGTTCTTCTAAGCAGCTGCCTAGCACTATGAAAATGAAAATGGTGGAGGCCCAGAATCCAGGAGAAGGCTATAAGAAGATAGCAAAGCGTTTTCAAGTTGTAATTAAGAAATGGCAGTTAACAAGAACAGAGGAGGTCAACATAAAGTCTGGAAGACAAAACTAAATTTCAAGTGAGAGCTGCTTGTAGGATTGCTAGAAAGCCAAATCAGAATACCTGCACAAATATGGCAAAATGGAAAATTCATCAGAAGAAAATCTCTCCTGCGTCCTCATCATAAAATTCAGCATCGGAAGCATGTAAAAGAATATCTAAACAAGCCTAATGCATTTTGAAAACAAGTTCTGTGCACTGAAGAGGTTAAAATAGAACTCAATGGCCAATAGACTACCTCAAAAGGCGCAAGCTGAAGGTTTTACAATGGCCCTCACAGTCCCCTGATCTGAACATCATTGAAAATCTGTGTCTAGACCTCCAAATAGCAGTGCATGCAAGACATCCCAGGAATCTCACAGAACTGTAAGAATTTTCCAAAGAAGAATGAATGAAAATCCCTCAAACAAGAATTGAAAGACTCTTGTCTGGCTGCAAAACGCGTTTAGAAGCTGTGATACTTTCAAAAGGGGGGCTACTAGGTACTAACTATGCAGGGTGCCCAAACTTTCGCATTGGCCCATTTTAGTTTTTGTCATTTTTAAAATGTAAAAGATGAAAATATAATATATTTTTTGCCTAAAATACAAAGGAAATGTGTCATCTTTAACTTTAGGCCTTTTAGAGATTATGTCATCTTCCACTTGCTTAACTGTTCACAATAAGGTTATGTGCCCACTATCCTGATGCAGCAGCACTTTGGACGCAGCATATGTTTGCTGCGTCCAAAACGATGCATTCTATTCAATTCAGGTAAATCTGCATGTGTTAACTGAACCATGCGGATTTACCGCATTCAATACATTCTAGTAGTCAAATTTCTGTGGCGGAGACTAGCGACTCCGCAAGAGAAATTGACATGCTGCGGTCCTGAAAGACATGCTCCATGTCAGTGTCCGCAGGTGATCCGCAGCCTCAGATGCACGCATAGTGGACATGGGATTTCTAGAAATCCCATGCACTATGCTGTAACATCTGGCTGCTGTGGGTTTGACGCTGCATAAATAAGCAACGTCAAACCCGTAACATTCCCTGATCGTGAGCCCATACCCTAACAGTAATTTTGACCGGAGGTGCCCAAATTTTTACATGCCACTGTACATACGCACATATTTAATGAATAAAAAGCTTAATGAGAGTGCTTCTTAAAAGACACGATACAAAATTATGGTTCAATTGCAAGGAGAAATCACCAATTGGCATAACAATATGGTACCTTCAGGCCTGAATTAACTTTTTTTTCTGTCTCCACAGGCTTGTTGCATTGTATTTTTTCCTCAGCTTTCACTAATCTCTTTGGAGGCCTAGGAGGTGGAATCTGTTGGCTTGGCAGGTCCTTTCTCAGGCTGTAATAGAAGCACTCAGTAAGTTCTTCTACTTTTGTGGAAATGGTTAGCCCAGCAGGTAATGACACTGTATCCTCCAATAAAACCAAAGAAATGTTAACGTATTTCATTGGCAACTCAAAGCACTCTGAATCTGTGTCATACAACGAAACCAATAATGCAGACTCTTCCACAATTTCTTCTAGTCTAATAGAAGGAAATGATACCAAAGGATCATTTGATATAGATCTGTCTTTTGTAACAACCTTAACATCACAAGGCAACTTAAGTTTCTGTATTATACTAGAAAGGTTGTATTTTTTAGTATCTTTAACTTCTTCAACAAATCTCCCCTCCATATAGGTAGGGAGCACTACTTCCTCTGGTGTATCTTCATCATCATCATCATCATCATCATCATCATCATCTTCATTTGCTGTGACTTTTTTACAAACTAGGACATCAGTTTCTTGTTTTCCCTTTGGAGTTGTTAGGACAGTTTTGGTATGATGTAAAACCTGTAAATGATCTCCAATACAAAGGGAAGGGATGTTTTCATCACTACTATCACAATCCTGGGTCACTACAACTTTTAGTTTAGTTCCTTCCAGAGCTTTAGTCCAGAGATCGAAAATGGAAGCAAACTCCCTCGGTCTTTGACGAAATTTCCCTGTGTATGAATCATCGATATAAAAGAATTTAGAGGTCTTGCCTTTATTGCCTGTGGCAAGAACTTTCTTTGACACAATTTTTCTGTAAATTATAATTTTCCGTCCCTTTTGTAAAGCTGAGAAAGTGTCATTTTTTACCATATGCTGAACTTCTGCTGAATCCAGAATTTCTGCTACAACAGGAAATTTCTCTTGATGATCAAAAATCTCTGTCAAGGACAAAGGCTGGACAAATGTGACATTTCCACAGTGATCAGTGATGTCAACAACATCAACTTCTAGACTTGATGGCATCTTCACAAATCCTTTTCTCACTGAGGTGTAGAAATACAAGTGTTAGTTCAATAGGATCATACATCTCAGACAATTAATCGAGATGTCCAACATTAGAAAAAAAAATGTAAACAAAGGTAGTCTGCAATACCAAACATAGCCCATGGACAAGAGTGGTGCAATTTTTAGACCAAAAAACAATTGTTTTTTCTAATTCTAGAAAATGTAATTAATTTGATGAATACATAGCAAGTGCAGTAAAATATGTTGTTTTGGTTTGTTTATTTGTTTTGTTTTAAGAAAGAAGTGCACAGAATAATACATCTTTTATGGATGTTTGCATTCCCTAATTTTAAGTCGGTGGGTGAACAAATTAAATCTAATTGTGCTTGTGCACATCTGCCTATGTCATACAAAAATACAGGTTAGCTGGCTTCCTATAAAATTTTGAACATGGACTGATGTGAATGGTTATACAGTCTCTGCACAGTGCCACGGAATATGTTGGTGCTACAGTATACAAGTAACAGAAATACATTTACAAATAAAAACAAAAGTGGTGGTGATGTGCATTAATATATTCTGCTAGTATTTTCTTCAGTATTTGGGAAGTATTTGGGAAGGAGCCAGATGGGTGCTACTGACTACTAAGGGACATGGATTAAAGGGTCAATCCCACAATTGCATTATTTTTCACAAATCACAGGAAATACTTACTATTAACATACACACTAAGCCTAACATAACATTTCTTTCCTGTACCTTTGTTTGTTTTTTTCATCTTTATCTGCCTCACTGTGCATCTGTAGCACCCTGAGGATTCGGCTGCTACAGGGGTATTGCACCTCAACCCAGAGGTGTGATATTCCACTCCCGGGTAAGGATGGAGTGTGGGACTGAGCTCGGTAGGCTGCATGCACTACATACATCCCATTTCCGAGGAACAGACCAACGGTACTCCCACTTAGCAATGTGCAGGTACGACCGAGTCTGTTCCTGGCTGGAGTGGGAGGGGGGTGGAACATCCCATGTAGTGTAGGGGCAGATAGGGGGAGCAGTTTGGGTAGTGATAGGAGCTCATTGGGTGCTGGTCACCTGAGCTCACACATAGAGGGATATATAAGGTGGGCACCAACTAGAATCAGGGTCAGATGCAGAGAACAAGTCAGTGGAGACAGCAAGACAGCTGCAGAGGAGCAGACAGCAAGCAGAGAGGAAGTCAGCCTGCAGCAAGAGAGAGACCCTGAGTGAGAGAGGAGCAGAGAAGGAGTACCCAGAGGGGGAAGACTGAAGGGACCCAAGAACCCAAATTAGAGCACCGGGTGAGGAGTCAGCAAAAGGGTACCGGAACCCAAACTGGTGGGGGTAAAAACAATCCCCAGCCAGAGACCGGAGGCCGTGGGCAGCATCTGCCACGGCCACCCATCACATCCACCCCGAAGGCACACCACATGAAGGGTCAGGGAACCCAAGGCCAAGGGTGTCCCAACAGAAGGCCCGAGGGAGCTGGACCTAGGTGGATCACTGGTGGGGACGGCCAGAGAACGGGACAGAAGGAGAGCTCAGGGCCACGCTCCGGACTTGTTTGGGGGTTGGCTGGATCCAGGACCTGGTGGACGCAGCACGGCTCGGGTGGTCACTCGCAGCTGGAGTGACCAGTACAACATCTGCAGTAAGTAAACACCCTTAACTGCACAACCCGACTCTGTCTTCATTGCCGTCTGCACCGCACCACCACAACCCCCATCCTCTGCACCTGTCCCCCCTGAGGCTATACCCCTCCCGTTGGGGGTTATCCCACCAAGCTGCGCACCCACCATCAGCCTCAGCGGACCCTGCTGCAGCGGCGGCCACAGTGACCGCATCACAACGGGTGGCGTAGTCGACACAAAAGAACTCTTAATAACATCTGTAGGACTGCCACATAACACTGAGCTTGACGCCCTGGGCACGGGCCGGGTCACAGCCGCTCGGAGACTACAACCCCCTATCTGATCCGGTGCCGGGTATTCCCCTCAAAAAGGAATATGTCCCAGGGGGCGCGTCAACTTTGGCGTAGTCGGCAGGATTACGTGCCCGCAACACCCGGGTACTGCGTGCCTGAAGAACAGTGCAAGTTTACCTCAAAAAGAAGTCTCCTGCCGGTTCCGGAGGGTCCCCGCCATCGGACCCCATCACCAGTCGATTCCCGCCGGTTGTCCGCCATTAACAGCTTTTTCCCGCCATCTGCAGAGTTTCCCGCCACTGGGAAGCGATTCCCGCCATTTCCGAAGGTTTCCCGCCTTGCCAGAGCGGACGCCATTATGGGCGTGCCAGAGGGTGGCGAGAGGCCACCTCCCATCGTGGGCCAGGACCGAAAATGGCGCCAAAAGTGGAAACCGCCCCCACCAACAGAGACTGTGATGTTGGAGGTGTCTGTCAGCGTGAAAGAACTACCCCTGGAGCTGACAGTCACCGAGTTGCCCCGGGACCGCCCTCGAAGTGGGAGGAGACGAAAGAAAAGAACGAAGATGGGTGCCGCTTGGAGCAGTCTGGAGCGAGCGGACCCGGAGGCAAGAGGTCTAACGAGGAGTAGCGGAGGAGCTCACCCGGAGATGGAGAGAAAGCAGAACAGCACCGGCCCGCTGGCCAGGAGTCTGCTAGAGACCGAGGAAGGAGGGCAGAGCAGCACCGGCCCGCTGGCCAGGAGCCTGCCGGAAGAAGAGCAGAGCAGCACCGACCCGATGGTCAGGAGCCTGCTAGAGTCCACAACCCCGCTAGGTCTAGCGGAGATCTTAGCGCAGCTCCCCCGAGACCGGGAGTGTGCACAAACTGCCTTGGAGGGCCTCGCAAGGAGGATGGCCCGGGTACAGCGTGAGATACTGGCGGAGTGGAGCCGGGAGATGGCCCAGCAAGCTGGAACCCGTCCACGGAGCATGCTCCCCTGGGAGAGGACACCAACTGCCTCTACGGATGACGCGGGAGGACCCAAGGTCGGAGACGGCGCTGAGAAGGGAGCCGAACGTATGAAGGCAGGTAAAGGGGACGCTTATACCCCATACCGAGAGACCGCCCACCTGCCCCGGTTCCCCGTCGCAGAGCCCGAAAGTCCCCCGTCCGTGCCCGTAACCGCCATGTCACCGCTAATGACTAGGCCCCGACCGGAAGCCGCCGCAGCGACCCCTGTGACGTCACGCGCCTCGATCCGGAGCGTGACAAAGCAGGAAATACCACCAGCCTGGTCGCAAGGCCTAGTACCCCCGGGCGCCGCAATGCCAACAGCGCCCCCTACCTCCGCGGAGCCTCCGGCCTGGCCGCAAGGCCAGGTAGCCCAGGGTGCCGCCGTCCTAACGGTGCCCTTCACCTTCCAGGTGCCCCAGGCCTGGCCGCAAGGCCTGGGCAACCCGGGCGCCACCACCACCGCGCCCGCGCCCGTAAAACCAAGGGTGCCACACCTGGGGGAGGACTTGTTCAGCCAGCTCACATGGCCGGACGGGAGGCCCTTCGTCTGGCCCGAAGGATACCATGAGCTGGAACGGCAGCAGAAACTAAGACCCCTGGATGAACCCCTGATTCCGGCTCCGAAGCCCGTGGCACGGATCTCGCCCCCGCTAGCGGAAGCACAGTTTGAGTGGGACCCCACCGGAGAAGATCTAATGGGGTTCACTCAGGAAACTAGGGCAGCTGCAGCAGAGCGCGCTGAGTGTTGCCGACAGCAGCTCGAGGAGTTCGCGAGGGAGCGGAGAGAGAGGCGGGTCCGGGAACAACAGGCCCAAGTACGGAGCGCCGAGCAGAAGAGCCGGACCAGGAGGGACCCCCGTGCAGCGCATTGTCCCCGCACCATCGGGACAGTGATCAAGTTCAACCAGCAGCATGGGTGGGGCTTCATCAGAGACCACAACACCCCCGGCGACGTTTTTGTAACGCGCAGAGACGTTGAGTCCCACCTGCCGGAAGGTCACAAAGGCCGTGACCTCTACGTCGGAGACGAGGTCACTTTCACCCGGCACAAGTGTGCCAAAGGACCTTACGCCCTCCACGTACACCGCTTGACGGAGGAGGAGTTGCGGTACGGGGAGGAGGAGCCAGAGGACCCGGACGGGTCTGAAGCAACACCATATCACCAAGAAAAAGCAGGAGGGAGCCGTCGTTGAGGACGGGAGTAGACACTGTATATAGTTGCCCGTCGGGGCACAGTGAACCGTTGCTGCTAAAATAGTCCCCGTTGGGACCAGTGAACTGTTTACCCGTTAACCCCTTCATCCTACAGGCTGAGGACTGTGAGCAGCCATTCCCTTCCCTCTACCTGGCCGAGGACTGAGAGCGGCCAACTTCCCCTGTAAATAGTTGCGCGTCCTAAAGCGCCCCCTTCCGGTTTTATAGGAAAACCAGTTTTTCTAAGAGACTGTCGCACTTTTCCCGGACACACGTTGCACAGTGTCCGGAGGAGGAACCTGAAACAAGAGACGACGAGAATGTTTATATAAAAAGTTTTATATATATATAATGTTTTATATGTTTTATTATGTTTATATGAAAAAAAAAAAATGTATGTTTTGGTGTTTTTGTCTTTACAGCCCGAGGACGTGCTGTGATTTACCAGGGGGGAATGTAGCACCCTGAGGATTCGGCTGCTACAGGGGTATTGCACCTCAACCCAGAGGTGTGATATTCCACTCCCGGGTAAGGATGGAGTGTGGGACTGAGCTCGGTAGGCTGCATGCACTACATACATCCCATTTCCGAGGAACAGACCAACGGTACTCCCACTTAGCAATGTGCAGGTACGACCGAGTCTGTTCCTGGCTGGAGTGGGAGGGGGGTGGAACATCCCATGTAGTGTAGGGGCAGATAGGGGGAGCAGTTTGGGTAGTGATAGGAGCTCATTGGGTGCTGGTCACCTGAGCTCACACATAGAGGGATATATAAGGTGGGCACCAACTAGAATCAGGGTCAGATGCAGAGAACAAGTCAGTGGAGACAGCAAGACAGCTGCAGAGGAGCAGACAGCAAGCAGAGAGGAAGTCAGCCTGCAGCAAGAGAGAGACCCTGAGTGAGAGAGGAGCAGAGAAGGAGTACCCAGAGGGGGAAGACTGAAGGGACCCAAGAACCCAAATTAGAGCACCGGGTGAGGAGTCAGCAAAAGGGTACCGGAACCCAAACTGGTGGGGGTAAAAACAATCCCCAGCCAGAGACCGGAGGCCGTGGGCAGCATCTGCCACGGCCACCCATCACATCCACCCCGAAGGCACACCACATGAAGGGTCAGGGAACCCAAGGCCAAGGGTGTCCCAACAGAAGGCCCGAGGGAGCTGGACCTAGGTGGATCACTGGTGGGGACGGCCAGAGAACGGGACAGAAGGAGAGCTCAGGGCCACGCACCGGACTTGTTTGGGGGTTGGCTGGATCCAGGACCTGGTGGACGCAGCACGGCTCGGGTGGTCACTCGCAGCTGGAGTGACCAGTACAACATCTGCAGTAAGTAAACACCCTTAACTGCACAACCCGACTCTGTCTTCATTGCCGTCTGCACCGCACCACCACAACCCCCATCCTCTGCACCTGTCCCCCCTGAGGCTATACCCCTCCCGTTGGGGGTTATCCCACCAAGCTGCACACCCACCATCAGCCTCAGCGGACCCTGCTGCAGCGGCGGCCACAGTGACCGCATCACAACGGGTGGCGTAGTCGACACAAAAGAACTCTTAATAACATCTGTAGGACTGCCACATAACACTGAGCTTGACGCCCTGGGCACGGGCCGGGTCACAGCCGCTCGGAGACTACAACCCCCCATCTAATCCGGTGCCGGGTATTCCCCTCAAAAAGGAATATGTCCCAGGGGGCGCGTCACATCCAGTTACACATACCTGTATGGGTGTTCCTATTCTTACACTGCATTTCCCAGCAGGACTTGCTTTTCTCCTCAGTGCTACAGATCCATCAACCTCTCCTTTGTGCTTGAATAGCCCAAATTTCCTAAGTTATCGTCAAACTAATCTACATGTAGCATGCCCGTTATACTTCTGTGTACACTCTGCTCCCGTAAAGTACCATGCCTGACTGACATCTCACTGCTCGGCTCTCGGCGAGTATTTCCGGGATGCTCAGGAGGGAGTTCCTGCCCTGCATGTTTGGCGCTCTTTAGAGAGCCAATGAACATGCAGGGATTGCCTGCCATGCACTATAATGCCGTAGCCATGTTGGTTGTGGGCATTACAGTGATTGACTGGCCGCACAGTGTCATCAATTCTATATAAGACCTGGCACCGTCATGCTCGTCACAGTCACTCCGGAATCAGACAGTGTAGGGAGAGGTGCTGCTGAGCTTGGGAGAGATTTACTTGTTTATAGTTAGTATAGGTCTTCCACAACATATATATATATATATATATATATATATATATATATATCCAATTGAACTAACAGTCCTTCTGAGGACTAATCCAGCTGCATATATTCAGTGGTGATAGCAGGAGTTAGGCAGGCAGGGTATGTGGCAGACTGCAGTGCATATAGTGCAAGAGGGTACATTGAACGTCCTGTTAATATAGGTATTCCACAACATATATATATCCATCTGAACTAACAATCCTTCTGAGGACTAATCCAGCTGCATATAATCAGTGCTAGGCAGGAGTAAGGCAGGCAATGTATGTGGCAGACTGCAGTGCATATAGCGCAAGAGGGTCCATTGAACGTCCTGTCTGCTGCTGCTGTAATAGTTACAGATATTTGTAGACATAGCCCCAGATATCAGGGGCCAGGGCAAATTTTTTTTTTATCTTAATCCTAGTTATTTGCTTAAAAAGCAATCCAGAATACACCATTTTTCTGCTCCATTTGCTTGTTAACATTGCAGAATACAGCCAGATCTGTTCCATATTTCAGCGATAAAAATCCAGAAATTGGAACTGAATGTGGAAAATATTGACCTCCTTTTCCATTTTGTTGCAGTGTGTCGGTCAAGCTATTCAAGTCTCCTTTTTCCATTCTGTTGCAGTGTGTCGGTCAAGCTATTCAAACTAGGTGTCTGTGAAGAATAGTATTAGTAAATTACAGGCCTGCTATTAAAAACCATGGTTCTCTGTCAGACATATCACCTATAAGACTGTTCCATAATCAGACATTTCTTCCATTTCCATTCTGTTGAAGTGTGTCGTTCAAGCTATTCACACTAGGTGTCTGTGAAGAATAGTATTAGTAAATTACAGGCCTGCTATTTAAAGCCGTGGTTCTCTGTCAGACATATCACCTATATGCCTGTTCCAAATGCAGCCATTTCTTCCATTTCCATTCTGTTGCAGTGTGTCGGTCAAGCTAGCCACACTAGGTCTCTGTGTAGAATAATATTAGTAAATTGCAGGCCTGTTATTTAAAATTGTGGTTTTCTGTCAGACGTATGACATAAAAAAATATTATCCTTCATTTAAAATTGGCAAGGAGCATGGCAAGGGATGGGGAAATGGATGTGATGGTGATGGTGCATGCAGAGGACGAGGACATGGCCGTGGGCAAGCTGAAATTGTGCCACAACAAACACCAATATCTTGTCGCTCGACCTTCCTGTCCCAATTACTAGGGGACTGCAGTACACCACTATTGAACACAGAGCAGTGTCAAAAGGTTGTTGGTTGGATAGCAGATAATGCTTCCAGTCACTTTGCCACCACCACCACCACCACCCTGTCTTCCACACGGTCAAGTCTCAGTAGTCGTGGGTCTGGACCGCATATTCCTCACCCTGATCCTCCTTCCTTCCACCATGCCGAGTGCCCGGAGACAACTGACCCCACACTTGGACACTCAGAAGAGCTGTTCACTTTTCCATTTGTAGATTCGGACCTCTCGCCCAGCCAGCTTCAAGCGAGTCAAGAGGAAAACGCGTGTAGCGATGCCCAAATATTGGAGCAGCCACAGTCATATGAAGGCGACGGTGGGAAAGTGCAATTACTGTCGCAAGAGGTGAATGATGATGATGAGACACAATTGACAGAAAGTCAGGAGGATGACCAGGGTGCGGAAGTGGAAGATGGTGGATGATGTAGTAACTGACCCAACCTGGCAGGGGGACATACAGAGCGAGGACTGCAGCACACAGGGGGAGGGAGGCATAGCACCACAACAGGCAGGAAGAAGCAGTGTGGTGGCCGCAGACACAAGGCAGGAAAGTGTTCTTCGTAATGCCAACACGACGGAAGTTGCCAGTACAACTGTTAGGTCTTCCCGAGTCTGGTAATTTTTTAAAGACTCAGATAACCCCAAAAAGGCCATTTGCACAACCTGCCAGGCCAGCATAAGCAGGGGTAGCAAAACTAGCAGCCTGACCACCACCAGCATGATCAGGCACATGGAAGAAAAGCACCCGACTAAGTGGGCCGAACCCCAGGGTCCAGCAACAGTGTCTGCGGGTGACACCACTGTTTCTTCCGCTATTGTGCATTCACGCCAATCCCCTGTCCATGGCGCCCGCCAAGATGCCTCCCGCCCTTGTCATTGAACACTCTCAACTAGCACCAACAGCAAGCACGTCCATGTCCTTGTCCCAGCGCAGCGTTCAGTTGTCCCTACCCTAGTCCTTGGAATGCAAGCACAAATACGCAGTCAACACCCCACAGGCCACACTACTAAATTCACACATTTCGCGAATGCTTGCGCTCGAAATGTTGCCTTTTAAGCTAGTGGAGATGGAAGCTTTTTGCAACCTGATGGCAGCAGCCGTCCCTTGGTACTCGGTCCTCAGCCGCCACTATTTCTCCCGGTGTGCCATACTCGCATTACATGAGCACGTGTCCCACAACATTAGCCGTGCCCTCAACAACGCAGTTACTGGGAAAGTCCACCTAACCACGGACATATGGACAAGTGCTTGTGGGCAGGGACGGTACATTTCGCTGACGGTACACTGGGTTAATAAAGTGGAAGCTGGGATTCAGTCAGACCTTGGGACGGAACACGTCCTCTTGACGATGAGGATTGTGGGCCCTGGGTCAATCAGGGTTGCCCCCCACATTCTACAGCTCCTGCACCTCCTCCTCCTCTTCAGCCTCCATCTCCAAAATGACCACATCAGTCACAAGCTGGAAGCACTGCAGCACTGCCTCGGCCAAGCGGCAACAGGCTGTTCTGAAGCTAATATGCTTAGGTGACAAACTGCACAATGCTGAAGAGTTGTGGACAGCTCTGAAAGAGCAGGCAGATCTGTCCCTGACACCGCTGACCCTACAGCCAGGCATGGACGTGTGTGACAATGGCCGGAACATGGTGGTGGCTCTGAGGCGAGCTCACACAAATACCATGCCTGACCCATGTGCTTAACCTCATGGTTCAGCGGTTTTTCAAAATCTACCTGGGTCTGTCGGATCTGCTTGTCAAAGTACGCCACCTGTGTGCCCATTTTAGAAAGTTTGCTACAGCTTCCGCCGCCCTTGCCATGCTTCAGCAGCGTTTGCAGCTTCCAGCTCACTGAATGATCTGCGATGTCGCCACGCGTTAGAACTCTACATTGCAGATGTTGGGAAGGATTTGTGAGCAGAAGAGGGCAGTTATTGACTACCAGCATCAACAAGGCCATTGTTATTCAGTTCAGACTCCACACAATAGACCTCAGGAGTGGACATGGATGTCAGACATATGTACCACCCTTCAAAACTTTGAGGACTCCACCAAGATGGTGAGCGGCGATGATGCCATAATTACCGTCACCATCCTGCTTCTCGGTCTTCTGAAACGCTCTCTGCTCACAATTAAAGAGGATGCATTGCAGGCAGAGCACGATGAGATGGAGCAAGGAACTATACAGGGTGATTCCACGCAGCCCAGCCTCATCTCATCCCAATGAGATGGCCTGAGGACAAGGAGGAGGAGGAGGAGGATGAGGAGAGCATGGTCAGTCGTCCTCTTGGTGATGACGCGGAAGTCTTGCCTGTTAGCAGTCTGGCACACATGGCTGAGTTTATGTTACGCTGCCTTTCCCGTGACCCTCACATTGTCCAAATTTTGGGTGACAGCCATTACTGGTTGGTGACAGTTCTAGACTCATGCTATAAGGAGAACTTTCTGTCTCTTATTTCCGAGCAGGACAGGCCTAATAAAATGGTGCAGTACGAGAAGGCCCTTGTTGCGGAATTATTAAAAAAATTCCCATCTGAAAACGCTGGCGGCAGAGGTCACAGTTTGTTGGACAACCAAAGAGTACAGGTGAGAGAGACACAAATGCAATCCAGCAGAGGCAGGGGAACACTGTCTAAGTTCTGGGACAGTTTTCTCAGACCCTCCCATCGCACAGGCCCTGAGGCTTGGGTACCCTCCCAAGCGGCAACAAGCTGTGCTGAAGATAACATGCTTAATGCTTAGGTGACAAACCACACACCGCTGCAGAGTTGCTGAAAGCTGTAACACAGCAGCCTGATCTGTGGCTCTCAACGCTGAACATACAGCCAGGCATGGTCATGTGTGACAATGGGCGGAACCTGGTGATGGAGAAATGACAGCCAGAGTAGATACAGTTTCCTAAAAGTCAGTCCTTTCACCGAGCTAAAAAATATGGCTGCGGTGAAATATAACTCACCGACAAGCTGTGGACTGGCTCCGTACTGTCCCTGGCCACATTCACTTGTCCACGTGTTTGCGGTTTGGCGGTCCTTCCCAGTAAGTGGACTGGGGAGGGCACGGGTAATGTTGTATTATCCGTGCTTGTGGAAGATGGAGACGACACCAGGACAAATTGTGGAGCTGGGGACCGATTATGAACACCCGGCCGCTGCAGGCATGAGGTTGTGAAAAGCTTCCGCCTCCATGAACCTAAAAAGCCACATTTCAAGTGCTAGCAGCTGTCAAAAATTTGTCAGTATAGTATTGCAACCTGTGGATGGGTGGGTGGCTGGCTGCAAACTTGCGCTAGCATTCCAAGGAATGGGTAGGGACAACTGAACACTGCGCTGGCACAAGGACGTGGATGGTGATTGTTGCAAGTCTGCAACGACAGGTGCGGGAGGCATCTTCGCATCCGCCAAGGATCACTTATAATGGGCACACTTTTAGGCAGTGACCTGGGAGTCAGAGATGCTTCCAGGGGTCTTCCCCATGCTGTTCCCATGTCTTTTCAGCACTGTATGCATGTGTCTGATGATGTGTCACACACCACATGGCCAGATAAGGTTGTAAAATGTTAAAATGACATTTCCCGGTGAATGCATTTGTCTTGGTTGAAAGCAATGCAAAAGTGCAAAAACGCATCAAAAACGCTACTTGTGAACATAGCCCAAGGTGTGGAGGAACATTTTTGTTTTTGGTTATTTATTTTGCCTTATATACAAGCCATTACCCTGGAAAGGATGCTCTTTAACATATTTCCCAGGAAAATCCATTTTGGTTTTGTTTGTGCAAGTTTTATTGTCAGTCCGTAAAAGTGGCATAATACATCTGACAACGTTGTTGACAGCACTGACCTGGGAGTCAGAAATGTTTCCAGTGGTTTTCCCCATGCTGTTCCCATGTCATTTGAGCACTGTTCCCATCGATTTGGGCAATTTTTAGGCCCTCTGCAGACCGCCGGGGGGAGCCGCCTGAAAAATGCTCGAGTTTTCAATTTGCTCGACTCGAACAATGAGTACCCAGTGAGCGGGTTGTAGGCCTCCTGGTCCGTGTCTTCCTCTCTCTAAGCTTCTAGCCAGCCTGGAACTTGGCCTAGCTTCTATGTTGTTTTGCTCTCTCACCTGACTGCTTGGTAGTAGGACTTTTCTCTGGCAACCACTATCCCTGGACACCGGGGCCTTTGTGGTTCCTAGTCCTGTAATTGATGGTAGCTTCAGGATGACCAGGGGTCTGGAAGCCTCCTGGTATGCCGGTTGTCCCTACCGGGTGTAGAGGACCCTGTAGGCGCGGACCCAGTGTCCGGCTTGTGTCTTGGGGTGAGCTTCAGATGCTCCTCTGCCCCCTTAACTCCTCTCTCCTCTCTCTCCTTGCCTCGGCCACACTCGGGGCCCTCAGTACAGCAGCAGACGTACTGCATCTTCACTGCTCTCTGACTGAACAACTGACTAACTACTCACTGACTGACTGCCTAACTCCACCCTCCAGTTTATATATGCCTAACAGGGCCCCCTCTGGTGGTCTGAGGTGGAAGGGTGGAGGTGTCTGTTTGTAGTGAGAGCCTCTTGTGGAGAAGTCCGTCCATGCACCCTTTTGGGTCCTGTGGTACCTGTTGTAGCAGGGTGCTACACTGCCATATGCCTGCTAGTTTTGCTACCCCTGCTGATGCTGGCATGGCAGGTGGTGCAAATGGCCTATTGGGGGTTATCTGCAGAGTCTTTCAAAAACAACCAGACTCGGGAAGACCTAACAGTTGTACTGGCAACTTCCGTCGTGTTGATGTAACGGGGAATGGTCGCCCGCTTTCTGTCTGCGGCCACCACACTGCTTGTTCTTGCCTATTGTGGTGCTATGCCTCCCTCCCCCTGTGTGCTGCTGTCCTTGCTCTGCAGGTCACCTTGCCAGGTTGGGTCAGTGACTTTGTCGTCCACCACCTCATCTTCCACTTCCGCACCCTGATCCTCCTCCTGACTTTCTGGCAATTGTGTCTCATCATCATCCACCTTTTGTGACAGTTTCCCACCATCACCTTCGTGTGACTGTGGCTGCTCAAATATTTGGGCATCGCTACATGCGATCTCCTCTTGCCCTGCTTCAAGTGGACCGGGCGAGAGGCCCGAATCTATAAATGGAAAAGTGAACAGCTCTTCGGAGTGTCCAAGTGTGGGATCAGTTGTCTCCGGGCACTCGGCATGGTAGGAGGTAGGAGGATCAGGGTGAGGAATATGCAGTCCAGACTCACGGCTACTGAGACTTGACTGTGTGGAAGACAGGGTGGTGGTGGTGGCTAAGTGACTGGAAGCATTATCTGCTATCCAACCAATAATCTTTTCACACTGCTCTGTGGTCAATAGTGGTGTTCTGCGGTCCCCTATTAATTGGGACAGGAAGGTCGAGAGACAAGATGTGGGTGTTTGCTGTGGCACAAATTCAGCTTGCCCACGGCCTCGGCCTCGTCCTTGTCCTCTGAGTGCACCATCACCATCACGTCCACTTCCCCGTCCCTTGCCACGCACCTTGCCCATTTTAAATAGAGGACAATATTTTCCACGTTCACTACATATGGCTGGATTTGAACCGCAGTGATATGTGATACGTGTGATGGAAAACCACAGTTTTAAATAGCTGGCCTGTAGGTTACTATTTTTCACAGAAATGGCTGAATTTGGAGTGGAGATGTTTTTGGTTGTCATTAAGATTTAAAAAGAGAAAACACAGTAGTTTGACAATAAATGGCTTCACCCAACCAATAACCATGAATAGAGAAAAAGTTTTTTTTTGTTATCATTCATATTTTCTGAAACAAGGCTAAGAAAGGAAAAACTCTGCTGGGGTATGTAAACTTTTGAGCTCAATTGTACATACACTATTATCCTATAGTACACAACTTTTTTCATCTCATCTATATAAAGTCCCATCCTGCAGTTTACCATACCTTACAGCCCCCTCTGTATACAGTCCCATCCTGCGGAATATCACACTTTTCAGTCCCCTTTATACACAGTGATATCCTGAATTATATCTCTACATACAGTCCCCCTATACACAGCCACATCCTGCTGTATATCAATCCTCTCAGCCCCTGTATATACAGTCTCATCCTGCACTTCATCACTTCTCTCAACCCCTATATAGAGCCTCATCCTGCAGTATACCACTCCTTTCAGTCCCTCTATACACAACCCCATCCTGCAGTATATCTCTCCATTCAGCCTCTATAGACACAGCATAATTTTGCAGTAGATTACTCCTTTCAAACATTTCATTGAAAGCCCATTCCTGCAGTACATCACTCCTTTTATTTACCAGCACACCCCCTGCTTTCTGGTATTAACTCTATGCACAATAATTAGTGTTGAGCGAGCACTAAAATGCTCGGGTGCTCGAAGCTCGGGCCGAGCTCACTGTGATACTCGGGTGCTCGACCCGAGCAACGAGCCCAATGTTAGTCTATGGGAGACCCGAACATTTTTGCGGCGGCTCCCCCGGCAGTCTGTAGAAAGCCTAAAAAGTGCCCAAAACGATAGTGACAGTGCTCAAATGACATGGGGACAGCATGAGGATCGCCCCTGGAAGCATTTCTGACCCCCAGGTCACTGCTGTCAACAAGGTGGTCAGAGGTATTAAGCCACTTTTACAGGCTCACAATAAAACGTTCAAAAACGAAAGTGAAAGTGCTTTCCTGTGAAATATGTTAACCCCTTAACGACCATGGGTCTTTCTGTTTTTGTGTTTTCCTTTTTTGCTCCCATTCTTCCCAGAGCCAGAACTTTTTTAATTTTCATTCAATATGGCCATGTGAGGGCTTATTTTTTGCGGGACGAGATGTACTTTTAAACACCATCACTGGTTTTACCATATCGTGTGCTGGAAAATGGGAAAAAAATTCCAAGTGCAGTGAAACTGCAAAAAAAATGCAATTCCACAGTTGTTTTTTGGGTCCTTTTTTTACCATGTTCACAGATTGCTAAAACTGACCTGCCATCATTATTTTCCAGGTCACTACGAGTTCATAGACACCAAACATGTATAGGTTATTTTTTATTTAAGTGGTGAAACAAAAATCCAAAGCTTGCTAAAAAAACAAAAAAAAATGACGCCATTTTCCGAGACCCTTAGCTTCTCCATTTTTTGGGATCTGGGGCCAGGTGAGGGCTTATTTTTTGCGTGCCGGGCTGACGTTTTTATTGATACCATTTTGGGGTAGATCCGATGTTTTAATCGCCCGTTATTGCATTTTATTGCAAAGTTGTAGCGACCAAAAAAACTTAATTCTGGCGTTTAAAATTTTTTTCTCGTTACACCGTTTACTGATTGTATTAATTCTTCTTTTATATTGATAGATCGGGCGATTCTGAACGCGGCGATACCAAATATGTGTATGTGTTTTTTTTTTATATATATATATATTTTATTTTGAATGGGGCGAAAGGGGGGTGACAAACTTTTATATATTTTTTATTTTTTTTATTTTTTAAAAAACTTTTTTTTTACACTTTCTGCTTGCTTCTATAGTCTCCAAAGGAGACTAGAAGCAGCAGTTGTCTGATTGCTTCTACTGCATACAAGCGATGAGCAGATCGCTTGTATGCAGGAGAAATGCTCACTTGCTATGAGCGCTGACCACTAGGTGGCGCTCATAGCAATTGAGACATGACAACCACAGGCGTCTGCTGCAGACCCTGAGTTGTCATGCCCACCCATTGGTGACCCGCGATCACGTGACGGGGTCACTGATGGGCGGGGCTTAGGACTCCCGGAAGCGTGAGTTAAATGCCACTGTCAGAGATTTAACATGTTAACAGCCGCGGGTGGATTGCGATTCCAATAATCAGCTGACATGTGCTCGCTTCAGTGCGGGCTCACCGCCGGAGCCCCCGCTGAACCGGCCTTCCTGACCTGGTGCGTACTATTACTGACCAGGTCGGAAAGGGGTTAAGGAACATCCTTTCCAGGGTAAAGACTTGTGTATAAGGTAAAATAAATAACCAAAAACAAAAGTACTCCTCCACACCTTGGGCTATGTTTACAAGTAGCATTTTTTATGCGTTTTTGCATGTTTGTATTGCTTTCAACCGTGACAAATGCATTCACCGGGAAATGTCATTTTAACATTCTACAACCTTATCTGGCCATGTGCTGTGTGACACATGCATACAGTGCTAAAAAGACATGGGAACAGCATGGGGAAGACCCCTGGAAGCATCTCTGACACCCAGGTCACTGCCTAAAAGTGTGCCCATCAGAAGTGATCCTTGCCGCATCAGAAGATGCAGACTTGCAACTATCCCCGTGCAAGTCCTTGTCCCAGGGCAGTGTTCAATTGTACCTCCCCCATAACTTGCAATACAAGCGCAAGTATGCAGCCTGCCACCCACCCACCCCCAGGCTGCAATACCATACTGCTAGCTTGCTTGCACTTGAAATTGGGCCTTTTAGGCATGTGGAGGTGGAATCTGGCCACCACGTCATGGCTGCATCGGTAGCCTGGTATTCATTCTCAGTCCCCAGCCGCCTGGCGGCCGGGTGTCCACGCTTGGTCCCCAGCCGCCAGGGGTCGGCCGGGTGTCCATACTCAGTCCCCAGCCGCCCCGCGGCCGGGTGCCCACACACAGTCCCCAGCCGCGTGGGGGTGGCCGGGTGTCCATAAACGGTCCCCAGCCGCCCCTATTTGTCCCGGTGCGCCTTATACACAAGCGCGCATACCAAAACAAACATTACCTGTGCCCTCCCCAGTGCATTTAGTGGGAAGGACAGCCTAACCACAAACACGTGGACAAGTGAATGTGGCCAGGAATGGTCCATCTCACTGACGCCTTCACACTGGGTTAATATTGTGGAAGCCGGGACACAGTAGGACACTGGGATGCAACACGTCCTCCAGACATAGAGGATTGCGGGTCCTGGGTCAATCAGGCTTCAACACAAAGTTCAGAAGGTAGACAGCAGCAGTGGTCAGCCTCCTACACAACGAGTAAATTATTCATGATCATGAGGCCATCCACCTCCTTAGCTTTCTGTTCCTTGGAATGCAAGCGCATGTATGTAGTAGCAGCTAGGCCTGAGATGGTCAGCGTTTTGGCGCATATTCTACCTCCTTCGAGGATTGCTGGATGTTTTCCTGCTACTATCCCAGTTCTATGACTCCCGTTAAAACAAAGCTTCAGGTGATGAATGATGGATGAGGTGGTGGCAAAGGAGAAAGAGCAGGAGGAACTGGAACCATTCACATCAATATCAGGCCAGCCAACCACACATGTCTTGTAGGATATGTTTCTGTACCAAAAGGAGCGGTTCAGCTACACAGTTATAAGGCATACAGTGAATGCAATGCCTACCAAAAATTTCGAGGCACTCCAATGCCCCTTGGAAGTGACATGGAGGTCAGAGGGCCTTAACTAAACCGTTTTTTCTATTTATAGCAACTGGGTCTCCTGTACACTGTTGGCCTAAGCAGGGAATGGAAGGCTTTCCAAAAATTATTAGGCACTGCAATGCCCCTTGAAACAGATGTGGATTACAGCGTATTAAAAACCTTCTACCCATTATTGGGGAGTGGGTCTCCCTTAGTGTTCGCCTATGCATTGAAAAGCAAAAGCTGACAAAAATTAGGAGGAAATGCAATGCCCGTTGCAAGAGTCGTGGAGGTTAGAGGTAATTAAAAACAACATGTCAATGCCCCTTGGAAGAGCTGTGGAGTTCAGAGTGGTTTAACAAGACGGTTTTAATGCCCCTTAGAAGAGACGTGGAGTTCAGAGTGGTTTAACAAGACAGTTTTAATGCCCCTTGGAAGAGATGAGGAGGTCACAGTAGCTTAACAAGATGGTTTTAATGCCCCTTGGAAGAGACGTGGAGTTCAGAGTGGTTTAACAAGACAGTTTTAATGCCCCTTGGAAGAGAGGTGGAGGTTACAGTGGAATAAAAAGACAATATCAACGCCCTGTGGAAGAGACGTGGAGGTCACAGTAGCTTAACAAGATGCTTTTAATGCCCCTTGGAAGAGTGGTGGAGGTCGCAGTGGAATAAAAAGACAATATTAACGACCCTTGGAAGAGACGTGGAGGTCACAGTAGCTTGACAAGACGATTTTAATGCCCCTTAAAAGAGCCATGTAGTACAGCATATTAAAAACATTATTCCCATTATTGGGGAGTGGATCTCCCATAGTCTTTGCCTATGCCTTCCAAGCAAAAGCTGCCAAAAATTAGGAAGGGGGAACTTGCAATGTCCCTTACAAGAGCCATGCAGTACAGCACATTAAAAACATTATTCCCATTATTGGGGAGTGGGTCTCCCATAGTCTTTGCCTATGCCTTCCAAGCAAAAGCTGCCAAAAATTAGGACAGAGGAACTTGCAATGCTGGCAACATGGACCACGGTCACCCTGGTGGTATAGTGGTCGTGGAGGATGAGGATAAGGAGAAGAGCAAAAAACAGCCGAAATGAGGAAGCATATACCCATGTGTGGGTGTGAAGCGATGCATGGGAATACACCTCCCGAAATAACACAGTGGATTTGACTTTATGTTACTCTGCTGTCATTTGGTGGTGATGAGAAGTCTGGCCCAATCCAGCCCTTGTTCATTTTGATAAGGGTCAGCTTGTCAGCATTGTCAGTTGACAGGCGAGTGCGCTTATCAGTTATAATTCCCCCAGCGGCACTAAAAACACGCTCCGATAACACGCTAGCGGCAGGGTAGGCCAGGACCTCCAAGGCATACAGAGTGAGTTCATTCCAAGTGTCCAGCTTGGATACCCAATAATTAAAAGGCACAGAGGAATCACGGAGGACGCTGGTACTCCCTCACCATCTTTTGAAACTTTCCACTCCTTGTGAGAGTACCCTGCGCCTCAGGGCCTGTAAGCTGGGCAGGTCTCAGAAAACTGTCCTAGAACATTGACAGTGTTCCCCTGCCTCTGCTGGATTGGAGTTGCGTCTCTCTCGCCTGTATGCCTTAGTTGGGCAGCGAACTGTGACCTCTGCCGCTACCGTGTTCAGATGGGAATTTTTTTAATAGTTCTGCAGCAAGGGAGTTCTGGTACTGCCCCATTTTTGTAGACCTCTCCAACTCAGGAATAAGAGAGTGAAAGTTCTCCTTGTAGAGGGGGTCTAAAAGTGTCATCAACCAGTAATGACTGTCACCCAACATTTTGACAATGCGAGAGTCACGGTTAAGGCAGCGTAACATAAAGTCAGCCATGGGTGCCAGACTGGTAACGGGCAAGACTTCCGTGTCCTCACCAAGATGACGACTGATAGTGTTGAGCGATCACTAAAATGCTCGGGTGCTCGAAGCTCGGGCCGAGCTTACCGTGATACTCGGGTGCTCGACCCGAGCAACGAGCCCAATGTTAGTCTATGAGAGACCCGAGCATTTTTGCGGCAGCACCCCCGGCAGTCTGTAGAAAGCCTAAAAAGTGCCCAAAACGATAGTGACAGTGCTCAAAAGACATGGGGGCAGCATGGGGATCGCCCCTGGAAGCATTTCTGACCCCCAGGTCACTGCTGTCAACAACATGGTCAGAGGTATTAAGCCACTTTTGCGGGCTCACAATAAAACGTTCAAAAACGAAACTGAAACGGTTTTCCTGTGAAATATGTTAAGGAATTTCCTTTCCAGGGTAAAAACTTGTGTATAAGGTAAAATAAATAACCAAAAACAAAAATACTCCTCCACACCTTGGGCTATGTTTACAAGTAGCATTTTTCATGCGTTTTTGCACTTTTGTATTGCTTTCAACCGTGACAAATGCGTTCACCGGGAAATGTCATTTTAACATTTTACAACCTTATCTGGTCATGTGCTGTGTGACACATGCATACAGTGCTGAAAAGACAAGGGATCAGCATGGGGAAGACCCCTGGAAGCATCTCTGACCCCCAGGTCACTGTCTAAAAGTGTGCCCATCAGAAGTGATCCTTGCCGCATCAGAAGATGCAGACTTGCAACTATCCCCGTGCAAGTCCTTGTCCCAGGGCAGTGTTCAATTGTACCTCCCCCATTCCTTGCAATGCAAGCGAAAATATGCAGCCAACCACCCACCCACCCGTAGGCTGCAATACCATACTGCTAGCTTTCACTTGAAATGGGGCCTTTTAGTTTGGAGGAGGCCGAAGCTGGCCACTACCTCATGGCCGCTTCGGCAGCGAGGTATCCATACTCTGTCCCCAGCCGCCCGGCGGACGGGTGTCCACGCTCGGTCCCCAGCCGCCAGGTGGCGGCCAGGTGTCCATACTCGGTCCCCTGCCGCCCTGACTTCTCCTGTCACCTTCCCCCACACTTTTCTTAGCCTGGCCTGCTTTAGGGCAGCATTGGACGAGCCCACCAGAGAACCAGACTCCTCCGGTGGGCCCTGGCTTCTCCATCAGGGGAGTTGAGAGTGCCTAGGTGAGGAGCATGATGATGATGATAGAAGTTAGCATCTGCTTTGTTTTCTTGGAATGCAAGCGCATGTATGTAGTAGCGGCTAGGCCTGAGGTGGTCCCCGTTTTGGCGCATATCCTACCTCCTTCGAGGATTGCTGGATGTTTTCCTGCTACTATCCCAGTTCTATGACTCCCGTTAAAACAAAGCTTCAGGTGATAAATGATGGATGAGGTGGTGGCAAAGGAGAAAGAGCAGGAGGAACAGGGACCATTCACATCAATATCAGGCCAGTCAACCAGATATGTCTTGTAGGATATGTTTCTGTAACAAAAGGAGCAGTTCGGCTACACAGTTATAGGGCATACAGTGAGTGCAATGCCTACCAAAAATTTCGAGCCACTGCAATGCCCCTTGGAAATGACATGGAGGTCAGAGGACGTTAACTAAACCTTTTTTTCGATTTATAGCAACTGGGTCTCCCGTGCACTGTTGGCCTAAGCAGTGAATGGAAGGCTTTCCAAAAATTATGAGGAACTGCAATGCCCCTTACAAGAGCCATGTGTGGCACCCCAGGGGTCTGGTCACCACAGTAATAGAGATATTACGTCGGAGAGCAAGTGGGAGGTTTCCTGGTCAGGATCCCTTAAACATGCAACATCCTCCTGCCCCAGTCCTGGGAGGGGAGAATTCTGCCCTTATAAACTGGATCTGGGGCGGGGTTGAGTGAGTCAGAGAACAGTCAGAGTCAGAGTGAGAGCAAGGGAAAGTAACAGCAAGGAGCTCTGTAGGAGCTAGGAGCTAAAGACCAGGGACTGGAAGCTGAGCAGAGCTCACCCTGGCAGAAGACAATAGGAACCGGACACAGGAGTCCGAAGCTGTGAGGACTTATATATCCAGCAGCAGAAACCAGCTGGCAGGGGATTTCAGGTCCTCTGGCCATAGAAGCCCGGAGGCTCAGTCACAAGCAAGGGACCAGCACCGCCGTCGTGGAGCGGAGGCTAACAGAAGGCCCCAAGTCACCAGCCATACGGGTGAGCACTACACGGTACACTCAGGGACGTGGGCTACTTCTACCCGCTTACAGCAAGGTAGCCAGGAAGAGAGCAGACAGACGGGGAGGCCTACAACTCCACCTGGCCAGGGGAACTCCTGCTTGCTCACAGACTGACCAGGCCTCTTATGCTAGCCAGTACTCCCGGGAGGGTCTACCTTATAATCATCAGTAAAGACCCTGAACTGCACTGCAAAGACTCTGAGTCGTTCCTGCTGCGCTCGTGCACCATCACCCCCATCATTCACACTCACTGCCCTGAGGCTATACTCCTCCCGAGGGGAGTTATCCCATTCTATGCTGCGCACACAACACCAGCCTCAGCGGTCTGCCTCGCAGCGGTGGTACTCCCTGACCGCAATCCACGGGTGGCGCAGTCGGACAATTAACCTCAAAACCTAAGAAAGACTGCCACTGGTTTGACCAGCCTGAGCCACGGGACCGGGTCACCGCCACGGAGACTACAGACCCCAGAGACCCGGCACCGGGTATCCCACACACGTGTACACACGGCCCAGGGGGCGCGTCACATGCAGTACAGCATATTACAAACATAAGTCCCATTATTGGGGAGCGGGTGTCCCATGGTATTTGCTTATGCTTTCCCAGCAAAAGCTGCCAAAAATTAGGACGGAGCAACTTGCAATGCCCCTTACAAGAGCCATGCAGTACAGCATATTACAAACATAAGTCCCATTATTGGGGAGTGGGTCTCCCATAGTATTTGCTTATGCTTTCCCAGCAAAATCTGCCAAAAATTAGGACGGAGCAACTTGCAATGCCCCTTACAAGAGCCATGCAGTACAGCATATTACAAATATAAGTCCCATTATTGGGGAGTGGGTCTCCCATAGTATTTGCTTATGCTTTCCCAGCAAAAGTTGCCAAAAATTAGGACGGAGCAACTTGCAATGCCCCTTACAAGAGCCATGCAGTACAGCATATTACAAACATAAGTCCCATTATTGGGGAGTGGGTGTCCCATAGTATTTGCTTATGCTTTCCCAGCAAAAGCTGCCAAAAATTAGGACGGAGCAACTTGCAATGCCCCTTACAAGAGCCATGCAGTACAGCATATTACAAACATAAGTCCCATTATTGGGGAGCGGGTGTCCCATGGTATTTGCTTATGCTTTCCCAGCAAAAGCTGCCAAAAATTAGGACGGAGCAACTTGCAATGCCCCTTACAAGAGCCATGCAGTACAGCATATTACAAACATAAGTCCCATTATTGGGGAGTGGGTCTCCCATAGTATTTGCTTATGCTTTCCCAGCAAAAGCTGCCAAAAATTAGGACGGAGCAACTTGCAATGCCCCTTACAAGAGCCATGCAGTACAGCATATTACAAACATAAGTCCCATTATTGGGGAGTGGGTGCCCCATGGTATTTGATTATGCTTTCCCAGCAAAAGCTGCCAAAAATTAGGACGGAGGAACTTGCAATGCTGGCACCCTGGTGGTATAGTGGCGGTGGAGGCTGAGGATAAGGAGAAGAAGATTAAACAGCCGAAACGAGGAAGCGTATACCCATGTGTGGGTGTGAAGCGGTGCATGTGAATACACCTCCCGAAATAACACAGTGGATTTGACTTTATGTTACTCTGCTGTCATTTGGTGGTGATGAGAAGTCTGGCCCAATCCAGCCCTTGTTCATTTTGATAAGGGTCAGCTTGTCAGCATTGTCAGTTGACAGGCGAGTGCGCTTATCAGTTATAATTCCCCCAGCGGCACTAAAAACACGCTCCGATAACACGCTAGCGGCAGGGCAGGCCAGGACCTCCAAGGCGTACAGAGCGAGTTCATTCCAAGTGTCCAGCTTGGATACCCAATAATTAAAAGGCACAGATGAATCACGGAGGATGCTGGTACGATCGGCAAGGTACTCCCTCACCATCTTTTGAAACTTTCCACTCCTTGTGAGAGTACCCCGCGCCTCAGGGCCTGTAAGCTGGGCGGGTGTCAGCCATGCGTGCCAGACTGGTAACGGGCAAGATTTCCGTGTCCTCACCAAGATGATGACTGACCATGCTCTCCTCCTCCTCCTCCTCTTCCTCCTCCCCCCTGTCCTCAGGCCACCCACGCTGAACCGACGGTATGACACTTGTACAGGTACTACCGTCTACAACGCATGATAGCAGCTCCTGTTCTTCCTCCTCCTCCTCCTCCTCTCCCTCATTGTCCCCCAATGCACGTTGGGATGAGATGAGGCTGGGCTGTGTGTAATCGCCCGCTACGGCTTCTTGATCCATCTCATCATACTCTGGCTGCAATGCCTCCTCTTTAATTCTCTGCAGAGAGCGTTGCAAAAGACAGACAAGTGGGATGCTGACACTAATGATGGCGTCATCGCCACTCACCGTCTTGGTGGCCTCCTCAAAGTTTGTCAGGATGGTACATATGTCAGACATCCAGGTCCACTCCTGAGATCTTATGTGTGGAGTCTGACCTGAATATCGACGGCCTTGTTGCAGCTGGTACTCCACAACTGCTCTCTTCTGCTCACAAATCCTTTGCAACATGTGGAGGGTAGAGTTCCAACGTGTGGGGACATCACACACCAGTCGGTGTGCCGGAAGCTGCAAACGCTGCTGCAACACAGCAAGGGCGGCGGAAGCTGTAGCCGACTTGCGAAAATGAGCTGACAGGCGGCGTACTTTCACGAGCAGATCTGGCAACTCGGGGTACGATTTAAGAAACCGCTGAACCACGAGGTTAAGTACATGAGCCAGGCATGGTACGTGTGTGATCTCACCTCGCCTCAGAGCCGCCACCAGGTTACGACCATTGTCACACACGACCATGCCGGGATGTAGGTTCAGCGGTCTCAGCCACAGATCTGCCTGCTCTTTCACAGCTGTCCACAACTCACAAGCAGTGTGAGGTTTATCACCTAAGCTTATGAGTTTCAGCACAGCCTGTTGCCGCTTGGCGGAGGCAGTACTGCAATGCTTCCAGCTTGTAACTGATGTGGTGATATCTGAGATGGAGGCTGAACATGAGGAGGAGGAGGAGGAGGAGGATGTGCAGGAGCTGTACACTGTGGGGGCAACTCTGACTGACATAGGGCCCGCAATCCTCGGTGTGGGGAGGATGTGTTTCGTCCCAAGGTCCGACTGGGTCCCGGCTTCCACTATGTTTACCCAGAGAGATGTACCATCCCTGGCCACAAGCACTTGTCCACATGTCCATTGTCAGGTCGACTCTCCCAGTAACTGCGTTGTTGAGGGCACGGCAGATGCTTTGGGACACGTGCTTGTGTAGTGCGGGGATGGCACACCGGGCAAAATAGTGTCGGCTGGGGACCGAGTACCGAGGGACGGCCACCGCCATAAGATTGCGGAAGGATTCCGTCTCCACCAGCCTAAAAGGCAGCATTTCCAATGCAAGCAGTCGTGAAATGTGCAAATTTAGGACTGTGGCCTGTGGGGCGTTAGCTGCGAATTTCCGCTTTCGTTCAAAGGTCTGGGATATGGACAATTGAACGCTGCGGTGGGACGTGGACGTTGATGCTGTTTCTTGAGAAACTGCCATAACAAGTGAAGACTGAGAGGAGGGGGCATCTTTACATGCAGTATGGACAGGGGATTGCCTTGCACACACAACAGGGGGTTCTATTGCACGCACAACAGTGGAAGAAGCAGTGGTGACACCCGCTGACACTGGTCGTGGACCCTGGGTTTCGCCCCACAAAGTCGGGTGCTTTGCTGCCATGTGCCTGATCATGCTGGTGGTGGTCAGGCTGGTAGTTTTGTCACCCCTGCTGATGCTGGCATGGCAGGTGGAACATATGGCCTTTTTGGGGTTATCAGCAGAGTCTTTAAAAAAATTCCAGACTCTGGAAGACCTACCGCTTGTACTGGCAACGTCCCTCGTGTTGGTGTTACGGGGAACGGTTGCCTGCCTTCTGTCTGCGGCCACCACACTGCTTCTTCCTGCCTGTTGGGGTACTCTGCCTCCCTCCCCCTGTGTTCTGCTGGCCTCACTCGGCATGTCCTCCTTCCACGTTGGGTCAGTTACTAGATTATCCACCACCTCCTCCTCTTCCACTTGCGCACCACGATCCTCATAGAATCATAGAATCATAGAATGGTAGAGTTGGAAGGGACCTCCTGGGTCATCTGGTCCAACCCCCTGCTCAAAGCAGGATTCACTAGATCATCTCAGACAGATGTCTGACAAGCCTCTGTTTGAAGACGTCCATTGAAGGGGAACTCACCACCTCTCGTGGCAGCCTGTTCCACTCATTAATCACCCTAACTGTCAAAAAGTTTTTTCTAATATCTAATCTGTGTCTCCTCCCATTTAGTTTCATCCCATTGCTTCTAGTCTTTCCTTGTGCAAATGAGAATAAAGATGATCCTTCTACAATGTGACAGCCCTTGACATATTTGTAGACAGCTATTAAGTCTCCTCTCAGTCTTCTTTTTTGCAAGCTAAACATTCCCAAATCCTGCAACCGTTCCTCATAGGACATGGTTTGCAGACCAGTCACCATTCTGGTCGCTCTTCTCTGAACTTGCTCCAGTTTGTCTATGTCTTTTTTAAAATGTGGTGCCCAAAACTGTACACAGTATTCCAGATGAGGTCTGACCAAAGAGGAGTAAAGACCGATAATGACTTCACGTGATCTAGACTGTATGCTTCTGTTAATACATCCCAGAATTGTATTTGCCTTTTTTGCTGCTGCATCACACTGTTGACTCATGTTCAGTCTATGATCTATTAGTATACCTAAGTCTTTTTCACATGTACTGTTGCTTAGCTCTATTCCTCCCATTCTGTATATGCTTTTTTCATTTTTATTGCCCAGATGTAGTACTTTGCATTTTTCCCTGTTAAAAACCATTCTGTTGGTTGCTGCCCACTGCTCCAGTTTATTTAGGTCTTTTTGAATCCTCTCTCTCTCTTCTCTAGTATTAGCTATCCCTCCTAGCTTTGTGTCATCAGCAAATTTAATCAGTTTACCCTCAATTCCTTCATCTAAATCATTGATAAAGATGTTGAACAATACAGGTCCCAGGACGGAGCCCTGTGGTACCCCACTTGAGACATTCATCCAGCTGGATGTGAAGCCATTTACAACCACCCTTTGAGTCCGATCACTAAGCCAGTTATGAATCCACCTAACAGTTGCCTGGTCCATTGCATACTTGGTCATTTTTTCAATAAGGATGGTGTGAGATACTTTGTCAAATGCTTTGCTGAAGTCAAGATATACTATATCTACAGCATTTCCCTGATCCACCCAGTCAGTGATTCTGTCATAGAAGGAAATTAAGTTAGTCTGACATGACTTGTTAGTTACAAACCCATGCTGACTCTGGTTAATCACTTCATTCTTATCCATGTACTTACATACATGTTGTTTAATAATTTGTTCAAAGATCTTTCCTGGTATAGAAGTCAGACTCACCGGCCTATAGTTCCCTGGGTCCACCTTCTTCCCCTTTTTGAAGATAGGAACAACATTTGCTCTTCTCCAGTCTTCTGGGACTTCTCCTGTTCTCCAAGAATTTTCAAAGATTATGGAGAGTGGTTCTAAAATTTCTTCTACGATCTCCTTCAGTACTCTGGGGTGTAATTCATCTGGACCTGGAGACTTGAACTCATTTATGTTAGCTAAATATTCCCTCACAATCTTTCTGTTTACAGATAACTTGGATTCCTCTATTCCTTTAAAAGGACAGTGAAGATCAGTTGATGTTACATTTTCTTTCTGAGAGAAAACAGATGCAAAATAGGAATTAAAAAGTTCGGCCTTCTCAACATCCTCTCTTACCATTTCTCCATTTTCATCCTGTAAAAATCCTATAGCATCTTTGACTTTTCTTTTACTTTTGACATACCCCCAAAATCCTTTTTTATTGCTTTTGACATCTCTTGCAAGCCTTAATTCATTGTCAGCTTTAGCTAACCTGATACGTGCCCTACAGGATCTTCTTTAGATATGCCTCCCTCTTTCCATTTAATAAACATTTCTTTCTTTCTTTTTAGCATGTGTTTAAGTTCTGTGTTCATCCATCCTGGTTTCCTTAAATGCTTCCCATTCTTCCTACTTTTCGGGATTGTTAACGATTGTGCTTTGAGAATCTCATTTTTAAAAATTTCCCATCCTTCCTGGACATTTTTGTCCTTAAGGACATCCAGCCATTGGATCCCTCCTATTCTCTTTCTGAGTCTCTTAAAATCTGCCTTTCTAAAATCTAACCTTGAAGTCTGAGTCTTCACATGTCTTCCTCCTCTAGTTATCCAAAATTCTATAATAGCATGATCGCTGCCTCCTAGGGTCCCAGCCACCTTTACCTCCTCAACCATTTCCTCCCTGTTTATAAGGATTAGATCCAAAGTAGCAGATCCCCTTGTTTTCTCCCCTACCTTTTGGAAGATAAAGTTGTCAGCAAGAGAGGATAAGAATTTGCTTGACCTGTTAGTTTTACTTGAGAGAGATTCCCAACAAATGTCTGGATAGTTGAAATCTCCCATGACCACTACGTCATATTTTTTTGGAGAACTTGGTCATTTGATACATAAAGAGTTCATCCATATCTTCAGCTTGCCCAGGTGGCCTGTAGTAAATGCCTACAATGGTGTCCTTTCCGTTGTTCTCTCCTTGTATTCTTACCCAAACAGTTTCCACAGAACACCCAGTCTCTGAAGCTTCAATCTCTGTGCAGATATACGCTTTTCTAACATACAATGCAACACTTCCTCCTCGTTTATCAAGTCTGTTTCTTGCAAATAAGTTGTATCCTTTTAGCCTTTTATTCCAATCATGTGTATCGTCCCACCAAGTTTCAATGATTCCAATGACATCATATTCCTTTTCCTGCATTAGTAGTTCCAATTCTCCTTGTTTGTTGCCCATGCTTTGTGCATTTGTATAAAAACATTTTAGTTTGTGATTGGTTTCTCTTCCTCCCATATTTTTATTATTTAAATTGTTTTGTCTTTGTTCTTCCTTTCCACTTCCAGTAGCAGAGATCTCAATAGTATTTGTCAGCTGTATGGCTTTTTTTTACCGACAGCCAAAATCCAGTGTTCTTTGAGGTCGCGGAGACTCTTCACTTACCCCAAAATACAGTGAGAATATGCAAATTATCTCCTCAGGACTCCTCCCCTGGTTTACCGATGTCCTCTTTTCAGCTCCAACAGCCAAAATCCAGCGTTCTTTGAGCTCGCGGAGACTCTTCACTTACCCCAAAATGCAGTGGGAATATGCAAATTATCTCCTCAGGACTCCTCCCCTGGTTTACCGATGTCCTCTTTTCAGCTCCAACAGCCAAAATCCAGTGTTCTTTGAGCTCGCGGAGACTCTTCACTTACCCCAAAATGCAGTGGGAATATGCAAATTATCTCCTCAGAACTCCTCCCCTGGTTTACCGATGTCCTCTTTTCAGCTCCAACAGCCAAAATCCAGCGTTCTTTGAGCTCGCGGAGACTCTTCACTTACCCCAAAATGCAGTGGGAATATGCAAATTATCTCCTCAGGACTCCTCCCCTGGTTTACCGATGTCCTCTTTTCAGCTCCAACAGCCAAAATCCAGTGTTCTTTGAGCTCGCGGAGACTCTTCACTTACCCCAAAATGCAGTGGGAATATGCAAATTATCTCCTCAGGACTCCTCCCCTGGTTTACCGATGTCCTCTTTTCAGCTCCAACAGCCAAAATCCAGTGTTCTTTGAGCTCGCGGAGACTCTTCACTTACCCCAAAATGCAGTGGGAATATGCAAATTATCTCCTCAGGACTCCTCCCCTGGTTTACCGATGTCCTCTTTTCAGCTCCAACAGCCAAAATCCAGTGTTCTTTGAGCTCGCGGAGACTCTTCACTTACCCCAAAATGCAGTGGGAATATACAAATTATCTCCTCAGGACTCCTCCCCTGGTTTACCGATGTCCTCTTTTCAGCTCCAACAGCCAAAATCCAGTGTTCTTTGAGCTCGCGGAGACTCTTCACTTACCCCAAAATGCAGTGGGAATATGCAAATTATCCTCCTCACTTCCTGGCAATTGTGTCTCGTCATCGTCCACCTCTTGTGACAGATTGCCAACGTCGACTTCCTGTGGGCATCGTAACATGGGATCTCCTCTTCCACCACTTCAAGCGTATCAGGCGAGGGGCCCAAATATGGAAATGGACCAGTGAACAGCTCTTCAGAGTGTCCAAGTGTGGGATCACTTGCTGTCTGACGACACTCGGCATGGTGGGAGGAAGGAGCATCAGGGTGAGGAGGAGTATGCGGTCGAGACTCACGGCTACTAAGAGTTGACCGTGTGGAAGACAGACCGGAGGTGGTGGTGCCCAGGTAACTGGAAGTATTGTCTGCTATCCAATTAATAACCTGTTCACACTGATCAGTTCTCAATACTGGTGTTGTTCTGTGCTTCCCTAGTAATTCGGTCAAGAAGTGGGAGCGAGAAGATGTGGCTGTTGGTTGTGGCACATTTTCACCTTGGCCACGGCCCCGTCCTCTGCATGAACCATCACCAGAACGTCCACTTCTACGTCCCTTGCCACGCGTCTTGCCCATTGTAAATGAAGTAAAATAGCTTACACTTGCACTATCAATGGAAAAAGGGTAATAAAGAGTAGATTAGAACCGTGGAAGAGGAAAATCACAGTTATTGTTTACTGGGGTATACCACACTTTTTTAAATAGAGATATTTGCGGCTGAACAGTGAGCGACACACTCAAACTGCTTTTTTTTTAGATACCAAAGGCCCAAAACTGGATAGTACAGCGATTTGACCCGTGGAACTGCGAAACCACACTGGGATGTCGGGCCTACACAAGACTATTTTCAACAGATATATTTTTGTGTCACAACAGTCAGGAGACACTACTGTTTTTCTTTACGGAAAAAACTACCAAAAGCTGAATAATAGAGATTTTTTACCGTGGGATGGCAAAACCACAGTTATTGTTTACTGGGGTATACCACACTTTTTTAAATAGAGATATTTGCGGCTGAACAGTGAGCGACACACTCAAACTGCTTTTTTTTTAGATCCCAAAGGCCCAAAACTGGATAGTACAGTGATTTGACCCGTGGAACTGCGAAACCACACTGGGATGTTCGGCCTACACATGACTATTTTCAACAGATATATTTTTGTGTCACAGCAGTCAGGAGACACTACTGTTTTTCTTTACGGAAAAAACTACCAAAACCTGAATAATAGAGATTTTTTACCGTGGGATGGCAAAACCACAGTTATTGTTTACTGGGGTATACCACACTTTTTTAAATAGAGATATTTGCGGCTGAACAGTGAGCGACACACTCAAACTGTTTTGTTTTTTAGATACAAATGTCCCAAAATGGATAATACAGAGGTTTGAACCGTGGAAGTGCAAAACAACACTTCTGTTTCTCTAGCCTACACCAGACTATTTTCAACAGTTATATTTGTGTCTGAAAAATCAGAGACACGCTTTTTTTTGGGGAAGAGGGGAGGGGGGACACACCAAAAGGTTAATAAGACGGGTATTTGTACAGTGTGAAGGAGGAAAAAAAAAGGAGGATTTAGATGGAAAAAAAAGGATTTTTCCTGGCCCCCGACACCTGGTGCTAAGTCCAGCAATTTGAGCAACAGGAGCACACAGGACTGTAATGCAGCGTTTGCTGGTATAACCACTGTGTCTCCTATACAGCCTGCCTGCCTGGTATCTGGGATGGATATTAGTCCTGAAAAGGACTGTTTGTTTGTTCTGGCAGCCTTTACAGACCCTACACTAACTATTTCGCAGTTTATATCTCTCCCTAAATCAGCAGCACTGTCTCTACACTGTCTAATCCGGAGCGACTGTGTCCAAGATGGCGGCGCCCGGTTTTAAATACTCGAGGTGACGCTGTGCGGCCAGCCAATCACTGTAATGCCCACAACCAACATGGCTGCAGCATTACAGTGACTGGCTGGCAATCCCTGCATGTTCATTGGCTCTGTAAAGAGCGCCAAACATGCAGGGCAGAGACCCGAGCTCCCGCCCGAGTAACCCGGAAATGCTCGGTGCTCGCCGAACATCCCGAGTAGCGTGATGCTCGGGCGAGTACCGAGCAGTGTCGAGCATGTTCGCTCAACACTAACAATAATGAATGAGGCTCTGCCCCTTTCCATGACATCATGCCTCAAAGGAGCATCTCAAACCTAGACAAAACCCAGAACACAGATGTACTAACAGGAAGACATCAAAAAGAGAATGCAGTGTGCATGATTAACCAGGAGCACTGAAAATACACAAGGACAGTTCCAATTGTAATCACACATTTCAGCCTCCTGTATACACAGCCAAATCCTACAGTATATCTCTACTTACAGTCTCCCTATACACCACCCCACCCTGCAGTATATCAATCCTCTCAGCCCCTATATGTACAGTCCCATCATGCAATATATCATTCCTATCAGTCCCTCTACACAGCCCCATCCTGCAGTTCATTACTCCTCGCAGTCCTTCTTTATATAGTCTCATTCTGGATTTCATCATTACTTTCAACAACTTTATATATAGCCCCATCCCATATTATACCTCCCTATTCACCCTCAGTATATACAGCCCCATCCTAAAGTACATCACTCCTCTTAGTTAACAGCACACACGCACACGCCTGCTTCCTTGTTTGATCTATTTGCACTGTAATGAGTGAGGCTTTGCCTCTTTCCATGACATCATGCCTCAAAAAAGCAGCTCCATTCCAGATAAAACCCAGAGCACATGTGTAGTGGCAGGAAGATATCTGAGAGAGACTGCACTATGCATCATTGACCAGGAGCATTGGAACTACACTAGGACAGTTCTAATGGCAACTGGAAGCTAAACAGAGCTTGGAGGGGCATTTGGGGGATAAGTGAAAATCCAGGCTACTTACTGAGACTGGTCCTGGTTCAACCAGTTGATCTGATTGACAGTCCCTGCACAGCTGGGGTCTTTTGTTCAGTCAGACAACAAACACATCAGGGAGAAGATTATTCAGTGCATGGAATGTCAATCATGCCCATGGGACATGACTGCAGCTTCTGTGCTGAAACATGGCACATGACTAGTCCAGATTCATTTGCATACAAGGAGCTGCCTTATATAAGCTGATTTCGCTGAGGGACCTGACAGGTTACTTTTAAATTAAAGGGGTTGTCCATGACTTGATATCCACTGCTTAATCACTTCAGTGCCCCATATAAAATAAATATAATTGATACTTGCTCTGACAGGATTCTGAAAGGCTGCAGCTGATCAGCGGCCACTGATTGGCTGCAGAAATTATGTCGCACAATAATGTCACATGACCCCTCAAGAATAGCAGCACTGACATTTAAGGACGTTTGTTTCTGCGGGAGGGGAGTACTGATAGTTTTTATCCTATATGGGGCACTGAGATGATAAGGCAGGAAGTATTCAGTATTGGTGAAATCCTTTAACTTTAAGAGTTAAATGAAAATGCAAGATACATGTACAGTTGAAACCAGAAGTTTACATACACTATATAAAAAGACTCATATGCATGTTTTTCTCAATATCTCACATAAAATCAGAATAAACCTTTCCCGTTTTAGGTCAATTAAGATTACCATAATTTTTAATATTTTCCAAATATCAGAATAATGACAGAGAATTTTTAAGGCATTTTTATTACTTACTGCAAACTCAAAAGTTTACATAAATTTCATTAGTATTTGGTACCATTGCCCTTAAACTGAATGACTTGGGTGAAACGTTTGGGATATCCTTCCACAAGCTTCTCACAATAGTTGGTCGGAATTTGGGCCCATTCCTCCTGACAAAACTGGTGTAACTGATCCAGGTTTGTAGGTCGCCTTGCTTGCACCTGTCTTTTTAGCTTTGCCCATAAATTTTCAATAGGATTGAGATCAGGTCTTTGTGATGGCCACTCCAAAACATTGACTTGTTATCCTTAAGCCTCTGTTATGCACAAGCCCGGACTGACTGGCGTGTGCGTGATTAGTGATCCCACTGTACTATGAACCGAGGAGTGCCTGGAGGGGCGTAACTAAGTATCTACCCAATCTGACCAAGGTCGCACGGCAGCTAACGACTCCGTGAACCAAGGAGGAACCGAGCAGAGGGACCAGGTGCTACTCCAGGTCAGAACCCGGTCACAGCTGTTGACCCACACTGGGGAATACAGGAACAGGCAGGTTAGACTGGCACACAGACAGGTGGGTATTGGCAGGCACGGCTGGAGTGCACACAGGAGGATACTGGCAAGCACCGCTGGAATGCAGACAGGGGGGTACTGGCAAGGACGGCTGGAGTGCAGACAGGGAGGCACTAGAAGGTTGGAGCGCAGGCAGGATAGGGTCCAGTACAGACTGGGATTCAGGAATAGGACCGTAGATGCGGTAGACAAGCAGAGCAGAGAGGAACCGCTGGAGCGGTGGGCAAGGCAGAGCAGAGATATACCGCCGGAGCGGTGGACAAGGCAGAGCAGAGAGGAACCGCCGGAGCGGTGAGCAAGGCAGAGCAGAGAGGAACCGCCGGAGCGGTGAGCAAGGCAGAGCAGAGAGGAACCGCCGGAGCGGTGAGCAAGGCAGAGCATGAAGGAACCGCCGGAGCGGTGAGCAAGGCAGAGCAGGAAGGAACCGCCGGAGTGGTGAGCAAGGCAGAGCAGGAAGTAACCGCCAGAGCAGTGAGCAAGGCAGAGCAGAGCGAAACCGCCGGAGCGGTGAACAAGGCAGAGCAGAGAGGAACCGCTGAAGCGGTGAGCAAGGCAGAGCAGGAAGGAACCACCGGAGCGGTGAGCAAGGCAAAGCAGAGCGAAACCGCCGGAGCGTTGAACAAGGCAGAGCAGAGAGGAACCGCCGGAGCGGTGAGCAAGGCAGAGCAGGAAGGAGCCGCCGGAGCGGTGAGCAAGGCAGAGCAGAGCGAAACCGCCGGAGCGGTGAGCAAGGCAGAGCAGAGAGGACAGGGCTCTGTTCACACTGAACAGACTGGAAGGGACAAGCAGAACCAGATACACACAAGGTACTTGCAGTGAAGCAGCGAGTGGACTCTAAACTCACAACAGAAGTACAGAGACAACGAGTAGGAGTTAGGTGCAGGTTCAGAGACTGCAGAAAAAGGAAGGTACGGACACAGAGACAAACAGGCTAGGAGAGTGTTCAGACAGGAGCTGACACTGCAAGAAGATACAGGAGCGAGTCTGGGTATACGGCCCCCAGAGAGGCGGACAAACAGGCTAGGAGAGTGTTCAGACAGGAACTGACACTGCAACAAGATACAGGAGCGAGTCTGGGTATACGGCCCCCAGAGAGGCAGGCAAACAGGGTAAGAGATAGTTCAGACAGGCCTGGGAATACAGCCCCCAGGTTGGCGGACAGGCAAGAAACAGAACGGGACCTGGCACATCAGAGGCGAGGAGCCCTCTGAAGGTAAGAGTTGCTCAGGCACCTTCTTCTGGGAGAAGGAGGTTTAAATATCCAGTCACCCACAGCAATAGGCTGGGGACGCATTATGGGTATGCCCATAGCAGCTACAAGAATCAGGAAGTAACCGGGCCGCCGCCCTAAGCAGTCAGACCAGAGCATGCACACAGTAGAACAGGAGCACGGCTTACAAACTGGACTGAAGGCTAAGATGCGATCTTGCATAGTGGGAGATGGTGCACTATGCAAGCACGCCTCCAGGTATGTTACAGTACCCCCCCCTTTACGCCCCCTCTTCTTCAAGCCTGCAAGGGTCTTCCGCAGAGAATTTGGAGGCCAATCCTTCTCTTCAAGAGGATTACCTCTTCTGTCCACTAGAGGAAACGAAACTGGTCTCATCATCTTGGTAACTAGGATGCTTCCTCCCATCAAGCCATCCTCAGCAACAGATGAAGTGGGTGAAGTCTCTCTCCATTTGTTATCAGATAGCACCCCAGAGGATTCAGGAGACAACTGGAGGTCCTCCGCCTGGTTGGAGGGGTGCAGAGACTCGGGGGTAACCATCGCCTTGACGAACACTTTGCCAAGCTTACTGGATGAAGTGGGCGGCGTACCAAGTACAGGTTGTAGGAAAGTCTCTCTTCCTTTGTTATCAGGTAGCACCCCGGAGGATTCAGGAGACAACTGGAGGTCCTCCGCCCGGTTGGAGGAGTGCAGAGACTCGGGGGTAACCACTGCTCCGAAGTATACAGTCATGGCCAAAAGTATTGAGAATGAGACAAATAGTAATTTTTCCAAAGTTTACTGCTTCATTTTTGTAATGGCAATTTGCATATACTCCTGAATGTCAAAGAGTGATCAGCTTAACAGCAATTACTGTACTTGCAAAGTCAATATTTGCCCAGAAAATGAACTTTAACCCCCAAAACACATTTCAACATCATTGCAGTCCTGCCTTAAAAGGAGCAGCTAACATCGTTTTAGTGATTGATCCATTAACACAGGTGTGGGTGTTGATGAGGACAGGGCTGGCGATCAATCAGTCATGATTAAGTAAGAATGACATCAGTGGACACTTTAAAAGGAGGCTGGTTCTTGGTATCATTGTTTCTCTTCAGTTAACCATGGTTATCTCTAAAGAAACACGTGCAGCCATCATTGCACTGCACAAAAATGGCCTAACAGGGAAGAGTATCGCAGCTACAAAGATTGCACCTCAGTCAACAATCTATCGCATCATCAAGAACTTCAAGGAGAGAGCTTCCATTGTTGTCAAAAAGGCTCCAGCGCGCCCAAGAAAGACCAGCAAGCGCCAGGACCGTATCTTAAAACTGTTTCAGCTGCGGGATCGGACTACCAGCAGTGCCGAGCTTGCTCAGGAACGGCAGCAAGCTGGTGTGAGTGCTTCTGCACGCACTGTGAGGCGGAGACTCTTTGAGCAAGGGCTGGTTTCAAGGAGGGCAGCAAAGAAGCCACTTCTCTCCAGAAAAAACATCAGGGACCAACTGATATTCTGCAAAAGGTACAGGGAGTGGACTGCTGAGGACTGGGGCAAAGTCATTTTCTCTGATGAATCCCCTTTTCGATTGTTTGGGACATCTGGAAAACAGCTTATTCGGAGAAGAAGAGGTGAGTGCTACCACCAGTCTTGTCTCATGCCAACTGTAAAGCATCCTGAAACCATTCATGTGTGGGGTTGCTTCTCAGCCAAGGGAATCGGCTCACTCACAGTCTTGCCTAAAAACACAGCCATGAATAAAGAATGGTACCAGAATGTCCTCCAAGAGCAACTTCTCCCAACCGTCCAAGAGCATTTTGGCGCCCAACAATGCCTTTTACAGCATGATGGAGCATCTTGCCATAAAGCAAAGGTGATAACTAAATGGCTCATGGAAAAAAACATAGAGATTTGGGGTCCATGAACTGGAAACTCCCAAGATCATAATCCCATTGAGAACTTGTGGTCAATCATCAAGAGACGGGTGGACAAACAAAAACCAACAAATTCTGGCAAAATGCAAGCATTGATTATGCAAGAATGGACTGCTATCAGTCAGGATTTGGTCCAAAAGTTGATTGAGAGCATGCCAGGGAGAATTACAGAGGTCTTGAAGAAGAAGGGGCAACACTGCAAATATTGACTTGCTGCATTAACTCATTCTAACTGTCAATATAACCTATTGGTACTCATAATATGATTGCAATTATATTTCTGTATGTGATATAAACAACAGACAAACACTAATAAAAACCAGAGGCCAGCAGATCATGTGAAAATATAATTTTGGTGTCATTCTCAAAACTTTTGGCCATGACTGTACTTTGTCACGCTCACTGGATGAAGTGGGCGAGGTATCAGGTACAGGGTGTAGGAAAGTCTCTCTCCATTTGTTATCAGGTAGCACCCCGGAGGATTCAGGAGGCAACTGGAGGTCCTCCGCCTGGTTGGAGGGGTGCAGTGACTTGGAGGTATCCACCGCCTTGATGGACGTAAGGCCACATTTATTAGAGATGGAGGGTCCATGCTTTGGGACCATCATAAGTCTGGTTTCAGAGATGACATGTCTGTGAGGCGAAACGGTGCCTGAAGCCAGATCATTGGTACAATCGTCGAGACCTCAGAGCACAGCGAGTCAGCGACTAGCAGATCTGGTGAAGAAGAAGAAGAAACTGCTGACTGTCCTGAAGATATGGGAACTGGACACCCCTTGTACCTTAGCAGTCCCCCAGGATACACCATGCAGGGTCTCCAGACCTGAGCGGGCACTAGATCTCTCGGCTCTGGACGACTTGTGCGTAAACCAGTCAGCACCTGGAATGTAAGCTTCTTCATGTGTAATGCTCCAATCTGGAGCTTAATTTGTACAGACATATTTTGACTGTTTCTGAGTAGGGCTCGTCCTTCCGCTGACAATGCCCAAACCGGCTTCTGGAGTCTTCGGACGGGAATCAAACACTGACTCTTCAAGGCTTTAAGCCCGAAACTTCCGGTTAATCCGAGGCTTTTACTTGCCACGGAGACAGTAATGGTCATCTGTGGAGAGGAAACACTAAGGCCAAGGGCAGCCTCTCCTACAGGCCTAATGTCTTGGGATTCTCCAACCTTCGCTGGACAAAGACCGTCAGGGGGTCCCAAACAACCGCAGCGGGACCGCAATCCTATTTTGTGACTGAGTTCCGGCCTCTGCTTTGCCTGACGAACATGGTCAACCTTCATGGATTCAGTGCGGGTAGCTGCTTCTACAGGCTGGGTAACAGGAGGTCTGTGGGAGGACAGAACCTGGCGTGATGGTTTGCCTCTATGCCTTGCACGTCTGGACTGCCTCTTGAGGTTGGGAAGAGAAGTATTCTGCGGAGCATAGTCATCCTGTGTGGATTCTGGGTGGGCAGCAGTCTCTTCAGGCTGGAGAACTGGTGAGCTACCCACACACATTACCCATCGGGGCTGCTCCGGGATATTGGGAAGGGAAGCTTTAGCAGAGGCTTCAGGATTAGGGTCATCGAAGACCATTAGAAAAGCCACCAGGAAGGCCTGCAGGTCAGAGATGATAGGATCCCTTGCTTCCCATAGGGGGGTGATCCATTCCAAGGCATCACCCTCTAGGTAGGACATCATAAATCCCACTTTAACCCGATCGGTAGGAAAATAGTGAGCATAGAACTGGAACTGCAGCAGGCATTGCCATACAAACGCACGGCTTTGATTTGGATCCCCATAGTACCGTGGCGGATCCGCAGGAACGGGTGCTGATAGCTCCATTGGGGCTGATGCGTAAATCGCCTGGACCTCAGGTTGCGTAAAAATTTTTTCTTGATGCACATAATTGCCGGACACGGATTCAAAAGTCTCTGAGGGCAAAGGGCCGTGGGGCTCAAAGGGAACCATGGCCTGAGCAAACTGTTACGCACACGCCTGGACTGACTGGCGTGTGCGTGATTAGTGATCCCACTGTTCCATGAACCGAGGAGTGCCTGGAGGGGCGTAACTAAGTATCTACCCGATCCGACCAAGGTCGCACGGCGGCTAACAACTCCGTGAACCAAGGAGGAACCGAGCAGAGGGACCAGGTGCTACTCCAGGTCCGACCCCGGTCACAGCTGTTGACCCACACCGGGGAATACAGGAACAGGCAGGTTAGGCTGGCACACAGACAGGTGGGTAATGGCAGGCACGGCTGGAGTGCACACAGGAGGATACTGGCAAGCACGGCTGGTATGCAGACAGGGGGATACTGGCAAGCACGGCTGGAGTGCAGACAGGGAGGCACTAGCAGGTTGTAGCGCAGGCTGGATAGGGTCCAGTAGAGACTGGGATTCAGGAACAGGACCGCAGATGCGGTAGACAAGCAGAGCAGAGAGGAACCGCTGTAGCGGTGGGCAAGGCAGAGCAGAGAGATACCGCCGGAGCGGTGGATAAGGCAGAGCAGAGAGGAACCGCCGGAGCGGTGATCAAGGCAGAGCAGAGAGGAACCGCCGAAGCTGTGAGCAAGGCAGAGCAGAAAGGATCCGCCGGAGTGGTGAGCAAGGCAGAGTAGAGCGGAACCGCCGGAGCGGTGAGCAAGGCAGAGCAGAGCGGAACCGCCGGAGCGGTGAGGAAGGCAGAGCAGGAAGGAACCGCCGGAGCGGTGAGCAAGGCAGAGCAGAGCGAAACCGCCGGAGCGGTGAACAAGGCAGAGCAGAGAGGAACCGCCAGAGCGGTGAGCAAGGCAGAGCAGGAAGGAACAGCTGGAGAGGTGAGCAAGGCAAAGCAGAGCGAAACCGCCGGAGCGGTGAACAAGGCAGAGCAGAGAGGAACCGCCGGAGCAGTGAGCAAGGCAGAGCAGAGAAGAACTGCCGGAGCGGTGTGCAAGACAGAGCAGGAAGGAACCGCCGGAGCGGTGAGCAAGGCAGAGCAGGAAGGAACCGCCGGAGCGGTGAGCAAGGTAGAGCAGGAAGGAACTGCCGGAGCAGTGAGCAAGGCACAGCAGAGCGAAACCGCCGGAGCGGTGAACAAGGCAGACCAGAGAGGAACCGCCGGAGCGGTGAGCAAGGCAGAGCAGAGAGGAACCGCTGGAGCGGTGAGCAAGGCAGAGCTGGAAGGAACCACCGGAGCGGTGAGCAAGGCAGAGCAGGAAGGAACCGCTGGAGCGGTGAGCAAGGCAAAGCAGAGCGAAACTGCCGGAGCGGTGAGCAAGGCAGAGCAGAAAGGACAGGGCTCTGTTCACACTGAACAGACTGGAAGGGACAAGCAGAACCAGATACACACAAGGTACTTGCAGTGAAGTAGTGAGTGGACTCTAAACTCACAACAGAAGTACAGAGACAACGAGTAGGAGTTAGGTGCAGGCTCAGAGACTGCAGAAAAAGGGAAGGTACGGACACAGAGACAAACAGGCTAGGAGAGTGTTCAGACAGGAACTGACACTGCAACAAGATACAGGAGCGAGTCTGGGTATACGGCCCCCAGAGAGGCGGACAAACAGGCTAGGAGAGTGTTCAGACAGGAACTGACACTGCAACAAGATACAGGAGCGAGTCTGGGTATACGGCCCCCAGAGAGGTGGACAAACAGGCTAAGAGATAGTTCAGACAGGCCTGGAAATACAGCCCCCAGGTTGGCGGACAGGCAAGAAACAGAACGGGACCTGGCACATCAGAGACGAGGAGCCCTCTGAAGGTAAGAGTTGCTCAGTCACCTTCTTCTGGGAGAAGGAGGTTTAAATATCCAGTGACCCACAGCAATAGGCTGGGGACGAATTAGGGGTGTGCCCACAGCAGCTACAAGAATCAGGAAGTAACCGGGCCGCCGCCCTAAGCAGTCAGACCAGAGCATGCACACAGTAGAACAAGAGCACGGCTTACAAACTGGACTGAAGGTTAAGATGCGATCTTGCATAGTGGGAGATGGTGCACTATGCAAGCACGCCACCAGGTATGTTACAGCCTCATTGTTACAATTTTTGCAGTATGCTTCGGGTCATTGTCCATTTGGAAGACCCATTTCTGCCCAGGCTTTAACTTCCTGGCTGATGTCTTGAGATGCTGCTTCAGTATTGCCACAATCTTCTTTTCTCATGATGCTATCTATTTTATGAAGTACATCAGTCCCTCCTGCAGCAAAACAACCCCACAACATGATGCTGCCACCCCTGTGTTTCACAGTTCGGATTGTGTTCTTAGGCTACCATGCTTCTTTCTTTTTCCTCTTTATGTAACTATGGTCATTATGCCCAAAAAGTTCAATTTTAGTTTCATCAGACCACAGGACATGTCTCCAAAAATTAAAGTCTTTGTTCCTGTGTGCATTTGCAAACATTAATCTGGCTTTTTTGTTTTCTTTTGGAATAATGGCTTCTTCCTGGTAGAGTGGCCTTTCAGCCCATGTTGATACAGTACTCGTTTCACTGTGGATATTGACACAATCTTACCAGCTTCCACCATCATCTTCACAAGGTCTTTAGCTTTTGTCCTTGGGTTGATATGCACATGTCAGACCAAAGCATGATCATTTCTGGGACACAGAACCTGTCTCCTTCCTGAGTGGTATGATGGTTGGAAATTCCCATATTGTTTGTACTTGCGTATAATTGTTTGTACAAATGAACGAGGCACCTTCAGGTATCTTGAAATTTTACCCAAGGATGAGCCAGACTTGTGCAAGTCCACAATTCTCTTCCTGATATCTTGACCTGATTTCTTTAGACTTTCCCATGATGCTACACAAAGATGCTAAACAAAGAAGCAGTGTGTTTCAGGTGTGCATTAAAATACATCCACAGGTGTGTCTCTAATTAACTCAGATGTTGCCAAAAACCAGAAACTTCCAAACACAGGACATCATTATATGAGCAGTCCAGAATTGTTTAAAGGCATAGTAATCTTAGTGTATGTGAATGTTTGACTTTGCAGTAAGTAATAAAAAAAGCCTTATAACATTCTCTCTCTCTCTCTCATTATTCTGGCATTTGGCAAATATTAAAAATTATGGTAATCCTAATTGACCTAAACTGGGAAAGGTTTATTCTGATTTTATGTCAGATATTGAGAAAAACATGCACATGTGTCTTTTTATATAGTGTATGTAAACTTCTGGTTTCAACTATATAACCAGTAATATTGAACATAAAGTAATAAATATTTTACTTACTTTGCATAATTGTGTTGATTTCATATTCAGGACAAAGTTTATATACTCCGGATCCAATATTTTTGCATGTGAAGTTGCTTTTACTTAAACCTGGGTCTTGTAAAATCTGCTCCAGTGTATACAATTGTTTATTTTCACACTCATAAAACTGTCCTTTTGTTGATAAGGGAATTTTTATGTTATATAAATTGGGACCATCAAAGATTTGGCATTCACCGCAATCAGTATTTCTGTCAGCTGACAAAAGTTGAATAGGAAGTAGCTTCCGAATGTCATATTCTCCCACAGTAAGATTTGACTGTGAAGTAAACCAGATTGCACGCCTATAATCACCACAGGATAGTTTCTGATGAAGATCACCAAGAGTGTCATATACAGGGTAATCCTCACTGACCTGAAACAGACCTGAAATGCATGGATTTCCTTGATTATATATAATATAGTTTTAAAACTAATGGAACAATTACAGTAAAAAAAAAATGACCCCAAAAATGAAATCTCCGCCCAAAAAGATGAAATAAAAAGCTATAAGAAAGCCACTTACACACCAAAATGACATAATTGAAAAAGTCAACTCATCCTGCAAACAAAACAAACCAAAGCTCTGTCGATAGAAGGTTAAAAGAGTTATAGCTCTTGGAATATGGTAATACATAAAATATTTTTATTATACACATAAAGTGTTTTTATTGTGCAAAAGCAATAAAACATAAAAATTGTGCTAACACATAGAATAAAATTAACATGCTCTAATATCCTAAAAAATACACCCCAAAATCCACAAAATGCTCTTCATTTCTGAGGCCTGTGTTGGAGTCAAGTTGCGCATCCTTAGTTTGCTTTAATACCTTTAATACTCCAGAAGGGTGAACAAACTTTCTTAACCCCTTTACCACCTTGGGTTTTTCCATTTTTCGTTTTTTGCTCCCCTTCTTCCCAGAACCATAACTTTTTTTATTTTTTCATCAATATGGCCGTGTGAGGGATTGTTTTTTTGCAGGACAAGTTGTACTTTAGAACGACACCATTGATTTTACCATATAGTGTACCAGAAAATGGGAAAAGAATTCCAAGTGCGGTGAAATTGCAAAAAAAAGTGCAATTCCACAATTGTTTTCTTTTTTACCATGTTCACTAAATGTTAAACCTGACCTTCCATTATCATTCCCCAGGTCATTAAGAGTTTGTAGATACCAAACATGTATAGGTACTTTATTTAAAAAAATCCAAAGTTTGTAAAAAAAAAAAATGGCTCCATTTTCAGAGACCCGAAGCATCTCCATTTTTCGGGATCTGGGGCCGAGTGAGGACTTATTTTTTTCATACCAAGCCAACGTTTTTATTGATGCCATTTTGGGATAGATATGTTTTTAACGCTCGTTATTTCATTTAATTGCAATGTTGCGGCGTCCAAAAAATGTAAATCTAGCATTTTGATTGTTTTTTCTAGTTACGCAGTTTATCGATCGGATTAATCATTTTTGATTGATTCTAAATGCAGCGATACCAAATATGTGCATTTTTCATTTTTTTTTGTATTCTTTTATTTTGAATTGGGCAAAAGGGGTGGTGATTTGAATTATATTTATATTTTTTTAAATTATTTTTTTATATTTTTAAAAACTTTTAGTCTCCTTAGGAGACTTGAAACTGCAATCGTCTGATCGCTTGTACAAACATAGCAGGGCTTCAGCCCTGCTATGTGTAACACAAATGCTCATCTGCTATGAATGCCGACCGCTGGGCAGCACTCATAGCAGTTCGGCAATGACAACCACAGTTGTCTCCTGCAGACCCCTGGTTGTCATGCCAACGCATTGGCACCCAGCGATCATGTGACAGGGGCACCAATGGGCGGAGCTAATGACTCACTTCTGGCGCGATCATGTTAAATGCCGCTGTCAGAGATTGACAGCGGCATTTAACATGTTAACAGCCGCGAGTGGATGGCGATTCCACCTGCAGTTGTTAGTTGAAATCAGCTGTCATGTGCTGGAAAAGGTGTGGGCTAAGCACCGGAGCCTGCACCAAAAAGGGGGAGGCGACCTATGACGTACCTATACGTCATAGGTCGTAAAGGCGTAATATTGTTTTGACTACTTTGAGCGGAACAAATTTGAAAAATTTGAAAAAAGGGTGATTTATGTAGTGTTTCTAGCATAAGGGCCTCTCAAAGCCACCTCACAACTGGATGAGTTCCCAAAAAAATTACCTTTTTGAAAATATCGTCAAAGTTTGAAAAATGATTGCTAAATATATAAGCTTTCCAGCACCATAAAAAATAATAAGCCATTTAAAAATGATGCCTAAGGAAAGTAGACATATGGTAAATCTTTATTATTAACTATTTTGCGTGGTTTGACTATTGTTTTGTAGCTAGAAAAATTAAACATTTGAAAATTGCAAATTTTTCGTATTATTCTGCAAGTTTATTTTAATAAATGCAAAACAAATCAACCTAAATGTATCACTAACATAAGTACAATGTGTCACGAAAAAAAAACCTCAGAAACTATTAGACATTAGATGTTTACCATTGAAGTTATGTGGCACCTTCTGTTCTTTTCCAGTTTGGAGATTTACCAGAGTAACACACACCAACTCTTTATCAACAACTTTCAACAAATCTCCAGTAGACAAACAGCACTCAGAGCCACTGATATCATAAATGGAACCTGTTAATAAAAAAAGTGACAATGATTAATTGCTGGTTCTCTTTTCTTACACCACAATAAATGTGTCTCATTGTTTCATTTCATTTTCCAGTTACTAGTTGGTTAACGCTCAATTAACACAATTTCTATTAAAACCCTTTGTGTTTGCATGATTGCTCATTTTTTGTGCTTTTGTTTTTTTTCTCCCAATCTTTCAAGCACCATCATTTTTATATTTTTCGACGAGATAGCTGTATAATGGCTTATTTTTTACATAAAGAGTTGTAGTTTGGAAAAACACCATTCATTTTGCAAAATAATGTGCTGAGAAACAGGGAGAAATAATTCAAGTGAGGCAAAATAAAAAAAAATGCAAATCCATTGTGTTTTTGGTTTATGTTTTTACAACATTCATTGTGCACTAAAAATTACCGGGCAAGATTGTTCTTTAGGTCAGTATCATTATGGTGATATCAAACATAACTTTTTTTTTTAAATTGCAGTGGTTAAAAAAATTTCTGAGCTTCGTAAAATTAAATTCATTCTGTTGCCATTTTCTGAGACCTATAAATTTTTAAATTGTTTTCATTTATGCCTGAGTGCTTGTTTATTTTGCACAGAAGCTGACAGGTTAATTCATACCATTTTGGGGTACAGAAAACATTTTAAGCACATTTAAATTGCATTTTGGGGAGGTAAGATTGCGATCGAAAAGCGGCAACTCTGGCATCTAGATTTAATGCATTTTTAATGCATGGTTTAAAGGGTTGTTTCCATCTTCATTTCTAGATATTGTCACATAGGGCTACTTTTGCAATTCATTGCAATGAGCCATTTTTAAGAAGCAGTCCACCACTACCCAGATGATGGAGCAGCCAGAGGACACAGGGATGCTGCCAAGGCGCCGAGGGCACAGGAAGTGGTAGGAGTCGCCTCGACAGGAATTGTCTGGGAGTTTTATTGCGGGCACAGGAAGGACAGGTGGAAATTAACTCCATAATGTCCTTATGCATGGTAGGCCACCAATAGTGACGTGAGGTGAGCTGTAACGTCTTTCTCTGCCCGACATGGCCGGCCACCTTGGAGGAGGTCCAATTCTGACACCAAGATTTTCCTTGAGGAATTTTAGACAAGCTTACCGGAGCTACAGTAACTATCTTGCATGGCTCAATGATGAGTTAGGGTTCCTCCTCTTGGTCAGTGGGCAGGAAGGAGCGAGAAAATGCATCAGACTTGAGGTTCTTGTCAGCTGGCCCAAAATGCAGAACAAAGTCAAAACAGGCAAAAAATATTGACCACCTAGCATGGCATGGGTTCAGTCCTTGTGCAGACTGCAGGTAGGACAGGTTCTTATGCTCAGTATAAATGACAACCGGATGAACTGCTCCTTCGAGGTGTTATCGCCATTCCTATGGAGTCAACTTAATTGCCAACAACTCTCGGTCACCAATCGAGTAGTTGCACTCTGGGACAGGGAAGGCCTTGGAGAAAAAAATGCAGGTAACCATACAGCCAGAAGAAGACTTTTGGATGAGAACTGCTAAGGCCCAGAAGATGAAACTTCTATTTCCAGAAACAATTGTTTGTTCTCTTCCAGTCGATGTATTACTGGAGTGGAGGAAAAAGCCTATTCCAGGGAGAGAAAAGTGTCTTCAGCATCTGGAGTCCATACCTTTGGATCGACACTCTTCCGGATCATAGCAGAGATGAGAGTGATCCGAGACAAGAAATGCGGGATGATTTGTCGCTTGTAATTGGCGAACTCAAGGAATCGCTGGATTGCCTTAACGCCTGCAGGGCACTCCCACTTGAGGATGGAAGACACTTTCTCCAGGTCCATCTTCAAGCCCGTGTTCGAGATTATAAACCTGACGAAAGGCAGAGAAGATTGTTCAAAAATGCAATTTTTCAAATTTAGCATACAGCCGATTTACTTTAAACTGCTGCAGGACTGATGAACATTCCGCCTATGAGAGGGCAAATCTGGAGAAAAGAATCTTGGTTTATCTGGATGATATCATGGTCAAGTATAAAGCAGGTCTCAGAAGATGTCATTCACAAATTCTTGTAAGACAGCTAGGGCATTGCTGAGCCCAAACGACATGACTCGGTACTCATAGTGACCGTCTCGGGTGTTGAAAGACGTTTTCCATTCATCTCCTCAATGTATCCAGAACAGATTGTATGCTCATCTTAGATCCAGTTTAGTGAAAATCTTGGCACCCCTGAGGTGATCAAGCAACTCCTGGATCAACGGCAACGGATTCTTGTTCTTAATCGTAATCTGTATAGTCTATACAAGGCCAGAGGGTCCCATCCTTTTCCTTGACAAAGAAGAAGCTGGCTCCTGCTGGAAAAGAGGACTTCTGAATCAATCCCCTTGCCAAATTCTCTTTTACATATTCGGACATGATTCCTGAGACAGGAGGTAAATACAGCCCCGAGGAGGAGAAGATCCTGGGATCAGGTCTATAGGACAGTCGTACAGCCTATGCGGAGGTAGCATCTCAGCTTCCTTATTCTCAAAGACGTCAGTATATAACCAGCAGGCGGATGGTAATCCTCAGAGAGAAGATGGTGATCTTGTCTCATGACAAGACTGTCCCCAACGAGGCACCTCTCCGGATCTCCAATCAAGGATGGATTCATGCACGCGGAGCCACGGAAGACCCAGGAGGAGTGGATGAAACAGACTAGGCAGCACATAGAACGTAATCTTCTCAGTGTGCGGCATTTCTATCCGAAACTCTACTTGCTCGGTGATCACCTGGACGGCCTCGGATAGGGCCATTGACAGATGACACCAACAGTGGATTCTGGAGTCATTGAACTGGGATCTGGTAACGATCTACCACTGCTTGTAAGATAAAATTCCCTGCCGCTTCAGAATCCAGGTATGCCATCTCAACGAACCAGGAACCTCCACAGATCACAGATACGGTCAGGATCAATGGTGGAGAGGAATTATCCTCGCCCAGTGTAGCCTCTTCTACCGGCCCTAAGCTTAGGAGTTTCCCGACTTCATAAGACAAGAGCGGATTAGGTGTCCTGTGCCTCCACAATAGAAGCATAAGCCCTTGGCCTGCCGGATCTCCTGTTGTTGCTTTGCTAGCCCCAAGCTGTCAACTTGCATAGGTTCAAGAGGGATTGTGTCTGTGGAAGGCAGAGGAATGAGGGGCGAGAGCCAGACGAGGCGGTTTTCTTTCACGCGCTGTCTCTCGGGAGAGCTCCTGGAACCGGAGGTCAATTGGGATGGACAGGGAAACTAGACCATCCAGTGTAAAGGGAATGTCTCAACCTGCTACCTCATCCTTGATTCTTCCGGACAATACCTCCCAGAAGGCAGCTACCACTGCCTTGTTGTTCCAGCTTAGTACAGAAGTCAGGTTGCAGAACTGGACGGCATATTGGCCTATGGACAGACTGGCCTGACGCAGTCTGAGGAGGGATGTAGTAGCAGAAGTAACTCGGCCTGGCTCATTAAATACCTCCCAAAACACCTCCAGACAGATCTAGGATGATGGGGTCTCCTACAAGGGGTTGAGCCATGCCAGGGTTTCTCCTCCCAGATGGGACATGAGGAATGCCACCTTCGCCTGATCAGATGAAAACTGGTAAGCCAGCAATTTAAAATGCAGAGAGCACTGGTTAATGAACCCTAGGCATTGTTTCGGAGCCCAGTCAAAATGTGGTGGAACAGACAGAGTCCTGGGCATGGAACGTGATTAGCAGACTAAATAGTCACTGCCGAGATTGCCGCAGCTTGGGCCGGAGCGGCCACAGATGTCAGCGCATCCAGTCGGGTGGTCACTGTTCGCAAATATGACATGATTTTGTCTTTCTGGTCTCTCTGATTGGTCATCTCCTGGTACAGCTCCGCGACTGGAGGGGTATCAGAGTCAGCGGGTTCCATGGCCTTAGCAAACTGTTACTCAAGTAGTTGTGGAAACACGATGCCACAGTCTGGGGAAAGGTGTAACTAAGCAACCACCTGGTTTGTCACTTGAGCCCCTGATGGTGTGGTTAGACTTGAACCTAGGTGAATGCCAGGTGCTACTCCAGGTCAGACCCCGGAGCCACGGCAGCTGACCCCCAAAGGGTCAGGGAAGCAGGACCGGACAGGAATGGGTTGGCAAGAGGGCTTCGGCTGGTAGACAGATGCTGGATCAGGAACGAGCAGGATGGGTACAGGAACACAGGATGGACTCTGGTGTGGGATCATTGGTGCTGGTTCAGACTGGACAGATGCTGGCAGCGGAATAGACATGGACAGGACGGGTCAGGCTTGGGGCTAGGTAGAGACAGGGCGTACTCAGGAACGGGTTAAAGCAGGACGGACGGGAACAAATGCAGACAGGACAAGTCAGATTGAGGAAGCACAGGTACGGGGACCTTACAACTAGATAGAAGGACTAACTACTGATACTAATGCTGCTAAGGCACCTTCCAGTTGGTGAGGGTGCCTTAAATACCTAATGTCTCCCAGCCATTTGCTGGGGATATTTACAGAAGCGTGCACACGGCCCCTTTAAGAAGCAAAGAGCCCTAAAAATTCTCCCCAGAAACCTGCGTGCCATGCGCAGGCTCTGGGAGGAGGCAGAGACAGCGTGGACTGATGCAAGGAGGTGAGTAAACACGCCGGCGTTCCCGCTGAAAAGAGGAAGGAGACATGTGCAGGGGCACCAGCGCTGCTATAACACATTTGTTTTGTTTACAGCTCATTGCCTAGTAAACCGACCACTGCTGTTGTCTCGCATACAAACATTGTGCTAAAGCTGGCCATAATTAGGATTAAACATGGTATGCCAGACCCTGGCTAGCTTCTAAATCGTGCTTATAAGCTCAGTAAAAAAAAGCTTGTAAGAACTGTGAATGTTCTGTTGTCTAGCACCAGTGGTCGGTCTTCAAGGTAATGTGGCGCCCCCGCTGCGCACTGGTGCCACATATCCCAGAGGGGTGCATGGATGGAATTCTCCCCAGTGGCCTCAATACATACAGACACCTCCACCCAAGTCCACTAGATGGAGCCCTGTCAGGTATATATATATACTGGGGGTGGAGTTCAGGAAGTCAGTCAGTGGGAAGCAAACAGTGTAACACCATGCTGCAGCTGCAGTCAAGCTGAAGTCTGTGTGGCTGAAGGCCAGGCTAGGCCCAAGCTTCGGGCTAGTCTGGCCAGTGAGAGTCTGGAGCGGGCTAAAAGGGAAGTGAGAGTTCCTGTCAGGCACAGACAGGGACAGAACTCAGAGAGTCTGCTCAGGGAATCTGCATGAGAGAGTCTGCAGACTGAGGAGAAGAAAGAGAAACGCATAGGGGGCAGAGGAGCATAACAGGCTCACCCTGAACCATATACCGGACACCGGGTCCGCGCCTACAGGGATATTTATGACTAGCAGGAACAACCGGAATCCCTGGAGAACTACAAGTCCCAGGTTAACCAACCGCTGACCACAGCAACAGGGTTAGGTACCACTAAGGCTCCAGCGACCAGCAATAGTGGGAATCAGGAGAAAACCCTACCGCCAGGTCAGTAGGTACAAGAAGGAAGCAGTAAGCAAGCCAGGCCTAGCTCCAGGCAGGCCCAAAGCTTAGAGAGTAAAAGACACAGATCAGGAGGCCTTACACCCGCTCACTGGGGAGAGTCCAGAAATGTACCCTTTGCCCTGAGTGCCCTGGACCGTACCTGCATCACCACCAGTAAAGGTATTGAAGTTTGCC